>NW_028258321.1:7182220-7494580 GCF_053883595.1 Heterocephalus glaber
CTCTTGGCTTCAGGACTCCATACATTATCACTGGCCGGTCCCCAACAACTGTATCTGTTTTGATAAATATAAAAATACAAACAGTCTAACTGAAGCTGGAAGATAACACTTCATTATTTATCTTTTACATCTGGGGAAATTTTTGTGAAGTCAAAGCAAAGCTACTGCTTGTGTTTCAAAACAAAACAAAACGCCAACCTTCTAAAAGCTGACAAAGGCACCAACCACTGCCATCAGGGAACAGACAGCAAATGTACAAATACTGTTACTTTACTGCGACACAGATGCATTTTGTATATGGAGAGCCTCTTCACTTAATGTAACTAACAGAATTCTTTTCAGAGAACAAGGAAAGGCTAGAAAAGGCAAACAGGTACACACAAAAACAAAAACACAAGTACCTTAATCTTCTGCTTGCATGGGGCCGGCAGGCTCACACACGTGTGCAGGCGGTGAGACCAGGTGCCCCCGTGCAAGCTGTGGCCGAGCCCCAAGGCGCCTGGCACTGCAGCGCATGTTTCTCCCGCTCTCCCCCACTCCCTGGGCACCAGCAGGAGGGAGACAGGCCTGGGGACCCAAGAGGGAGAGGAAAACACCTGACTTGGGAGGAAAACTAGGGGCTACTTGTGCTTCAAGAGGAGAATCTCACATTTCTACGAGAACCCAAAGACAGAACCAACTGCCTCCTGCGAGTAGAGGCCAGGCCTACACTGACGTCCGGCTCCACTTTAAAAGAACAGATGAAGCGCTTTGCTTTAATGGAGAAAGACAATTAAAAATAGATTATTCTTACTGGAACTGCTAAATAAAAATATATCAAAGTGGTTTTAAATTTGATGGGCAGTCATCTGTTGAAACTGCAATACAAAAGGGTCACTAAAAAAACCTGAATAACCCACTTGCCCCGTCAATGTACACTACTAGAAAATATTTACACACTGTATTACAAGCAGTATAAGCAGTATTTTATACTTTGAAATTTTGTACACTTTACACAAAGCAAAATGAAAAATATATGAACACTTACAAAATTACACACAAATAATGTTATCTACAAATTATTAAATTACAGAGTGAAAACCCCACTGTTGGGCAGATAGATGAGAGTCTCAAGCTTCTGTCAAATACAACTCTTTGCATTTCTCTCTTTTTTCTTTTTCTTTTTTTTGGTGGTACTGGGAATTGAACCCAGGGCCTTTGCACTGAACCACATCCCCAGCCCCTTTTAAAGTGTTTATTCTGAGACAGGGTCTCACTAGGTCACCCAGGCTGGGCTCAAACTTGTGACCCCTGCCTCAGCCTCCCACAGTGCTGGGGTTACTGGTGTGCGCCACCAGACCTGGCTGTATCTATCTCTTTAACCCTAAGTGGCATTTTGCAACAATACCCTTGAGAGGTAGTATCAAAATATGCTCATCAGTAAACTCAACACAATAAAACTTTTGTTGGTCTGACTCTTGGGGACTCACTCAGCCTGGGTTTTTGGAAACTGGATTTATTTTACTTGTAAAAACTAACTGCCCAATGCTTGACATGAGCTCACAAGTTGACTGATTGTTTTTGGTACCGGGGATCGAACTCAGGACCTTGTGCTTCCGAGGCAGGTGTGGCGCCACTGAGCGAAATCCCCAGGGCCAAAAATCAACTGGTGTTATAATAAATGATAGACTGAAGATAAAAATGTTTTACTCCTACACCTCAGTGCAGAGGTAGAACGCTCTCAAAGTTTATTTTCTCCCCTCTCAAACCATAAACGTCAACCCCCCATCATTTTCCTTCCCACCAACAAGACATCAGAACACTTGGAGCAAGTCCTCTGAGCCAACACAGAAAGAACAGTAACAGAAAAGCTGGTGCTCTCTTTCAGGAAACAATGCCTCCTTCGGGGACCCTCAGTCACCACAAGAACCCTTCAACTGGTTAGTGTGGTCTGTGACCAGGGCAGGCTCCAAGGGCCTTTGGGCGGAAGCCAGCACGTGTACTCGTGTACTCCAGGCCTCACCACTTCTGGAGGACGGCTTTCCAGTGTTTCAGAGTTTAGAGCAGCTCTAGTTTCCAAGTGCAACAACCTCCAGGCACCAGCACACATGCTTGCAGACAACCCCTCAGGTCCCAAAGAGTAAACACACTTGATCCAGGTCTCCACCAGAGTTACAAACTCATAGCAACAAAGTATTTGGAGACATTTCCAGGTCTTTAAGCTTTTATAACAGACTTCTGTAATACTGTTATTAAGGGCCAGAATTCTAAGATTTAACCAGTATTTCCAAAGATACAAGCATTTAAAAGAAATCCAAAACAAACTACATATGAATGTTCTGGTATTTTAAAAACAGAGCCACTGTCTTTTTATTTTTTGGTACCGGCGATCGAAGTTGGGACCTTGCGCTTGCGAGGCAGGCGCTGGAACCACTGAGCTATAACCTAAAATAGTAAAGCAGACTGCATGGATTAGAACCTGTGGTTTATAGGAGTTACAGAAGAGATCTATGCTTTTATTAGTAAATTGTTAACAAGCTTTCCCTTTGCATCCTAAAACAACCAATAAAAATTAAACCCAATTGAAACTTGGTCTTGGTTTCTAATGTCCAATTCCTCAAGCTGGTCCAAACTTTTCTTCATTTCCTGTGATTATCCAGGTGCCACAAATACTACCTAGGAAAGATAACTGGCTTATAGTATAACAAGAGGGTCAGTACAGGCAGCTCAGACATGTAACTACTAGCTGCTTCCATCCCTTCCCTCCTCTTTAGGCTCTGCTCTTTAAAAGGCCAGCTGCCTTAACACCTAAGCAGATAACATTTCCTATCTACTTCAGAAATGGCAGTTTCATTACCAGCCTCATTCAGTTTTCAAGCAGCACATCTGCTATGGATTTTCTTTACACCCACTGGATTCCACAGTAATGCTTTTTACTCCTCCTGGGCGGGTTCCCAGGGGATTTCTCTGGGTTCTTCGTTTTGCTGCTGCAATTCCTGTTAAGAATCTGGTACCCAGAAGTCATGAAGTTGCCCCTAGAAAGTGAAGGGAAAAAAAAAAGAAGAAAGGAAAATTTAACCAGATTATAAATTAATCCTTATAAAACCATTATCAGACAATGGGGCTTGATAATGAAAGTAATAAAAAGGGTTTTGGTACTAGGGATTGAACCCAGGAGACTCTGATCAACTACATTCCCAGATCACTGCATTTCATTTCATTTTACTTCCTCTCTCATCGACTTTTCTGAGACAAGGTCTCGATATGCAGTTCAGGCTGATGACTCAGATAGCCCAGGGTGGCCTCAAACTCATGGCCATCCTGAGAGCTGGGATTACAGGTGTGCACCACCATATTTGACTGAATTTTTTTTCTTTTCTCTCCAGTACTGGGAATTAAACCCAGGACCTTTGCACTGAGCTACACCCCCAGCCGTTTGTAAAACTTTTAGACAGCATCTTGCTCAGTCACTAAGTGGCCCAGGCTGGGCTTGAATTTACAGTCCTCCTGCCCTAGCCTCCCAGAAAGCTGGGATTACAGGGATGAACCATAATGCCGAGTTTAAATCTTCGTAAGTTTCTCTGAAAACCTCTGATAATCAAACCACAAAATTTCCTATTTTGTGGTCTAACAATTTATAAAGTATAACATAAATATAGGATGTTTTTCTTATCCCTACACTCACACAGGAACACATTTAAAAAGATTAATATGTTAAACTGATTAATAGTTCTGGTATTAAATTCTTGTTTTAATGCTACATCTTAACAGATGGCCAGCCTAAAAAAGCTCTATTGATGTTAGAAACTAAAACATTACAAAGTCTAAGTGTAAGACTTCCAAAACTTCTCTGAAAGGGCAAGTGTCTCTCATGAAGGACAGTGACAGAGTCAAATGTCATAAAACAGCACAAAATAGCAAGATGCTGGGCTGGGGATTTAGCTCAGTGGTTTCGCCACCTGCTGTGCAAGCGCAAGGATCCAAGTTCAATCCCTGGTTACCCCACCCCCCCAAAGA
This sequence comes from Heterocephalus glaber, assembly GCF_053883595.1. NCBI lineage: Eukaryota > Metazoa > Chordata > Mammalia > Rodentia > Bathyergidae > Heterocephalus > Heterocephalus glaber. Next base: position 7,186,217 of record NW_028258321.1, read on the forward strand.
TGCTTTTCCAAGGTCATAGTCCAGTGCTCCTGTTGTTTTCTTTCATAATAAGCAAATTCTAGGCCCCCGGCTATTCACAAGTATAATTCTGGACCAGCAGCACTGGTGTCAACCTGAGAATCTGTTTGAAATGTGAGCATGTCAGGTCCCAACCCAGCCCTAATGAACTGGAATATGCACTTCATCAAGTTCCTGGTCAATTCTTATGTACATAAAAACTTTAGAAGTATAATTTTATACAATACTACATCAGTTAGCTTGTAAACAAACAAGCTAAGGTGGCAAACTTATTAAGTAGGGTGTTAAAAAAATGGCCCCTTAGGGCAAAGGTTCTCCTTAGGACGTCAACAGTATAAGTGAGAAAAAAATTAAAATTAAAAATATGGTGCTAGGGCTGGGGCTGTAGCTCAACAGCACAGCGCTGCCTGGCAAGCACAAGGTCCTGAGTTGGATCCCCAGTACAAAAGAAAAAAAAAAAAGACAGTGCTCAAAATCACACTACGAAGACAATGAAAAGACAACATACAGAATGGGAGAAAATATTAATAAATTGCATATATAAGGCCCTTGGAGAATTCATACTACTAAATAATAAAAAGATAAATGAACTAATTAAAATTGGGCAAAGGATCTATACAGACATTTCTCCAAAGAAGCTACTTAAATGGCCAATAGGTATAATGAAAAGACGCTCAACACCCTTCACTGCTGAGAAAGGATGAAACCACGAAGTTCCACCTCTCTCCCCCTATCACGGATTCAGTCAACAGAGAGACAATAACAAGTGTTGGAGAGATTAGAATCCTCAACATACTGATGGGGATATAAAACGGCACAGCCACTACTGAAGACAGTTTGGCAGTTCCTGAAAACACTGAACACATAAAGCCCAGCAATATATACTCAATATAAAGCCCCAGGAATACATACTCAAGATGCTTTCATTTGGAAACACAGCCACACAAAACCTATCTATAGATGTTCATGGATGCATTAAGTGAAAACAACTCAAATGTCCACCTTACAAATCGGTAAATAAAATGTAATGTGTCTGAACAAGGAGTACTGTTCAGAAATAGAAAGGAAATACACAGAGCAACATGAATCCACTTATCATTATGTCAGGGGAGAGAAGCTAGTCATGGAAGACCACACAGTCCATCCCATGGATGGGAAATGTCCAGACAGGCAAATCCAGAAACCAGAGGCTGGGAATAGGGCTCAGTGGAAGAGTGACTGCCTAACAGGCTCAAGGCCCAAGATCACTTTCCAGTAACACCATGAACAGAAAGAGAGAGGGAGGGAGATGGAGGAAGAGGGAGGGGGTCAGGGAGAGAGGGGGAGAGATTGAGGCGGGGAGAGAAGACAGAGTTTGCCTTCAAGGAGGGAGGGGGAGGGAAGGCAGTGTGGAATGAGGAACGACTGCTAGTAGGTACAAGATTTCTTTCTGGGATGACCAAAATGTTCTAAAGTTAAGACTGTGGTGATGGTATTCACTACTCATATGAATATATGAAAAACCATATACTTTAAATGAGTGAAATGTATTTATGTGGAATATATCTTAACAGACCTGTTAAGAAAAATGCTTCTCATGAAATAACCTTCATTTGGTGCAATGTAAAGGTTTTTTTGGTACCGGGGATCGCAAACTCGGGTCCTCGTGCAATGTAGCTTTTAAATGGGCCACATCACTTCTTATTTTGTTTGAGATGGGGTCTCACTGTGGTGTATATTCCAGGCTGGCCTTGAACTCACTACATAGCCCCAGGCTGGCCTTGAACTCATGGCAATCCTCCTGCATCAGCCTCCCAAGTGCTGAGATTATAGGCATGCACCAGCTTGGCTATACAACTTCTGAAAATAAATTAATGAATATGAAGCAAACAAAAGATAAAAAACATAGACAAACCATATATTATATTGGTGTTTTCAGTTTATCTTCATATAATTAGGCCCATTTATTTAGTAAAACTATTAAGAATAAATAACACTGTTTAATAAAGTGACACCTGAGTAGGCCGACAGTTCTGGATTATTTCCTGCCATTTTCCATGTATCCTGGCAACCAGGTCTTTCACCTTAAAATTAAAAAGAGGAAAAGGGATCAGATCAAAAATTCTCAGCCACAATCAATTCAACACTTAATATAAAAAAATCTCATAGCTTTCAAAGGCCCACATTCAACAACTCAGTATGGTTCTCATAAGGAAAGAAAACAAACTCCTCACACCTTTTGGAGGGACTTTCAGGTTCCAGTAATTACTGAAACTATCACTCTAATCTGCAGTATCACACAGGTGGAACTTGCTTTTCCTATTAGTTATTAAAGGCCACCCCAAAAGACGGCTCCTGCTTTCCAAGGAGCTCAGTGTTCGAGCTGCTCGCTGTGAACTCTGGCGGAGAAGCTCAAGGGTGGCTGGTGAGCAGGCCCAGGCTCTGGCTGTTCCCTGCTGCCGGGTCTGCTTGAAAGACTCCAAACCGCAGAATCACTTGTCATTTGCTCCTTTCCACACTGTCAGAAGATCCAAAATTCAGCTAGTTCTCTCCATATTTTTTGCAACGTACTACGAAGCCCCTTTAGTTTCACAGACAGGGTCTTGCTCTGTGGTCCAAGCTGGGCTTGAACTTGCGATTCTCCTGCCTCAGCCTTCCCAGTGCTGGGATTCGCCATCACACCTGGCATGAATCCCCTGTAGATACCCGGTGTGTTCTACTGTGAGGTTCAGCCAGGCCTGAAAGCTCAATACTCGACCACAAGGCAGTGCAGCCCATGATCCCAGCACTCAGGAGGCTGAGGCAGGAGGACTGCTGAGAGTTCAAGGCCAGCCTGAACCACATAAAGAGACTTTGTCTCAAAAAACAAAACAAAACAAAATAAGTATGGACACTAATGTATACGGATCCAGGAAGCACTGTTCATGCACATTACATGTATACACCAATGTATATGCATCCACCCAGGCACTGTTTAAATGATCAGCCTTAGCAGCTAGTCAGTGTAAGATATAAAATCACAAACTGAGAGCCAATATCCGTAACTATTCAAACACAAGAGGCACATTATAAAAGCTAAAAGATGGCCGGGGATTTAGCTCAGTGGTTTCACCACCTGCTGCACAAGCACAAGGACCTGAGTTCAATTCTCGGTACCAAAAACAAAACAAAACAAAAAACCAGTTGTTCAATTTTGTTTCAGGAAAATTCAAATCATTCTATTAATACTAAAGTTGCTTTCCTATCTCATTCTCACTAATCTGGCTTTTTTACTGTCTTTGAGTAAGCAAAACCTTGAAGAAGAAAACAGTAAGCTGACTGGGAATCACTTCCATCATAGAGCTCAGACAGGGAGATGTAGGACCCAGAGATTTGAAGAGTCCTTTTCTTAACACAATCTTCAATGGAATAGTCAAAGAATGATAGCTAATTTATTTTTTGTTTTTGATTTTTGTTTTTGAGGGTCTCACTGTGTAGTTCAGATTGACCTTGAACTCCCTATGTAGCCCAGGTTGGCCTCAAATGCATGGTGATTCTCCTGCCTTAGCCTCCTGAGTGCTGGGATTATAGGTGTGCGCCACCATGCCTGGCTCTATTTCTTCTTTATGAGTAAAACAAGTTTTCAACAATCATGAACTTTCCTAATTACGTATTTATTCAAATGGCTTCAATCCTTGAAATTCTCTTAAGCATAAGAGTTTAATTTGTACAGTGAGAAAAAAACTAAGAAATTCCAAATGGTACTGAAAAGAATTTTTCTTCTTGGGAGATAAGAGTTTTACAACAATCTTTCCTTTCATTTTCAACCTAGCTAGACAAGTACAGTACTTATCAGAACCACATTCTGCTATTAAAGAAAAAAAAGTCCTATTTTTAGTTCTTTATTTTGTGCTAGGGATTGAACTCACGTTCTTGAGCACGGTTAGGAAGCACTCTACCACTAAGCTGCTCTCCAACCCCTTAAATATATTTCCCACCCACCTTTTAAAAGAGGGCTTATAGGATTATCTTTCTTAAATATTAATACAACCAAGATTTTAAAAAGGGCCAGGGATTTAGCTCAGTGGCACTGCGCCTGCCTTGCAAGCCCAAGGTCCTGAGTTTGATCCCGGTACCTAGAAAAAAAAGATTAAACAAAAAAAAGTTAAACACATACTTACTTTAGTTCTGTAAAAAAGTCTTGCATCTTCCCTAATATCACACTTCACATGCTTTTCCAGAGCCCCACAGAGCAGCACAAAGTGTTTCTGTACAGAACAAAATAAACCCAAGGGATAAAAACAATTCAGAAACATTACAAATTAACAAAGAGAAACTAAATCATTCAAAAATCTACCATCTCCCAGGTAGCAATTTCTGATGTTAATCATCCAACATAACAACAGTCCTAGCAGTGAAAGTAGTCACTTATATGAAAATAGGGCGATTCTGATTTATTGCTAAGTTAATTTAAAAATATACCCAGAAGCCAGCACAGTGGTGCACAACTGTGGGCCCGGTTCTTTGAGGCTGAAAAGCAGGAGGATCAGCTGAGCCAGGAGTCTGCCATCAGTGATAACACAGTGAGAGCCCATCTCAGCCACACCACCACCAGCTATAAAACAGCCATAGGGCTGGGAATGCACCTCAGTGGTAGAGCACTTACTGAGAATGCGCAAGGCCCTGGGTTCAGTCCCCACCACTGGAAAACAAATGAAACAAAACCCACAAAAATGTTCTGGCAGGGCATGGTAGCCCAAGCCTGGAATCCCAGCACTAGGCAGGAGGACTGCTGTGAGTTTGAGGCCAGCTTGGGCTACATAGTGAGTTTAAGGCCAGCCTGAACTACATAGCCAGACCCTGAAAAAAAAAGTTTGCTACACTTTAAGTTACACTAATGAAGATTAACCCTAGAGCTCAAACTGGGTTATGCAGTACTAGAAATCAGAAGAGTCCTTCCTCTAACATACTCTTTAATAAAATATCAAATAGCAACTACGAGCTTTACTTATTTACTTATTACAGATGTGTGCCACCATGTCCAGCAATCTCATTACTCTTTTTATTTTTTTTGGTACCGAGGATCGAACTCAGGACCTTGTGCTTGTGAGGCAGGCAGTGGCACTCTTTACTCATTACTCTTTTTAAATGAGAGGGGCCCAGAGTCCTAATATGGCTGTAGGCACTATATTCCTCACTTTTCTCCTTCATTGCAACTGCACTCTGGGCAGGCAGTGGACTGGGAAGCAGCAGCAGCTTCAGTTCAAATCTGAGCAGGTGACGAGAACCCATGGCCTGGAGATCAAGGGACAGCGCCACTGCCAGCTGAGCACGTCGTACCTAACCATGCAGCAGCACAGCACCTGCCTGGTAAATGTGAGGCCCCGAGTTTGATTCCCGGTACCAAAACCAAAAAAACCACCACCAACAAAAAATGAAACAAATGGCCAGGGATTTAGCTCAGTGGTCTTGCCGCCTGCTGAACAAGTGCAAGGACCCAAGTTCGATCCCCGGTACCAAAAAAATATAAACAAAGAAAACGAAATAAAGCAAAACCAAGCAAGCAGCATTTTCTTCTGGGATCTGACTACCACAAGTGGACATTTACGTGAAATACGTATTTTATCAGAACTGTTAAAAAATTAATTCAGGGGAAGGGGCAAAACAGAAGAACCAAGAGAGATTATATAGAGGTTCAAATTTCCAATGATGAATGTCATTATATTGTATACCTAAAGTGTACCAATAAAATAAAATTTTAAAAAATTAATTCAAAAAAGAAATTGTTACTTTATGCTTTTTAATGTATTTTGTCTTGAGATGTGGTCTACTATGCATTTGCCACTGAGCCAAGATGAAGCTACTGTTAACAGAGGATCACAGTTACTTCTTTGAAGAACTGAAATGTCTTTCTGACATTTGAAATTGAAAAGTTTTTTTTTCTTGGTACCAGGAATCAAACTCAGGACCTTGTACCTGCCAGGCAGGCACAGTGCCACTGAGCTACATCCCCAGCCCTTAAATGTCTTATGTTTCAAAGCATCCAAAACAGTCACCTTCCTATAGAGTTGGTGAATCTAAATAGACACTTTCTGGGAGGAAAATGTGATAATAGCTATTTTTATGTAATTAAAATTGGAAATATTTATAACATTTGACCTAAGAATTCTAGAAAATTATGTAAACTGCTTGCTCAAGTACATATAAATAAATGAATAAACATGTCACATCACTTTATATAATCACAAAAAAAGGTTCACCAGTAAAGGGCCTCAAATACTATATTTATTAGAAGTTACTAGAAATACTATAGTTATTAGACTATCTTAAGGTAAAAAGACAAATTGCAAATAATATGAATAGTATGATCCCATTTTAAAAAATAGTATATGCATAAACTAGGGAAGAATTTATAGAAGGGCATTCCCTGGATTGTAGGAGTTTATCATCTTCTACTTTATGTGGTTTTATTTTTTTATTTTTTGGTACCAGGGATCGAATTCAGGACCTTCCGCTTGTGAGGCAGGCAACAGAACCACTGAGCTAAATCCCCGGCCCTTATGGCTTTATAATAATCACTGATTGGCTGTTGAATCAGAAAAAAAACTTACAAACTGTAAAGCCCATATGAGAATATTATAAATAAATGACTGTATTAGGTTCTAATTAGGAAAGCAAATATAGTTCTGTGTAAATAGCACTTAACATTACTGTAGTTTAACGTTCAAGGCAAATGTTATTTCTAAAGAAAAAAAAAAAAGTTGAGTGGGAGAAAAGGTGAGAGGAGCCGGGTAGCAGCTGGCTCACTGGGTGTTTAGTGACCGTGGTGTTTTAGGGATGCAGTCTGCTACTGCAACTTATGATGCTGATGTTGTACTCCAACAAACAGAATGGCCTGTAATAAATCACTCCTGTCAATCGGGGGGTTTGCAGGTTATGATTATGCCCCTTCCCAGTTAATTTCTATTAGGGTTTCTCCTAATGAGAGCACGCTCATTCATTCCATCAGCAGCGATACCTCTTTAAAACATCATGACACGTTACCTACCCGTTGTCCAGAAGAGAAAGAATGGGAACAACTAACTTCACCAACTAAATGAAGAAGAATGTAGGTCAGGTAATAGGCCTGTCAGAAAATGAATAAAATTGGTGTCCATGAATTAGTTGCCACAGATATCATTTCAATTTACCTATTAGGAAAGCTGCCCAGGAAGGATAAAGGATGTAACCCAGCCAGTGAGGAAGGAAAAGCCAGGCATTTAAAACAGGCTTTCTGATTTCTAACTCAAGTACATTCATTTTACCACCAAGACTGCCCTAGTACAGGGCGAGCTACAAAAGTCTCAGTATTAAATTACCAAGAACCATCCTTTTACCTAAATTCCCAACTCTCACAATTAATGAATTATTTTATAACAGTAATAAAGATACCTGCTTTTCAAGTTCTAGGTGAAGACTGTCATCAATAGTGCCATCTGGTTGTTCAGCCCTTTTCTTCAAGACCATTTTCTTTAACAAGTCAGAAGGTTTCATTTGCACTAGATAGTGATGTAGGATTGATATCTATCAAAAGAAAGGGGAAGCACTCAACAACACTCAGAAGCACAGCTGCTCTTTCTTTGGCTCCTTTTCACTCACCACTGTGTCTACTCTGCACCCTGCCTTCTATAACTGTGCCGTGCAAGCTTTCTTTATCCTGCAAGGATAGCCACTTCCCCTTTAAAGTCTTCCATTGCTTAAAAAGGGATTTTAGTTTAAAAAATTTAGTGCTTATACCTTGGGATATAAATGTTTAAAACGCCAAATGATATTACAATACAGTCCACAAGGAATGGTTTCTCTGGGAAATTACTTGACAGCAAAGTTGAATTTCCCCATGGATAGAAGTCACTGAATTCTGAAAAACAGCACTTAAAAGAAGTGATGTGGAAAAAAAAAAATCAAATCTTGGGCCAGGGGTTTAGCTCAGTGGTGCCACCACCTGCCTTGCAAGCACAAGGTCCGGAGTTCGATCCCCAGTACCAAAAAAAAAAAATCCTATCTAGGATGAGTAATATGAATGTCACTTAGTAAATGTGAGGGTTAATTATTCATGTAGTGCTATTTTAAAAGGGTGAAAATAGAAAAATAAACAAGTTACAAGGCAAATGGTAGAAATCCTATCCTAGGTCACTTTTGGTGGTAGTCAGTATCACGGACGGGATTGAGAGCTACTTGTTAATTATCCTGGTTGCTCAGGAGTGGTGCTTGTAGGTGGAATAAAACCTACTTCAACTTAGTATCACTCTGCCCCACGGCATCTTGTGCACACCCCTACTACTGCTCTCAACACACTCACCTGTAATGCTGGTTTACAATCATTACATTATGTCTTCAGTGAGTCTCTAATTCACCTTTTTACCCTCAGGCCCTGGTAGAGCATCTTGTACTGAACCCATATTGTTTCAAACAAGAATATGAGAAGAACCAGGTCAGGTTCTATGGTGAGTTTCCAGATCCAACTAAGGGTGCCCCACTAGTGCTATCATTGTAAAAAGCCATCAGACTCAGAATGGGATTTCCATAAGACATGTTTACACACACTCATAGATCCACAACTGAACAAGTGTTGGAGGGAAACCATATTTAAGCTTTATGATCTAAAAAGACCACTTAATACTAAAACAGGTACAAGATGCAATTAATATATAACAATTTTGCAATTCTTTTTCGGTGGTACTATGGATGGAACCCAGGGGCACTCTAACACTGAGCTGTACACTTAGCCCTTTTTATTTTTTCTTTTGAGACAAGGTCTTGCTAAGTTACCCAGGTGGGACTCAAATTTGCAATCCTGCCTTCAAGTACTGTAATTCTACAATTTCTGATCTTGTGATAATATTGATAACCCTGGTAAGTTGAGCAAATTCAATAAATGATGTCACAGTCATATCATAGTATATTATAATTTTCCCAGTAGTTTATTTATACATGAACTCAGATGGTCCACATCAATCACACATGGTAGAGGGTACAATATCATCTCTACTGTACTTCACAAATGAAGAACCTGGATCTTGTTAGCTAAGAGTCATGCTAAAGGTTACATGAGTAGTAGTATTCCTGAGTTGAGATCTAATCCCTGGACTTTTGACTTAAGATCCATCAACGTTCCCTATACCTCATTACTTTTCCTGTTTGCTTATTTATTGAAAAATATGTATACCTGAAGATTACTGGCATTAGGGACATCTTCATGTTTCTCATCCAGAAGCTTTGAAATAATTGCTAGACTGAGGCACTGTCTCAATTGCCTGGAATTAGAATTTAAAAGTATTTAGAAAAAATTTTAATCAATACTATCTGAGAAGCAAATAAATGAGACGAAAGAAGCTCCAGTTCTAACTGGAAATAAAGGCAATGTTTTAAGAGGAGGCTATACAAGAATATAAAAACTGTTATAGAATAGCAAACTCCTTCCTTCTTTTTTGGTTGTGCTGGGGATCAAACCCAGAGTCTCACACATACTAACCAAGTGCTCTGCCACTGAGCTACATTCCCAGCCCTTTTATAAAAATATTTCAAGAACCAGGGATGGTAATCCCAGCATCCAAGAGACTGACGCAGGAGGTTCACAAGTTCAATGCCAACCTGGGCTACATAGCAAGTTCAAGGATGACCTGGACTATACGTGGAGACTGCCGTTTTTTTTTTTTTGAGAAAGACTCACTAACTTGCCCAGGGTAGACTTAAAAGTTGTAATCCTTCTGCCTCAGCCTTCTGAACAGTTTGGGATTACAGGCAGGCACCAAACAGGGGGTTTAGAACAGTAAATCTTTTTACTAAAAAGCAAGAAAATTTTAATTGATTTAATTTTTATAGTTAGTGTTATCTATATTGTTTTCAGATAAATTTAAAACAGAAATTAAGAATATTACAGAATAGGGCTGGGGATTTAGCTTAGTGGCACCATGCCTGCCTCGAAAGCACAAGGTCCTGAGTTCCATCCCCGGTAAGGGGCAGAGTGGGAGGGTAATTACAGAATGATCTGAGTTAAGAATTTGAATCAGGCTATCAATGCCCTCTACCCTCCAACTGAATACAAAAGGCTCCAATCTAACATTCAAAGAATGACGAATGGAAATAGAGGACTGAAAAACAGTTCATTTGTGTAAACATCTAAAACTGCTTCATGTTTAATTCTCATTTTTATTTTTTTTGGTACCAGGGATCAAACTCAGGACCTTGTACTTGCGAAGCAGGCAGCAGAACCACTGAGCTGAATCCCTGGCCCTCTCATTTTTCAATACCTTCCACGTGATGTCCAGTTGGGGACCAGCTGTACCAACCACAGAAGGTTGTGAGGATGACTGGAGAGTTCATTTATGCCCAGACAGAGTTCAGGCATCTGAAAAAAGTAAGAAAGAACACTCAAGATTTCTTTCCCAACAGGAGAGCAGAATCAAATCTATCTTTTGTTTTGTCCTATTAGAAGCATTAATAGAGCACTCACTCACTGAAATTGTGTGATGTTGGGGCCGGGGATCTAGCTCAGTGGTTCTGCCGCCTGCCTCATAAGCGCAAGGACCTGAGTTTGATCCCCGGTACCAAAAAAAAAAATTGTGTGACGTTTAGAACATGTAAAATGTACATAATAAGATTCTGCTTTATCTTATCTTGTACCAAATATATAAATTTATTAGAATTTCACAAATACCAGTTTCCAAATGTGTATAGAGTTGCACAAGATCATGTATATTCCGAATTGGAATTTCTTGCATTTACGGATCCAATTCCAGTATTTTTAAAAAACTTATTTTTGGTTTTTTGAGACAAGGTCTCACCCGGTAGCCCAGGCTGGCCTTGATCTCACTGTGTAGCCCAGGCTGGCCTCAAACTGGGAGCGATCCTACTGCCTCAGCCTTCTGAGTGCAGGGATCACAGGCGTGTGCCACCATGCCCAGCAATTCCAGTATTCTAAAAAGGATAACAGTTGTTCCAGAATAATCTGTGAGAGGGGGAAGCATGGGGTGGGACTGACAGACTGGACAGGACTTTGTCTTGCTAATTTTTGGTGACAGGTGATAGGTACTTTGAGGTTTATTACACCTTCCCCACCTTTGTACACCCTTTACGATTTCCACCCAAAACAGCTGAAATATATATTTTAGAAAGGTCTAACAAAAATCACACATGTTCACCCTCCACATGGCTGTTTAAACGTGACTCAGACTGGTGCTGTCCGTGGCTCACCCCGTCACCTCACCCAGGTTTCTGCTCCAAGGCGATCTAAGGGCGGCCTCGCAGACTCCTCACACCGAGGCACAGCAGCCCTGCCTCACTGCTCTTTCTACCCAACCCTGGTTTATTTTAGTTTGCAGCACTTAGTTATGCCTGACAAAGGGTCACAATCTACATCCACTTGTTTACCATCTAACCCTGTGTGGAAGGAAAGCTCCCTGAGGGCACAGGCACTGCCCTTTCATAGCTGGATCTCTACTTCTTTTTTCTTTTTTGAGACAGGGTCTCACTGTGTAGTGTAGGCTGGGCTTGAGCTCATGATGTATCCCAGTGGCCTTGAACTCGCGGTGATTCCTTGCATCTCTAGCACCTACAGAAATGCTTGGTCCACAGCAAATCTCCAAGAAATGTAGTGTTGCTGAACGAAGAGCCACAGTTTATTAATTTAGCAATACAGTTCCAGTACAGACCTTTCCTCACTTCCCTTTTTTTTTTGGGTACTGGGGATTGAACTCGGGACCTTGTGCTTGAGAGGCAGGCGGTGGAACCACTGAGCTAAATCCCCGGCCCCAAATCTACATAGCAGCTTTTTTTTTTTTTGGTACCGGGGATCGAACTCCAGACGTTGCGCTTGCGAGGCAGGTGCTGGAACCACTGAACTAAATCCGCAGCCCCTCACTTCCCTTTTCATCTGTCAAAGATCTTAACTGAGCTTAGAATAATAATTTTAATTCTGTATGGAATTAGGATATCGAATTGTGATGTACAAAGAACCAAAACCGAAGGCCTAAGTCATATTACCTTTGTATTCCAATCCCTGAGGTTTTTCATCAGGTTTATCAGGAGGCTCTGAAAGTCCACTAGAGGAATCTGTTTCAGCTGTTTTTCCAAACTCATTTTGAACAACATTAGGGTCAGCAGCATTAGCTCACGGTCTTGGTAACCCTCTGGATGTATAGATGTACACAAGCCTAGGAACTTTTTGACAGATGCAGACAAAGCAATTTAAGATGTATTTTACTTCAAGAATTTTAATTATAGTCTTTTTCACAAAAGATATCCTGGAAAAGTCCAGAAATACTCATGCTAGTGTTGAATTAAGTGGTAAGTATTTTTTTTCCATTTAGTTTATTGGTACATTTTAAGTATACAATACAGTTACATTCATCACTGGGATCTTGTATTGTGGTAAGTATTTTTGTCTCCATTTTCCATTAAGATTTTTTTTGGTACCGGGGATCAAACTCGGGTCCTTGTGCTTGCGCAGCAGGCGAGGAAACCACTGGAGCTAAATCCCCGGCCTCCATCAAGATTTTAATGGTTCACTATCACTGACTTGATACAGCCACTAAAAAAGAATTTTCACTTTTTTTCCTTTTGGGACAGGGTCTTGCTATGCAGTCCAAGCCTTGAACTTGCTATGTAGCCCAGGCTGCCTCTGCTTGAAGTGGTGGCCCTCCTGCCTAGGCCTCCCAAGAGTTGGCCTTACATGTGTTCACCACCACATTTGGCTCTGTTATTAATTCTTCCTCATTATGTTATACTGTGAGTAATACTTCCGTCCTTCACACATGATAATTGGTTTAAAAACTACTTTAATGACAAAACTCTGACCTACAGTTTCCCTTTCACTCCTAATAATAATAAAAACAGCAGCTCGAGTTTGATCCCCGGTACCAAAAAACCCCCCCCAAAACAGCGGGCTCTCATGGCTCGCCTCACAACAGCCCACCCTGTGTCCTTCAGGGTGTACTTTTATCTTACTTTTTCCTTTCTGACTCGCCCCAAGCTAGCTCTGCTGAGCCAGTTGCTCTTTCACTCTTCACTTTTTCAAATAAACTTTGTCAGCATTTAAAAAAAACCCCAAAACAAAAAACAGCAAAAGCAACCTTCAATATAAAGATTATTGCTAAGAAGTTCACCTGGTAAGAAATTAGCAAAATCACCTGGTAGAAAATTAGTTTTTTTAAAAACCACTAACAACAAAACTAAAATTATTCTGGCTCTGTACCAAAGATACACAAAGTTTTATCTTACCTTAACCACATTTAAGATATTGGATTCAGGAAGAGTTGAAAAAATTGGTTTAGAAGATGAATCTTCACTTCCTTTTTCTCCCAGTGTCATCTGTGTTTCAGAACTATTGAGAAGTGAATAAAGCAACTGAAATTAGGCACAAAATAATTACTTGCTTTTAGAAATAATGAACAACTGGCCGGGGATTTAGCTCAGTGGTTCCACAGCCTGCCTTGCAAGTGCAAGGTCCCAAGTTCGATCTCCAGTACAAAAAAAAAAAAAAAAATGAACAACTGCTTTTGAGAATATGTGGGTGGGGGTAAAGAGGGTGCTGGAGATGTATCCAGGGCCTCAAAGCACTGGGCTCTGCCACTGAGCTGCATCCCTCGCCCTTTACCTTTCTTTTTTTTTGGTATCAGCGATTGAGCTCGGGGCCTTGCACTTCTGAGGCAGGTGGCAGCACCACTGAGCTAAATTCCCAGCCCCTTACCTTTTTTTTTTTTTTCAAACAGTTTTACTACATTTTTCAGGCTGGTCTTGAAATTTAGACGTTCCTGCCTCAGCCTCTTGAGTAACTGGGATTATGGGACTACACCACCATGCCCATCTTTTTTTTTGGTACCAGGGAGTGAACTCAGGACTGTGCGCTTGCGTGGCAGGCGCCAGAACCACTGAGCTACATCCCTGGCTCATCATGCCCATCTTAACAAATACTTTTTAAAAACTGTTTTATGGAGAAATAATTTACATACAATAAAAGGAATGAATCCATTTTAAGTTTTGGTAAACATACATACTAATGTGTCAATTATTCAAATCAAGAAATGGCATTTCCATCACCTCCCAAAGTTTCTTCAAGTCAGTCTGCTACTCCCCTAGATGCAGACACTCATCTATCTCTACTTCTGTGTACTTCTTTTCCTCTGAAGCAACTCCTCTTTGTAAGATCCTGTTCTCAGTGCTCTTGGTGTGAGAAAGCTGCATAGAAGATGGTTCTCACGACAACTTATGACAGTTAAAGGCCTCACAAGGGGCCAAAAGAAACTGCCAGATCAACACAAACAATTCAAAGTAATCCACTGTAGTTCAGATTACCAGTAAAGCTTTGTGGAAGAAAAGATGCATGGATTTGGCTTTCAAAAAATAAGAGCTTTTAAATTAAAAAAAAAATTGTAGGGTTGAAAGAAACCAAGATGCATCCAGGTGCTGTGCCTGGATGGTAGAGCTGTGCTCCCCACCTGGCTGCCTCAGCGTTCACCTCCCCACAGTAACTGCAGTACAGACGGCCTCCTGTGCGACCTGCCTGCCTAGCGACTGCTTGGGCTTGCAACCAAGGTGCGCGCTGTTCAGACTTAGAACACGTGTGTGTTGTTTTTGTTCAGTTCTGTACATCTTGTTTATGGAGCCTCAACATTTTTCTTTTGTACAGTACCTCTTGTTTATACACTACTGTAGTTTTGTTGTTATACATTATAGTACTGCATGTAAGAGTTATGCAAATAAAAGCAAAGTCATCAAGTATAAGTTTGCTTTGACCATTTCTTTGTTCTAAATATTTCAATGTACATACTACACATAATTCCTCATTTAGCGACCAATTACTGACCTAGTAGGAGGAATGTACCTTCGTTGTAAAAGAGGAATGTCTGTATAAGAAATACATTTGGATACAGCATGGTGCTGGTGCAGAGAGACAGACATGCAGATGAATGGCATACAGCAGAGAAGACACAGAGGCCAGGTGTGGTGATGCGCATCTGTAATCCCAACAACTAGGAGGCTGGGGCAGGAGGATTACTGCAAGTTGGAGGCCAGCCTGGGCTCCATAGTGAGTTCAAGACCTCAAAAAAGAAGAGAAAAAAGAATAGAAGACGCAGAAACAACCCCAAGCACTTTCAGCCATCTGATCTTTTGACAAAGGAGTCAAAAGCATAGGCTAGGGTCTGAGGATTTGGCTCAGTAGCACCGTGCCTGCCTTGCAAGTGCAAGGTCCTGAGTTCGATCTCTGGTACCAAAAAAAACAAAACAAAACAAGCATAGGCTAGAGGAAAGATAGCCTCTTTAACAAACGGTGCTGGGAAAACTGGCCACCCATATGCAGGATGAATCTATACCCATCTCTTTCACCCTGTACTAAAGTCAAGTAAAAATACATCAAAGACCTAGATATTAAAACAGAAACATTTGGGCCAGGGATTCAGCTCAGTGGTTCCACCGCCTGCCTTGCAAGCGCAAGGACCCGAGTTCAATCCCCGGTACCAAAAAAAGAAACAAACAAAAAAATCCCCCAAAACAGAAACATTAAATCTACTGGAAGACAAAATAGGCTAAAACTCTTGAAGACACAGGTGCAGACAAGCATTTTCTGAACAGAACCCCAAATACACGAGAAACACCAAGAAGCAACAAATGGGATCATAGCCTATTAAAAAGCTTCCACACATGGGCCGGGGATTTAGCTCAGCAGTTCTGCCGCCTGCCTCGCAAGCACAAGGTCCTGAGTTCAATCCCCCGTACCAAAAAAAGCTTCCAAACAGCAAAGGAAACAAATAGCAGAGTGAAGAGACAACCTACAGAATGGGAAAAAAATTTTGCCAGCTATTCCTGGGCCAGAAGACTAATACAGTGGTACCTCGGTTCATGAACATAATTTGTTCTATGATTTTGGAAAAGATGCCCACGTTTGTGTTTGTGTGGGAAAGATGGCTGTGGTCGTGTTTGTCACCTGATGCAGAGCTTCTGTTTGTGAACCAAATTGTTTGCAAAGAAAAACGTTCCTGAACCCAGGTACCACTGCATCTAGAATATATAAAAACTTCAAAAAAAAAATTAGACCCCTGTCAAATGAAAGACCCAATTAAAAAAAAAGACACTTCTCAGAAGAAATTAAAATGGCCAACAAGAACACAAAAAACTGTTCAGTATCTTTGGCCATTAGAGAAATGCAAATAAAACAGAGATTCCATCTTACTCTATTAAGATTGGCCATTCTCCCAAACATGGGCCAGGGATTTAGCCTCAGTGGTTCTGCTGCCTGCCTCACAAGTGCAAGGACCTGAGTTTGATCCCTGGTACCAAAAAAAAAAAAAAGAAAGAATGGCCATTCTCCCAAACTCAGTAACAAATGCTGGTGAGGCTACAGGGGGAAAAAGGAACCCTTCACATTTTTGGTAGGAGTGCAAAGGAAATCAGTATAGAGATTCTTCAAGAAGCTAAAAATAGAAATTTCATCGGTTTCAGCTATATTTCTTCTGGGTATCTTCACAAAAGAGTAAAGATACCATGTTATAGTAATCCATGCACACCATGTTCACAGCAGCACAACTCACAATAAATAGCTAACTCTTGGAAACGGCCCATATGTCCATCAACAAATGAATCAAGAAAATGTGTTACATATACACAATGGAGTATAAAGTCATAAAGGATAAACGAGGTATTTGGAGGAAAATAGATGCACCTTGAGACTATTATGCTAAGTGAAATAAATCTGATACAGAAGGGTAAATACTGTATCGTATGCTTTCTCTTATCTGAAAAATACAAAGTATAAGTAACTTACGGAACAAAATAAAAGGTAATAACAAACAGGGAGGCAGACCTTTTGCAGACAGAGAGGGGGTCTAGGGATAGAGGGAAAGGGCAAAGAGGGATGAGGAAGGGGAAAGAGAATGGACTAAGATGTGATATGTGTATGTACCAACCCCTTGGGTGAATGTATTTATTATACATTACAAACGTGCTAATTTAAAAAGCCATTATGTAGACAGAGGAACTCAGGGATGTGAGAACTGGTAATAGAATCAAAACAGGTTAGGGTGTATTTTAAATCTGTGCTTCGCACAGAATTTATGGGCAAGAGAAGAGCTGCACCAGTGCCCTTGACATCCCCATGTGAGTATCAATCTAGAAATGTTTCCACTCCAAATCTATTTGTATAGAAATTTTGCTGACAAACACAAATACACAGCCCAGCAAAGTAAATGTGCTGCCTTCAGTCCTGGCAGCAGTGAGCTGTGCGGTCCCCACAGCCCCCAGACGCAGCCACGTCTAGACAGGCACTGCGAACACAACTCGCCTCCGCACCATCCACTGCTGCTCTGAGAATTCCCCCTCACTGCCACCACCGGCAGCGGCAGCAGCAGCGCCTCCGCCACAGCCACCTGTGCAGCTGTTCAACCTGCCTGAGGGCTCAATCCAAAACTAATTTACTATGTATTAACGTAATCATTGCATGCCTTTATTTCACCATTTACCTCCACTACTGTACATGCTCACTACAAAGAGGAAAAGCTCAAAATCTGCTACCTATAACACACAAAATCACCACTAGTGAATTCACTAACTGTTTTGTTTTTGTTTTTGTTTTTTTTTGGTACCGGGGATTGAACTTGGGTCCTTGCACTTGCACAGCAGGTGGCAAAACCACTGAGCTAAATCCCCGGCCCACACTAACTGGTAAATGCTAAAGTAGCTGGTATTTTATGAGGCAACTTTAAAAATTCAAAGGTATTTTAAGAGCGTGCTCGTAATATGGGGGGAAAATGTTTGGAGTTTTTGGATGGGCTGTGGAGGCATTATTTTTCCTATTTAGAATTGATGGAATATGGTCTCTATCTAACAATTTGTTATCCAATAAATTTTCAAGTACAATTTACATCTGAGTAACAAGGGGTCTGGTATGGTTTATACTTGGATGTTCCTCCAAAGCCTCATGCGATCAAAGGCAGAGCTTTTGAAAGGTAACTAACTGGATTATGGGGCATTTCAGATGAATGTGATGTTAGAAGGTAGGGCCTAACTGAAGAGGCGGGTCAGTGGGATGTGACCAGAATGGTGCATGTGCTTCCTACCGGTAGAGACACAAGCACCTCTGCTCTGCCAACCACTTCCACCATGCCACTGACCGTGCCAAGACTGAAACTTCCAAAACACGAGCAAACCTCTCCTCAAGCTGTGGGTGTTGGTACTGTGTCCCAGGAATGGGGAAAGTGCTAAGACAGGGTCCTGTGTAGAATGAAAACATAAGTGGAGAAATGAAGAGTTTTGGACATACTAAGTTAGTAAAATCTGCCTTTTTCTCATAAGTGAAGTTAAATATTTTCCAATATTCAAGAATTAACTTGGGCTGGGGATTCAGCTCAGTGGTTCCGGCGCCTGCCTTGCAAGCGCGAGGTCCCAAGTTCGATCCCCAATGCCAAAAAAAAAAAAAGAATTAACTTACTTTTCTGTGATCAATCTGTTCTCTTCCTTTGGCCATTTTTCAACACTTACTGGTCTTTTTCTTACTGATTTGACATTAAGCCTTTGTCTGTGACCACCTTTCACACATTTGTTTCTTCCTCTCTACTCTAAGGTGTTTTCCTTTGTGTTTACAATTATTGTCATACCGATTTTTTTTTTGGTACCAGGGATCCAATTCAGGACCTTGCACTTGCAAGGCAGGCAGCGGAACCACTGAGTTAAAACCCCAGCCCACTGATTTTTTCAAAAAATGTGGTAAGTAGGAGGGCTGGGGATTTAGCTCAGTGGTTCCGCTGCCTGCCTCACAAGCGCAAGGATCTGAGTTTGATCCCCGGTACCAAAAAAACCACAAAAAAACACTCCAACTTATAGGGGCTGGGGATTTAGCTCAGTGGTTCCAGTGCCTGCCTTGCAAGCGCAAGGACCCAAGTTCGATCCCCCGTACCAAAAAAAAAAATGTGGTAAGTAGGACCAGGGATTTAGCTGAGTGGTGCTGCCACCTGGCTTGCAAGTGCAAGGTCCTGAGTTCCACCCTTGACACCAAAAAAAAAAAACAGAAGTGGTAAGTTAATATTCCCTTTTATGGAAGGTGTTAGTAAGTACACAAAACCGTCCAGGATTACAAACAAGACCCTGCCAGTTTTTTCTGTTACTTGTATGTTACACTTATTACTATTGTTCTGCACATTTAAATCTCTGATCTATAGGTCTGAGCTATAAATCAGCTGTTTTCCTAATGCTGTTTGTCCCTAATGCTGGGTGACAGCAGACCGCAATGCCCCACTCGTCCTCCTTTCTGAGGCGCTGCTGCCGAGGGCCTATACAGACGTGGGTCTGCTTGGCCTTCCGTGCTTCGCCCACGATGAACTCTGCGTCCTCCCACTTGTACCATTCCATTCCACCTGTGAGGCGAGTCCCGCCTCATCAATTTCCTGGGCATTATTTTCTTCCATAGGACTCAGAACCAACAGGATGGTCCCAACTCCCCTACAAGCCCCCCAAGTCCTGTGGGCATTTCTTAATAGGGTTTCATCATTTAGAATGATGAATTTTCATATCTGAAAGCCTGGTGGGCTTCCCGCTGAGTAAAGTCATTTCTGTTCCTTCATACACACATCTGTAATTAGTTATAGATCAGGAATGAGGGCTCTCGGTTTCTTTTTAGCTTTGTTTTTTTTGGTACCGGGGATTGAACTCAGGACCTTGTGCTTGCAAAGCAGGCGGCAGAACCACTGAGCTAAATCCCTGGCCCTCTCGGTTTCTTTTAAATGTTAATACCCTGGCATCTGTACCAAATTCCCTTCTTATTCGGCAGTTTTTCAACTGATTTGTATGCTCCTGTGTACAGGTTAAGCCTATTAGGTAAGCTTTCAACAAATCCTTTCTAATTTTTATGTTTTTCTCTTGTCTAATTACCTTGGCTGATACCTGCAAAACAATGTTAAATAACAATGGCCAATCTTACTGATCTTGACTTTGAGAGACTTTAAAAACAAGTCAAGGATTAACAGTGAACTTATTAATTTACTATGATTTTATATAAGTTGTCTTAAATGATGTTTCTCGAGTCCATTAAGAAAAGAAAACTCACACTAGATCGTCTTCATTAAAGTCTGGCTGAAAATTCTCCAGAGGAAACAAAGACCGAAAGCCAATCCCTAGATTGAGAAGCACAGCTGCTATGTCAGACAGTGACGGTATCCAGGGCCAAACCGCTGAGTCGCTGAAAGAATCTGGTTAATAGAAAAAAATGTTATTCCAAATCATTTGTCCACATGCCCACACTGGCAAAACAATAATCTGCACATGAAGTGTAGATTACTATAGTTATTTATAGAAATGACATGTTAATGATATATCAATGATACAATGATACCTCAGTTCAGGAACCTAATCCTTTCCATGATTCTGATAGCAAATTGAATTGGATGAGGACTGAATCAAATTTCCCCATAAGGACAACACTGAACCTGACCAGAGGATGTGAGGTACCACTGTACAGTTAAATTACAGAATGATCACAGGAACTGTAGATTTTCAAGTAAGTGAGTGAAATGACATCTGTGAAGGAAATATCTGAGTGGTGGAATGTAACTCAGAAGGAAGTAGGTAGCACACTTGGAAATGACTAAGAAATAGCAAGGGTTAAATTCTAACGACTTTTAACATAGAAAGAGAATCTGAAATGCCTTTAGTCTTAATTTCCCAAACAAATCATCAGGTAAACCACAATGCTTCTATCATTATATGATTTTCTCCTGGGGACTGAACTACATACATCTCCTTTCCTGTTTTTTGAGACAGTGTCTTACCCAGTCAGTAAGCTGCCCAGGTGAGGCTGGAACTTGCAATGGCCCTCCGCCCCCATCATGCTGGGATTGCAGGTGTGCACCACCATGCCCAGTGGACGCTCACCACACTCCTGGCTACCGTGGCTGTCCTCATGACAGCCCGCCCTGTTCCTCCAGGGTGCACTCTCATCTTGCTTTTGCCTTTCACTCAGCCCAAGCTCGCTCTGCAGAGCCAGTTTCTTGCTCACTTTTCACTTTTACTTTTTCAAATAAATTTTGCTTCCAATCAATCAAAAGAATATATATATATATTTGCTCACCAAGAAGCTAAATAAAACTGGCTAAACACATAAATAAATTTGCCACTATTTTCACTTAGGCTGCAAAGTAAGCTATGATTTGATAAATATTAGGCAATGGTTGCCACGTGTAAGATCTTAACCCCTTCTTCATGACTAGAAAAATGCAGATACTCATTTTTTGGTTTTTTTGGTACCAGGGATCGAACTCAGGACCTTGTGCTTGCCAGGCAGGGACTGTGCCTGCTGAGCTAAATCCCAGGCATCATTTTTTACTACAATTTCATTTTTTTTTTGGTACCAGGGATCGAACTCAGGACCTTGTGTTTGCCAGGCAGGCAGTGGAACCACACAGCTAAATCCCCAGCCCTAGAATTTCATTATTAAACATGTCTGACTACAAAAATAATTTTAGATTCTACATTTCCAAATATACTAATATTTGTCAGTATGAAAGATATCACAGAATAACAGATAATAATACAGGCTATAAGTCACAGTAAATTTATATACTTACCATTTCTAATTGTTATTTCCATCAACGTACTTAAAATCTGCACCGACACAATACAGTCTGTATGAACTGACATCATCTGTGCAAAGTACATCAGTGACAGTATCAGAAAGGGAAACACGAGCATCTAATATTTGTGAGGTGCATATGAAGGTGTTTTATGTGCCTTCCATTTAATACTTAACAATAACCTTATGATGAGTGGTCCTCATGACTTATATGAGGGCATAGACACAGAGAAATAAAATACTATGTGCAATGTGACAGGTGATACATGGAAGATGAAATCCAGGTTTGATTCCAAAGTCAGGAGTTTTCTGCTCTTTTTTTTTTTTTTGGTACCGGGGATCGAACTTGGGTCCTTGTGCTTGCACAGCAGGCGGTGAAACCACTGAGCTACATCTCCGGCCAAGGAGTTTTCTACTCTAACATGTTGCTTGTGTTTTTAAAACTTTCTTAGGGCCGGGGATGTAGCTCAGTGGTGCCGCTGCCTGCTGTGCAAGAGCAAGGACCCGAACTTGATCCCTGGTATAAAAAAAAAAAAAGTTGTTCAATATCACTATCAAAGACATGCAATGAAAAGCAACAAAAAGCTACCATAGTTGACTTCAACACTGGCAAATATCAAAATATTAATAATATTGTGTTCACAAGAGAATTAGAAAAGAGGCAAGCCGCCATCTTTTAACAGTGTTATTTAGTAAAAATTTTAAAGAAATTTTAGTAATACTTAGGCAAAATCATTGTACTTTAAACTTTCACCTAGTCAGCTTTTTTACTACATGAATTTTGATGCAGAGACAAATTTTTGGGAACAAAATCTCAAGTTAAAAAAAAAAATTTAAGACTAGGGTACAGCTCCGTGGTAAAATGTGTGCTAAGCAGGTATGAGGCCCTAAGTTTGATTTCTAGAACCAAGGAAGAAAAAAAGGCTAAAAGTAATATAATACATTGAAGGTAACAGAAAAGTGGGTTTGTACAGGACACACACTGTACTCAATTGTTATCTTTTTCTTTCGCTTCGGACCCACAGACTGAGTTTATAATAAATTTACACCTAAAATGTAAGCCAGGTGTCATATAGCACATGCATGTAGTCCCGGGCAGAGACAGGACAGTGGGTTCAATACCATCCTGGCCTATGTAGTGAGTTCATATCAAAAAAACAAAAACAGGATGAAAACAAACAAGCAAACCAACAAACCTAAAGTCTAGGAAGGGATAATCCAAACTGATCTCAATCAGGTATATGGCCTATATAATTTAAAATGTCTCTGCCATGTGTGTTAAGTTCTGCCAGTAGACACGCTGTACACACAACAGGTTTAGATAACAATCTTTCCTGATGTGTGATGAATTCTACAGTGAGCAATACATTAATTTTAAATGAATAAATGTGAAAATAAGTATATACAGTGGTGGGTGTGTAGGTCAGTGGCAGTACTTACCTAGCAGGCATGAGGCCCTGGGTTCAACCCCTAAAACCACCAAGAAAAGGTATGCACAAAAATCTAATGTCTACTGAGATTGGTTTAATTTTGTTTCTTGAGCTGGGGTCTATATGTTGTCCAGGTTGGACTCAAACCTGTATACTCAAGTAATCTGTCTCAGCCTCCTGTATAGCTGGGACTACAGGCATGCATTACTATGCATGGCTGAGACTGGCTCAAATAAATCATGGTACAGCCTGGCAAAGGAATACTATAAAGCCACTGAAAAAGATAAAAGGATAATATATGTGTTGAGATTAAAATACTCAATAGTTCATTATCTGAAATAAAAAAAAATTACAAAACATATTCACACACTGTGTTTAAGTTAGATAGTAATTTTTGTTTGTAGAGAACAGTCTAGAAACACTGGTCAAAATGTCAACAGTGGGCCGGGGATTTAGCTCAGTGGTTCCGCCGCCTGCCTCGCAAGTGCAAGGACCAGAGTTCGATCCCTGGTACCCAAAAAACAACAAAAAAAGTAAACAGCTCTAGGTTTGGGAGGAATTCAGCTTGCTTTATAATTTTTTCTTTTCTTCTTTTGGTACTGGGGATTGAACTCAGGACCTTGCACTTACAAGGTAGGCGGTGTCACTGAGCTACACACCTCAGCCCTTAGATGAGAGTAAAGACAGGCACAGTGGTGCACACCTGTAATCCTAGCACTCACTGTGTGTAGCCCAAACTGGCCTTGAACTTGTGGTGATCCTCCTGCCTCAGTCTCCTGAGGGCTGGGATTACAAGTGAGCCACCACACCCAGCTATACCTTTTAAAAAGCTAATTGAGGGCCAGGGATTTAGCTCAGTGGTTTGGTGTCACAAGTGCAAGGTCCCGAGTTCGATTCTCCATACCAAAAAAAAAAAAAAGCTAACTGAATAGTATTAGGACAAGAGCATTACAATAAATTTGGACACACTAAAAAAATACAAGTTGGCAAAGCCTCTCCATGAAAATGGATTTGGAACTGACAATGAGAAACAGACAAGGCGTCTAGCACATAGAAAATACTTCATAAAATGGGCATGGTGGTGCATGCCTGTAATCCCAATACTTAGGAGGCTGAGGCTGGAGGAGGATCACTGAGAATTTAAGGCCAGCCTGGGCTACACAGCAAGTTCATAGTGAATTACATAGTGAGACCTTGCCTCAAAAAGCCAACAAAACAAAACCATACCACTTCATAAATGATTATTACCCTGGTTCCAAAAAAATAATATGAAGAGAGTAAAAACCTCCTCAGATGGACAGTAAACTATAGATACACACACACACACACACACACACACACACACACACACACACACACACACAGGTATTTTCTGTTTCATTTTGCTTTTTGAGACAAGGTCTTGCTATGTAATTCAGGCTGGCCTTGAACTCATGGCAATCCTCCTGCCTCAGCCTCCCAAATGCTGGGATCACAGGCATGCACCACTACGCCTCAGGAGTGTAAACTGTATTCATCGGTTTTTATAGCTATGATAGGCCCACATAACAAGATGAAAATTAACATGGACAAATGCAAAGTCTGATTTCTAAGTTAAGGAAAAAAATGCACAGCTAAGAGAATAATGAAGACAGCAAACAAGCTTTGAATTACAATACGAATACACAGGCGAGTCAGACAGGAGAACTGCACTGGGAACTGCAGCTTGGACAGGCCTATCAAGGACCTGTGTCCATTTATGGGGTGCAGCATCCTTTTGGGGTGACACTGATGAGCAAAGTCCTTTAGCAAGATCATCAGAATAGCAAGAGCCTGGAGAGTGTTCAGTGGAGGAGAAGGACAAAGACCGCAGCAGTTATTTCAAAATAAAGAAACACTCAGACACGAGGCCTGTTAGGGAAGCTTAGAAAAGGTAATTAGTGCCACTAGAGTGAAACCCCAGGGAGGCCAGCTTTTTGGTTTGTTTTTGAGACAAGCTCTTGTTATGTAGTTTGGATTGGGCTTGAGCTCACTATGTAGTCCAGGCTGGCCTTGAACTCACAGCAATCCTCCTGCCTCAGGCTCCCGAGTGCTGGCACTACAGGTATGTGCCACCATGCCTGGGTGGGAGGCAAATTTTGATTAGGACTGTTAAAAAAAATAATTAAAGGGTCCACCTTGCGAGTCTCCCACCACTGAAAGCAAATGTTCCTGCCTGTTCTCTCTGCATTACTTGCTCTTCTCTCTGCCTAAAATGCTTCCCTCAAGAATGGATAATGATGTGGGTTTTTTTATACAACAAAGTACTACTCTGCCATAAAGAAGGATGAGCTTGAGACATTTCTAGCTAAATGGAGGCACCTTGAGACTATATTTTGAAATAAATCCGACAAACTCATTTAAATACTGCACTGTTTCTCTGGTGTGAGAAACTTTTAAGTGGAAATAACTAAAATGCATGATAGATATTGGGAAATGGGAAGAAAATGTTCAGATGAGAAGGGGAACAAGGGAGGGGCGAGGGGGAAAGGAAAGAAGGGACTAGAAAGTAAAAATAGAAGGAAAAAATGTAAACAAAGCTTTTGTAAATAAGGAGGGTCGAAGAGTGGGAATGGAAAAAAGAGAAGCAGCAAGGTATATGATGCACAGGTACAAATTCCCTATGATGAATGTTAGCATTATGTACGTCTAAAGTGTACCAATAAATGTTTTGATTTAAAAAATGCAATGCTTCCTTTACACAGGAGTGAGTCCCTTCCCATCACTGGCTTTCAGATTGCTAAGTCTCACTGAAAAATGTTGGGAAGACACACCTTACCTGGAGCATGTGTCTATTTACTGAGTGAGAAAGGGGACCCTTCAGGAATATTAACTGACAAGTTACTCCTGTGTCCAGATCTAATCTTAACAGAAAGGGCTTCACCAACTACCTTATATTAAAAAAAAGAAAGAAAACCTTCTCTCCCCCACTAGTATTCTGTTATCTACCCCAGCCTCCTTTAATTTTGCTCACCGCACTTATCATCTGCCATACCTATTTATAAATGTCCACAAACTTGCTTACTGTCTCTCCACTATACTAGAATGTGAGCTTTCTAAGATCAGACACTGACTCCTTTTTTACTGCTGTTCTCTCCAGTCCTCATACAGTTGGCACTCAAAAATGCCAACTACAGACGCTGGGTGCACACCTGCGATACCCACAGTAGGGAGGGTGAGACAGGAGGATTGACAAGAGTTTGAGGCCAGGCTGAAACACAAAGTGCTGTCTCAAGGGGGAAAAAAAGCCAAGTATATTAAAAAAAGAATGAAAGGTTATAGTAGTAGATCTCTCCTCTGCTTAGAGCCCACAGTAGGAACTCCATTTTTTTCACTTCTCAGTTCACACATAATAGCTATGGTTCTCTGATGCCAATGATAGGGGGTGTTTTTGCAGATATCAACAAAATTTTATTTATAGGGCCGGGGATTTAGCTCAGTAGTTTTGCCAACTGCTGCGCAAGCGTAAGGACCCGAGTTCTATCCCCGGTACCAAAAAAAAAAAAAAAATTTTATTTATAAAGCTGTTCAAAAACAAGAAAATTCTGGTTCCTTTTCTATGAACTATCCCAAGTTGGGGACAGAATGCTCTTTCATCTCAAAAAAACCAGGTTTTGGATGATAGCTTTTCAACATAAACCAAAGACACAAAATCAAGCTGAAATACATGTAACGCTTTTCTAGTTCATATATACTTGGATAATCTTGTAATAAGTTTCTTCAGCAACTGACAGTGTTGAAAGAAAATCTGTCTTGGGGTAGTGTTCTAAGAAGTCATTAGCAGCAGTGGTAGCATCATTAGTAGTACTTCCGGAATCTATAAAATCCCAAAGCTATTGCCAAGCAAGTAAACACTGAGGCTGCAAGATAACGAATTGTCTCAAGTTTGTTAGACTCCATCAGTGTTTTTAGGGAAGCAATTTCAGTGTCAATTTTATTAATGGTCTCTGAAATAACACTTTTGGTTTGGGTATCCTTTCTGGTAAATTCTGTGGTTGCTTCCATAAGTTGCTTTTCTTGATCTGTAAACATATCTGCTACTCTGCTTCTTTCTAGGTTGATGTCCAGTTTATTATCTGCTCTGATTCGGCTGGTTTCATGTATCAGTTGTTGTTTAACTTGATCTAATTCAATTTTCGTTTTCTCATTCTCTGCTCTGATTTACAAATTTCACTTTTTTCTAGGATGTCCACATCTTTCCTGATAGAATCCAAATGAGCCATTAGCTGTTGAACTGTTATTTCCTGTTGCGCCTGAGTGACCATCTCCTTATAGATAGTATCCAGGCTGACATTAGATAAAGTGGTTAATGCTGATACAATTGTTTCTGCTTGTGCTTTGTCAAATCCATGAGTTTCTAAATCCAGAACCAATGCATGGGTATCAAAAGCTAATTTCCTTTGTTCTAAAGGAGTTATGTCCACTGGCCTCCTATCATATCCCTCCTTGCTTGTAGTGGTCAAGAAATCTCTCTGCAGGGCCAGCGAGAAACACCCCTGCAGAGTTGAAACCCAGCGGCCCCCACTGCCAGCAGAGCGCAAGAGGCACCAAGCCCAGGGACACTTCATGTTCTCACCAATGAGAGTTTTTAAAAATAGAATTCCCACAGCAAACTTTTATATGTTGTAAAAGATTTTAATACTATGAATTTTTTCACCTAATATATATTTTTCATACATTTAAGATTTTATTAAAGCAGAACTACTCCAATAACCTGAGAAAAAAATCTGTCTTTCATAATCTTTCCTATCTATGGAAGGACAATAATTCCAACCTAACTAGGCATTGCATACTGGTTGTCAGTATAGAACCTCGTGTAGCATAAAAAGCTGTCCCGGGCCTCCAGTCTCACCAGTCTCCATTACTTAATCGTGAATTGATGTCTTCTGAACCATATAGACATTAAGAGGAATAAAATTCCACATGGATGATGTTTTTTGCTGGAAGATCAAAAATATCTAGAGCAGCACCTGAACTCTCTCTACAAAATCAACGATGCCACTGGCATTTACAAGTTACCACTTAGACCTGGGCGTGGTGGCACACACTTGTATCCTAGCACTCTGGAAGGCTGAGGCAAGATTGCAATGTGCATCCCAGTAAAAGAGACCCTGTCTCAAAATTTAAAAATGTAAAAAGGGATGGGGATGCTGCTCAGCGTGAAGGCTCTAGGTTCAATTCCCAGTAACACACACATGCACGTGCACGCACACACACACACAGTTACCACTTATATAAAGCAAAACCATGATAGCTTCTTAAGTAGTAAACATGAATGTAGAAAAGAAAACTGGATTTATATGATGTAGTTAATGGGTAAATTTTAATTAGAATTGAAATCCTGACAATCTATACAGGTACTACAATAAACATGAAAAAGTTAAAAAGAAATTATGTATTTAAACATTAGATTGCTTCTAAAACTACCTGTAACATTGACTTAGTAGTGTGACAAACCTGTCTGACTGTGTTAAGCATTACTGGCTATCCTGCAAACAATCTTTGCTACCACTTTGCCATCTCTTTAGGGTGACTTCTTGTCTTACTCTAACTTACTGAGGTCATGAGTTTGATATTCAAATTTTTTCTCTAATAATGCACAAAAAAAATTATGTTCAACTTCCAAGTATTTTTCTTACCCGAAACAACCACTTTAACACAGGTACAGGACACTGGACATAATGATAAGCAGAAGTAAGGAAGCCTTGTGTTGTCAAAAAAATCTGATCTGTTTTTCCTGATCTGAAAAAAAAAGGAAAATCAAAATGTTACCTTCATGGCAAAAATCACACTTCCACTACTACCACCACACCTAACATAATTAGGGAATAAGCAAAAGAATTATCTTCAATCTATGGATGTGGACTTTATACTAGTATGGATGGGTTATTCCTAAAACAAAATGCAACTGATGGCCTAATGCTTACTCCATCTGTTGGGTTGGCTCCACACTTACCTGTTGGACAAAGCAAAGTGTGCCAGCAGTGTTTAGAGGAGAGCACATCATTTTTTTTTTTGCCGGGTTGGGAGTATACTTCATAGAACTCAGTATTAGAATTAATGCGATCTCTCTAAACCTGCATTATGCCCTGGGAGAAATCATAACAACTTGGGCATTGTGATAGAGATTACTAGTTGACAATATTAACATCAATTTTTGCCTTTGTTAATAACTGAGCCCTAAGTTTTAACTGGGCATACTGGCTGTCTGAAATAAAAATTACTTCCCTGCTTTCCTTGTCGCTAAGCATGCCTATGTTGAGGAAATTCTAGTGCGGTGGGAGATTTCTGGTTATCTGAACATAAAGGCTGGAACTCCCACAGACTGAAGCAGTGAGGTGCTAAAAATGGAGGAGGAGGAGGAGGATTATGTGATAAAAATATCACAGCAGCTTCCATATCAGAGAGAAGTATACTTCGTGTTTAAGTCTCTGCCATTCTAACAGTTACTGCTGTTACACAGTTTTTAATCCTCATAAAAACAAAGGATGTGCTAAACCACTATCAGCACACCTGTGATTGAGAAAACATAAAGAGAAAGACTAATAAAAGGCATAGGAAATTAGACAGGCACTAACAGAAATTAACTGTTGCCCCAACCCCTCCATCAAATTCAGGACCTTGCGTCTGTAAGGCAGGAACAGCGCTGCTGAGCTAAATCCATGACCTGGAAATTAACTGTTTAGAAGACCATGCTGGACAGAATTTCTTTTTCCTTTTTGTTCTTTATTCCCTCCTTTTTTTTTCAAGTAGTACTGAGAATTGAACCCAGGACCTCATACTATGCAAGAGCTCTACCAGTGAGCTACATCCCTAGTCATTTTTTATTTTTATTTTGACAGTGTCTTATGAACTTGCCCAGGATGGCCTTGAACCTGTGCTCCTCCAGTCTCAGCCTCCCAAGTAGCTGGGATCAGAGGTATGCACTACTGTCCATGGCAGGCAAAAGTTTTCTAATTTTTTTGGTTGTCTTTTTTGAGACAGGGTCTTGCTATGTAGCTCAGGCTGGTCTTGAACTCACTTTGTAGCCCATGCTGGCCTCAAACTCACAGCAATCCCCCTGCCTCAGCCTCTCGAGTGCTGGACTATAGGCATGTGCCACCATACCTGGGTCTTAATTTTTTTATCCAAAATAAAGCAAAGTGTTTGTTTTTTACTTACTTGATTTTTATTTTTATTATTTATTTATTTATTTATTTTTTAGTTCTTTTATTGGTACATTTTAGGTATACAATTCGTTTATATTTATCACTGGGTGCTTATACCTGTACATGATGTAACTTGGTTCTTATTTTTTCCTCATTACCTGTGTACCCTTCACTCCCTCCACCCTTCCCTATTTACACAGATTTCATTTCCATTTTTTTTTCTTTTCTCATAGTTTTTCTACTTACTTGAGAATAAGCTTTTCTACAGCACTTTGTCCGATAAAACCAGAGTCTCTTAAATCCAATGTATACTGATTGAAAATCTTTCCAGAATTGAGGAAATTAAATATTTCTTCACCTGGGTGATGATCAGGAATAGCATCAATTGTAACTGAAAATTTCTTTAGAAATTCTCTGAAATAAAAAAGTTAATGAATACTGAATAGTTACAGTACATGTGGTTTGTACTTAAAAGTTGAGTGCAAAGAAAACTTTTTTTATAATTAACGGTAACCCCAGATTAGACTCACTTTTGATAAAGTCAAAAGCCACTAAATGTGTCTGCATGAAAAGGAGCAATAACCGGAAGAAAGACAAAATGTGTAAGTTGGCTTGAACATTTGCCTTCCAGCATCATCACAGATGGATCTGAAGCTCAGCATACATTATTCACCATATTAACAGCTGTCAGGGGCTCATTTATTTCACAAAACCTAAACAATGTGAAAGCAACAAGGCATGTGTGTAAGTTATGAAAAATACTTTACCTGTGTTCTTCTAAGAGGTCATCCTCATCATCCGTACTGTCTTGATCTCCAATTCTAATTGGAGATTTAATGCCTCGACCCTGCCTTATGTCTTCTTGTAGTTGCTTCTGTAGTTCATCTAGCCTGAGAATCAAAAGAATGCTAGGATAAAGTTTACTCTAAAAATTAAAAAAAAAAAAAAAGCTTTAGTTGGTGTCTAAAAGCAGCACAAGTGGCACAAGGGAAAATCCTTATTAGGTTCCCTATCATATGACAAATTATGTTATACTATAGGTTGCATCACATCTCCCAAATACATCATGATGTTCAAAAGAGCACACCATCACATAAAAAACTTGAATATAAGACTTATAGCTAGGACTTCCAGAATGACCTGTCCAAATCATCAGAGGATAGGAAAAGAAAAACAGCAAAGAAGAAAACCATTAATTTTATTGCCCTCTGTCATCTTTAGTGCTCCTCTGAGGTCTAAGAGAGTAACAGTCTGATGGTGCCAACTAGGCTTCCTAGCAGCAGCTTGTTGTCACTGTGGTCATCATCTCCCTAGCCCTAACATTGAGCACCTACTACATGACAGTGCAGTACTGAGGGCTTTGTGTGTTAGCTCTCTGAATCCTCAGCAACTCCTGGGTAGCAGTTTATTATTATCAACGTTTTAGATGAGGAAACAAACATCAGCCCCCATCCTTTTTAGCACCACTGGGGATCAAACCCAGGGACACTCTACCACTAGTCACATCTCCAGCCCTTTTCATCTCTTACTTTTGAGACAGGATATTGCTAGATTGTCCTGGCTGGCCTTAAACCCTGCAATCACCCTGCCTCAGCTTCCTGAGTACCTGGGATTACAGGCATGTGCCTCCACATCTGACATACACTGCCTCCTTTTAAATTTTTTTGGTGGTACTGGGGATTGAATCCAGGGCCTCTGTACTGCACTACACCCCTAGCACCTTGTATTTTGTGACAGGATCTCACTAGGTGCCCAATCTGAACTCTAGATCCTATTGACATTGCATTTTTAAATCAAAGTTATTCTCTGCTCCAACCACAAACAATGCATGGCTTACAAAATGGTAAAAAACCAGTAAATATACTGTTTTATCCCTACAAAAAGTCAATCATCAGATTAAACTAACATCTACCCCTTTGGTCTGAGCAATGCTCAATTTTAAATAAGCAACTTCGGATTTCACATCCCTGATCTCCTGAATTCACCAAATATTTAAAGAATTTTATAATAGGGATAATTTCTCTAATTATAAATTCAAAGAGGAAAAAACTTTGACCTAGTAACTGTCTACAAAATTCCTATATTTAGCTCTTTGGTCATCAAGTTTGAGATACACATATACCAACTTCTTATAATCAAGTCAGGCAAACTTTCAGTGAAGTCCTCTGCGCTAGTTTCACAGCTATGCCTTGGATTAATGAGGAATATATTTCCCCCTTCATATTAGTCTTAACAGTTTGTAACAGTGGTGGCAAACCTATGACACATGTGCCACAGCGAGCTGTTTGTATCACTGAAAGCTCTAAAAGGTTCGCCATCACTGCTCTATGACTACGAGTCATGAAGATTTTATTAGGGAAATTATGACCCTGAACTTGCTGATTTTTCTGGCTATGGGTGTTTTTGTGGGATGAGGTGGGTATTCATAATTTTGAAATCTTCACTCAAAAAAGTAACTTGATAATAGAAATATGTCTAGTTATGCTGGTTTCAAAACTTAGATTTGGTGAACTAATGTTTAAAAACACTTTATCTGTGTGAACAACAGAAAAACTAAACCTGATTAAAAAAAGGCAGAGAATCTGCCCAGCCATTCCATCAAAGCAGCTATGTAATGGCTAATGGCACATGAAAAGATATCCCATATGTTCAGTTAGTAGGGAGATGCAAATCAAAACCATCATGAGGTACCACTTCACATCTACTAGGACAGTTATCAAAAAGGAGGAAAGGTAAGTGTTGGAGAGTACACAGAGAAAGGTAACTTTTATCATTGCTGGTGGGCAACAGTGTGGCAGTTCTGCCCAAAATGAAACACTTACCTTATGATTCAGCAAGTCCATTTATAGGAACACCCCCAAAGTAATGAAAAGGTGTGTCTTTATGATATGTACACTCATATTCATAACAACATTATTCACAATAGCCAAAGAGTAGATAAAACCTAAGTGGCCATAGATGAATAAACAAAATATGGTATACACATAATAATAAAATGAAATGGTCAACCATAAAAAGGAAGCAAATTCTGACACAATCTTGCCATTAAAGAACAATGAAGATATTATGCTAAGCAAAGTTAGCCAGTCATAAAAGGACAAACACTGATGATCCCGTGTATACAAGTATTTAGAATAGGCAATTTCAGAGAGAAAGAAAATAGAATGTTAGTTGTCACAGGCAGGAGAGAAGAGAAAAATGCAGAATTATTGTTTAATTGGTATGTAGTTTGAGAACACAAAAGTTCTGGAGTTGGATGATGATAAAGTTGTACAATAATGTCAATGTACTTAATGAACTGTACACTTAATAAATTCTACCCATCCTTCTGATCAAGGATTTAATTAGCTA
This sequence comes from Heterocephalus glaber, assembly GCF_053883595.1. NCBI lineage: Eukaryota > Metazoa > Chordata > Mammalia > Rodentia > Bathyergidae > Heterocephalus > Heterocephalus glaber. The sequence continues at coordinate 7,219,732 of NW_028258321.1, forward strand.
CTAAGCTGTGATCAACAGAAAGAAACTTTAGTTAATGCAACCCACCATATACTATACAAACCTGCCTTTTGCGTGTGTGTGTGGTGCTGAAGATTAAACCCAGGGCTCTGTGCACACCAGCCAAACACTCTACCATTGAGCTAAATCCCTGGGCCCCTAAACCTGGACCTTTGCTTTTTTCTTTCTCTCTTTCTTTCTTTCCTTTCCTTCCTTCCTTCCTCTCTCTTTCTCTCTCTCTCTGTCTCTCTCTCTCTTTTTTTTTGGTACTGGGGATCAAACTCAGGACCTTGTGCTTGTGAGGCAGGCAGTGGAACCACTGAGCTAAATCCCCGGCCCAAAACTGGACCTTTTCATCTAGTCTATGAAGAGAACCCATATTTCTATCACAGATGACAACAGACGAACTACTATAATGGTATAAATGCAAAATGTGTGCTGATTTCTATTTTTGAAGGTAAATTTATGTATTTTTTATTTTTATTTTTAAGAGGCTTGCCATTGCATTTTTAACACATTCTTTTTCAAGGGACTTTCTCATCACTGTAGAGTTCATTACAGCATTATAGTAATAGAATGACATTCTTTTCACAGCAAGGATTTGGATGAATGTGTTTTTGTGTATCCATACAGTGAGAAACTAGGGAGGCTGTAAAATGAGCAAAGTAGACCTCTATGTATGGATAATGAATATGAACACAAATCAAGGGACAGGTGTGTATCACACATATATATGTATACATATATATAAAAAAATATTTATAGAAAATAACTTCATATCTATTCATCATAATAAGTGATTTTTATCTATGGAGTAGAAATAGAGGAAGGCAGATGTTATAGGCTACTTTAATTTTTCCAAGGCACAGCTGTTTCTCCTGCAATAAAACAGTGATAATTTGGGGATTTTTAGAGGATCAGCTTTGACTTATTCTTACCTGACTTTATTCCATTAGCTTTTTTTTTTTTTTTTCAGATTTTATAGAATTTAAAAGGATATAGAAAGCATATTACAAAAATATTTTTTGAAATAAATTTGACAACTTCTAAGAAGTACCTTGGAAGACAAATTAATGAAACTAACTATGGAGGAAATATAAAATTTGAATAGCACCTATTAAAGAAAGTATATTCCTAGCTTGAAAACCTATATGACAACAGCAGGCTCATATACATTTTAACTGATAAATTATATCAAACATTTAAAGCAGAAAAAAGAAGGAACACTTCTCCCCTCGTTTTAGGAAATCAACATTGTGCTAATACTAAAACTGGATAAAGATAACAGAAGAAAAAAGTATGAACGTAGATAGAAATTTGTTTAACAAAACAATTAGAAGTCAGATCGGGCAGTATGTAAAAAGTGGTTTTATTATAGGGATGGCAGTGTTGGTTTAGCACTGGAAGAGCCACCCCCATAAGTCATCATTTTAACAGAGGAAAGGAAAAAGCCATACGATCCTGTCACTAGTTGGAGAAAAAGTATTGCACTAAATTCTATAGCTGTTCATGGTAAAAGCTATCAGGAGACTAGAAGCAGAACAGAACCTTCTCAACAGATCAAAGACATGTACTCCATACTTTCAGCAAAAACACCTTATATAAATGGAGAAGATACAGTGCTTCTGAAGGTAAATTTAAAGCCAGCCACACAAACAAGCAGTATATTAAATTTAGCAAATTAATCCTGATGCTAACCAACCTTTGTGTGTCTTCCATTTCCTTCACTAGACGCTCCAAAGTATTTGTGTAAGTGCCACTATGAACATGCTCCTAAAAGAAGAAAATTCAGAATATTTTACGACATATCTTAGCAGAAAAAGTAGGGTGTTTTCATTCATTCAGAGTACTAGTAACTACTTCCTATTTCAATAACCTGGGCTAGTATGACACTTTTCTTAAAGAGGAATTTACACCATCATGCTTTTTTTTTTGGTACCGGGGATCGAACTCAGGACCTTGCGCTTGTGCGGCAGATGCCGGAACCACTGAGCTAAATCCCCGGCCCACCATCATGCTTTTAATCCAGTATTTTGTATTGCAGGCAATTTGGTTTTACTGTTAAGAAAGGTTCTCCTTATAGAACTCTGCTAGCTTTAGGATCTGATTCCAAACACCCAAGAGCTCTGTGGCGACCCTTTCTTTAGTTCTGAGTTCTAGTTTAGTGGATTCAAACTAGTAACTTTTAGGTGTTACCATGAAATACTAACATCTTCCCCACCAAATTTTAAAATTAAAATTTAATTCAGCTTATTCCCAAGAAAGAATGAAGCACTCTATAAATAAAATTGCACACCACAATTAACAACATTTCTACACTCTACCTTCATTTACAGCAGTGGTCTCCAAAGCAGGGGGTGTGCAAGGTGATCCAATGGGGTGCAGGAAGAAAATAATAGAACTTCTATTTATATGGAACTTCTATAGAAACTCCAGTAGAACTTAGTCTATAGTAACTTCTATAGGAAAACACTCATTTTCTTCTTTTCCCTTTTATATCCTGGTTTTTGCATATGCTTTAGAAAGTACATAGTATTAGAGTGGTACATGTATATACATCTACAAATACACATACAAATTGGGGGACATGCTGAAAAATTTTTAAAACTTAGAATGTGTGTGTGATCAAGAAAGTTTGGAGACCACTGATTTACAGTAATAAAAACTAAAGATATGGGAAATTAATTTACCCACCAAGAATTATACTAATTTTCATCCTAATTATGGGTTGTAAAAAATACTGAATTTTAAAATAAAACTTAACAATCTATCCTTTTTCACTAATCCATCTTTTTCCTCAAGTAAACATAAATGTTACAAAATTACTTACTTTGTAGTCTGGTGACTGAGAAGGAAGCCCCTTCGAAAGAGCAGGAGGCTTTGCTGAAGTTGTAGGAGTCTGACTGAAGTTCAAGGCCATTATTTCTGCCAGTGATTCTAATGGTTCTTCTTCCTCATCACTGTCTAGGTTGTAACCTAAACTTTCTTCATCACTATCAAAATCACCCCTTAATTTTCTTTTCAGTGCATTGCTACCTGCACTGGAATTTCCTGAACTCTCCTTATCGGAAGGGGCTTTATCTGGAGGTGCTGTAGGGCTTGGGTTACATGGCACAACTTCCAGAGAAGTCTTGGTAGAAGTGCCATATTCTGCACACAAAGAGCCCTCAGAAATTTTCCCTGAAGGCGTATTAGAATCAGTCTTATTAGTCTTTGCTTTGTGTTCTCTGTGCTTGGAGGATACTGCTGAAGGCCCAGAACAATCTTTAGATGAGGAACGCTCTTTCTCTTTCTCAGGACCTGGGAGAGCGCAATTTTGAGCGTTTAATGGCACCTGAGAGGAACCAGCACTGGGAACACGGTTAAGTAAAGGCAGAGGCTTTGTCTCTTTCAACGTCTCGGAGCTAGCACTTTTCGTTTTCTGAGGGGTGCTAGCTTTTTTACTTGTAGACTTTTCCTGAGGTAAAGACAGATGGGGTTTTTGTATCTTAGTCTCTTTGGTACTTGCCGCACGGATTTGGTCACTATTCCTGGGAGAATGGTGGCCAGAATTTGAAGGTGCCAAGCCTGTAGAGGAGCAACCAATTTTATCACTCGTTTCCATGGATATATCCTCTAAACGCAGCACATCACCAGGTGTCTTCAGTGCAATATGTCTTATGAATTTTTCTTTCTGTTGTGATCCATCAGGACGCTTCTCAAGGAAAGGCTCTTTTGCTTTTGGTATCATAGATTCTCTTGTGCTTTTGAGATCTGAGTCCACAGAGTTCCTTTTTCTTTTGTCAGAGAATTTATTCTGCTTAGAGCCTGGTAAAATTCAATTTTTGTCAGATTAGTGAAAAGTACACAGTCTTATCTGAGTAAAGCTTATTCACTGAGTGTCTAGAACACCCTTACAAAATAATCAAATTCTGAAAGTTTTAGATTGAAATTATTCATAACATTTGGAATGAATAAAGAGAATAGTCATTTATCTCCCAAATTATAAAGAGGTGTCCAAGAAATTTAAAGCTAATGATAAATGCTCATTTTCCATTCTAAATCTATTAAAAGTGTACCACCTTAATAGAATTAAAAGTATCATTCCGTAAAATATAAACAACCACATATTTGCACCAATGAAATGATTCCAAAGGTATTTCCCCTCAAAATAAAATTAAGCTCAGGACTACCTAGTTCCAGAAATTTAACACTTCCACATCTAAAAATATAGTATCTTCAAACACATATAGTATAAGTAGATGAAAGTAAATTTTAATTTATTAAAAATAAATGCACCTGGGCCGGGGATTTAGCTCAGTGGTTTCACCGCCTGTCTTGCAAGCGCAAGGATCAGAGTTCGATCCCCAGTACAAAAAAAAAAAAAAAAAAAAATATGCACTCATTATATAATTATAATTAATCCTTTCCATGCATGTACTTCCACTGTCTTCAGCTATGCTATGGGCTGTGTACCCTAAAAATGATATGCACAAATTCTGACCCCTATACCACAGAATATAACCTCAATTGGGAACTGGGTCTTTACAGACATGACTGAATTAAACTGAGGTCTTAGGGCTGGGGATTTAGCTCAGTGGTTTTGCCGCCTGCTGCGTAAGCGCAAAGACCCAAGTTTGATCCCCGGTACCAAAAGATAAATAAATAAATAAACTGTCTGTCCCAATGCAGAATGAGTGGTGTCCTTATACATAGGGGAAATATGGACACACACAGACATGCAGGGGGAGATAACAGTAAAGATACCTAAGGGAAAGATTCCATGTGATGGAAATGATACAGCTACAAGTAAAGGAATTCCAAGCATCTCAGGCCAACACCAGAACTGGAGAGTTAAAGGATTCTTCCTGGAGTTGTCACAGGCAGCACAGCCCTACAGACACTCTATGACTTTGGATTTCTAGCTTCCCGAACTGCAAGGCAGTGATTTCTGTTGCAATGTTAGAACTCTGCTGCAGTAGCCCTAGGAATCCAATGTTGGGACAGGCCCTGGCCCTTTACAGAGGTTGGAAAGTGCAGGCTCTGGTGACTATAAGCAGCAAGCAAGCGAGCAGTTTTCAAGTGGCTTTGTGGTTTGAATTTTTCTTTTTGGTACCCAGGATTGAACTTGGGACATTGTGCTTGCCAAGGCAAGCGCCGGAACCACTGAGCTAAATCCCCAGCCCCAGCTTTGTGGTTTGAAGCTGACAGTCTGTGGTTCTGACACCTGGCCCTGTGTAGGCAGCACTGTCCCCTCCTAGTAGAGGTTGCCATCCCTACCCAAACTCCGTTATCAGCCCACAAGACCAAACCCCTAGCAACAAGCCCAATATCCAGTCAACCAAGAATCGACGGGGGTGGGGGGGTAGGGGGTGTAGAGACAGCACCACCGCCCCAGATTCAGTGGTGTCTCAATTCTGAGCACCTCCATTCCTTCCCCAGAGTGGCTTTGTATTGCTCCCTGAAATACCTACAACAAAATCACTTCCCCTTTGCCCTAGTCTTCTGGCTCCTCCTCCTCTTTCTCCATCATAGAGACAAGCCTAGTGAGGGTGAGTCTGGGGACCCCTAGATCCCAGACCCATCAGACGTAACACTAAGAGAAGCTGCCTTTATTTATTAGTAACTATACTCAGATATACTTCAAGCATCTATATTTGCATTAACCAGTTTTTGTTTTTGTTTTTTTTTGGTACCAGGGCTCTAACTCAGATTCTTGCACTTGCAAGGCAGGTGCGGTGCCACTCAGCTAAATCTCCAGCCCCTGCATTAACCAGTTTTAAAAAATTCATATTGTGGGGCCAGGTATTTAGCTCAGTGGTTCTGGTGCCTGCCTCGCAAGCACAAGGTCCCCAGTTCGATCCTTGGTACCAAAAAAAAAAATTTATATTGTGCTTGAAAGTATTATTTCATTGATTCAAATTCAGTAGACCTATGGGTACAGTTCAGTGGTACTCAGGGGCAGAGCACTTGCCTGGCACGTGTGAGGATGTTGGTTCCAACCCCAGGACTGAGTAAAAACAATAACGAAGATACAATGCACACAATCCCCCACGAAGATACAATGCACACAATCCCCACAAAACATTATGCGGTTATTCAAAGTAAAAAGGATTATCTTACAGATGTCCTTGGAATGTTATAAAAACAGGCACGTTTGTATCTGATATACTAGGAAAAACTGTTTTGGATCATGATGAACAGTTTCATACAAAGAATCTTCAATATAACAAGATCTCAATTCCAAGAATTTAACATTATGAATTGTTGATGTAGCCAAAGAGTCAGAAGGAGAACACTGAATATCAATATGAGAAACACACTGTAAGAAGCTCTTGAAGGCAGAAAAAAAGTCAAGACAAACCACAGCTTATGCATACTAAACTCAGGGACTATTCTTTATGGTCTTACTCTTAAACAATTCATGTCTAGAAAAGAAGTGCATATCTAAAAAAAGTTGTTTCAAAAAGCAGTGCCATTAAGATGCAAATCTATTTAGAAATTCATAAATTTAATTTTGATTCTACCTGAAGCAGGTTCCCATGAATCAGAACAGGATCTCTTTCTCGAAAGATGTCCATTTTCCTATTAGGAAAGAGAAAAAAAGAATTTCAAGCTGCAAAGATGTGAACTTTTCTTCATTAATATTTAAACAGATTTCTACACTGAATAATAAAATCACCTATGTTAAGAGATAAAGACTAAATTCTAAAATAAAACATTTGAAGATCTTAAGTTTTAAAATGAAGGAGGCAAGCATGGTAGTACATGGTTGTAAGCCCAGCTGCTCAGGAATGAGGCAAGTTTGAAGCTACCTCGGGCAACTTAGGGAAATCTTGTCCCAAAATTTTAAAAAAGGGGCTGGGGACGTAGCTCGGTTCTCTCTGGACTCAATCTCCAGTACTGCAAATAAATAAAATAAAAGGCATGCATTGGGGGTGTAGTTTAGCAGCAGAGCACTTACCTAGCAAGCACAAAGCCCTGGGGTTCAATCCCTAGCAATGCCTGTGCATACACACACACATGCGCGCACGCGCGCACACACACACACACACACACACACACAGACATCTGTACCATTAAAAAGTAAACATCAAGTCAGTTTTTATAATGCTAATTTAGGGACTTACATTAATAACTAAAAGATGATACAACTTGAACTCTTCAGTACCTGTTTAAGGGCTGATGCATCACCAAACACTGAAATCTTACAAAAACAAACCAAATATTACTTCTATTTAATTAATTAATTAATTAATTAATTTCAGGTACCAGGTATCAAACAGGACCTTGAGCTTGCAAGGCAGGAGCAGTGCCACTGAGCTAAATCCCCAGCCCGACTAACTTCTACTTACCATTAGCAAATCTCACTGTAAAGGCATCAAAGTTCTTATAAATAAGCCTTAGGAACTACATCTTCCAATAATATACAATGCTACAATCTACCCACTCCTAGAATGTCTTAACTTGGCTTATTTTGGTCAACCTAGTTTTAAAATTTCAGAGCACTCTCTTGACATATGACCTTCCTTTATTTGCTCTGACTTTCCACGGTAGAGGGACAACTTTTATGTTAAGTTCAGTTTGTTTTTGTTTGGGTTTTTTTGGTACCAGAGATCGAACTCGGGTCCTTGCACTTGCGCAGCAGGCAGTGAAACCACTGAGCTAAATCCCCGGCCAGTTCAGTGTGTTTTTAAAAAAATTTGATGTGGTTAAGATGTGTTTGGACAGTCTCTTAAGACCTATAATCAATTATTTAAGATCTCTATATAATCTAAGCCAGTAATTCTCAAGCTTTCACGTATATCAGTAGCAGACTGCTGGGCTCTACCTCCACTAGCTCTGATTCTGTGCATCTGAGGTGGGATCTGAGACATAATTCTGGCAAGCCCCTATTCTAAAATATTTCCTGCTCTTTTCAATTTTCCATTCCTCAAGTATCTCCCTTCAGCAGATCATAACCTAAAAATGACTATACTTGCCTCAAAGAACAAATGTTTACTTTCCTGATTAAACAAGATTTTTATCCCGGTATGAAAAAATTAGGAGCAAAAAATCCTACTTCACTGAATTAATAGAGGGATGTCAGAAGAAGCCTAATGAGACCATGTTCAAATTGCAAATTCCCTTAAATATATCAATGTGATGTGACAATTATTGTATATTTTTAGATTGTTCCAAATGATACAGTACAGGCAAAGCTAATTAAGTAATTATTGCACATACCAAGTTTGAAAGATTACTTTTTCCAGGTATATCACTCTGTTTACTATGTTCCTGCCTTGGTTTACATTTTCTTCTTGGACTGGCAGATTTTAAAGAAAGATTACTCGCTTCTGAGAAGGAATTTTCTGAGTTGATTTTCTGCTTCATTTGCTCCTTTCTCAACTTCTTTAATTCTCGTTCTTTGCAATATGAAGCTAGCGACCTCTGAAAACTAGTAGTTCCCAGTGGGCTTTCTCCCGGGTGATGCCTGGAAAGACTGCTCCTGCTACTAAGACTTGCAGAGCTGCTCTTGAAGATGTCAGCTTCTGTCACCATGGTTGGCTTTCTGGAGTCCGCATTAGTCTTTCCTCCATCTCCATCATTTTTCTCCCTGCTATTTTCATGAATAAACAGTGACTTCTTTCTCTCTGGAGACCGATGTTTTTTCTTCAGGGCCTTCATTTCTTTAGACAAATAATATGAATGAGAAACACTGAAATTTGTTCCTTTTGAAAAATATTCAGAGACCAGTGACACATAAGGCCGACGGGACTTGTGTACACCACGATCTTTATGCTGCTCTTTAACACCTTTCATCAAAGATTCTATAATAGGGCTTTTTCCCGATGGCATTCTTTTGGGTTTAGATTTTTTTGGTGAGGATAGTTTCCTTTGAAACTGCTCTGTCCCCGTGATGGATAATCCACTTCCTCCATATTTGATGTTTGTTTTTTGTGGCGAATCCAACATATGTCTCTCTAAATAGCCAATTAAAACATACAAATTGCATGTTATTAAAAGTAACACAAACTTACGTCTTACATTAATATTGATCATTACTAAAATACAAAACTATATTAAAGCCATCACAGAAATTTTCAAAGCAAAATACATGGGTAATGATACACATACTTTTTTGAAGGGTAAGAGAAATTAAGACATAGCTTACTTACTAACAGTCTTACATAAATCTCCCTTTTGCTATAGTACATTATGTCCCTATACCTCTTAAGTTACTGTATTAAGAGAATCAAAACACTATGCCTTAAGGGCTGGGAATTTAGCTCAGTGGTTCCGCTGCCTGCCTCACAAGTGCAAGGTTCTGAGTTCAATTCCCGATATCAAAAAAACCAAAAACCAAAACAAAACACTATGCATTATATGCCAGGCTTAGGCAGGAGGACTGCCATGACCTTGAGGCCACCTTGAACTTCACAGTGAGCTCAAGACCAGCCCAGGTTACATAACAAGATCTTGTCTCAAGAAAAAACAAAACACACAAAACTGCACTATAAACATCATGGACTGGAATATTTTAAGTGTGAACACATAACAGCAAAAAGACTATATGTAGAACTCGTTTATAAAAAACCCACTGCGGGGCCGGGGATTTAGCTCAGTGGTGCCACTGCCTGCCCCGCAAACACAAAGTCCTGAGTTCAATCCCCAGTACCAAAAAAACCCCCCAAACCATTTACATCTTCATTAAAACCCTGGATTTTCAATTGTGAAGTTTAATCAATAAAAAGTTTCAAAGTTGAATCCATCTCCCTTCTCACCTCCAAAATAATACAAAAAATGTATTAATATAGGCATACCTTGTTTTGAAGCCGGTTTGAAGAAATCTATAATTGACTGCTTCCTGAAAATAAAAGCATAACTAATATGGGATCATATAAGCAAATAAAATCTCAATAATTTAGACTAAATGGGGAATATTAGATTTATAAAATACAGGCTAGAACTCATCTGGCTTAACTAAGTTCCAATAATGGCAACGACTTTGGTATGCTACAAAAATTGAAAATGATGAATGATTTTCTGTAGTTTATAAAAATACAAGTGAAATTTATATAATCTATAGTACTAAAATGGTAAGAATGGAGTGTGGATTCGGGGAATTGGTGCAGAATGCTATTTAATACTGAAACATAGCTACATGGTAGAATGAAGGATCTCAGAGATAGGCATTAATTTTGTTTGTTAATATCGCCAGTGACTGGTATAAAATGGAGATTGTAAAAAATGGAGTAAAGCCTGAACAGGCCCTGATAACAACAGTACAGCAGATGGTAGAATGACAATATGAGTGATTTGGCTGATCTTGGGAGGCAGCTGAAGGTGCTGGGCAGAGTACTACCCTCTATACTTTAGGGTAAGTTGTTGGTCTAAGTAACAGCAAAAATTGGCGTGGACCCAGGGATTTAGCTCAGTGCTTCTGCCGCCTGCCTCACAAGCAGAAGGTTCCAAGTTCGATCTCCGGTACCAAAAGAAAAAAAACTGGTGTAAGTCTTCACATCTAGTGTTTTAATTTTTCATTTTTGGGCTTTTTTGACAGGGTTTTGCTGTGAAGATCAGGTTTGCCTCAACCTTATGGCAATCCTCCTGCCTCAGCCTCCCAAAGGATGACAGGCATGCACCACCATGCTCACCTTAAAATTTTAACGTTATCTTAAGAATCCATAAGATATTCACAAAAATAACATATTGCCTAGGAAAACCACAAAAAAAGGAGATATGGAAGTTAGTTAATCTAAGTTAAAATAAAAGGTTAATGACTCTTATTAAAAGATTTTAGTTCCCTCAACTGGGCACAAAATGAAATAGGATCACATTACCAGAACTTGTATTCTGATATTTTTCACGTGTTCAGTTGTCAGTCACAAGAGGAGGATGTCATATGGAGAAGAAAAAATTAATTTTCCGGCAAATTTGGTGAAAATGTATTGTTTTTGTTGAAAGAGAAACTAGTGGTTTCTCTAAACATTTATCCATCTTGAGGCTGGAGTACTCAGTGAAAACCTTAACAACCCAAATCCAAGATTAAGGCCTTTCCTACATCGAGTACACTTTAGTCACATTTGAAGAGCAGTGCATAGGTTTAATGACAGTCCATCATGTTTGTTTTGACATGTTGGTAGATAATCTAAGTGATAATGAGATGAATATGAACAACAGGTGACAGTGGAATATATGCATTTGTTTACAAAAAAATAAATTACATTAGCAAAATTATACCAGTTAAGGAAGAAATACTGAAGGGTCTGTATGATGCCTTGTTACTGGTGAAGGAGGTGCAACTAATTCAAAGCAAGATTATGTTTTTATGTTAATTATTGAATGTAACACTCTATGTCTTCTCTAAAGTATTAGCTCTCAGGCTCCTTTGCATTTAATATATCAGAAAAAAAATGGCTTTGGGTAAAACACACAAGAGACCTGTAAAAATAACCACAGGTGTAACTTTCAAGTGTTATTTCTTCCCTAAATTCACATGCACAGAAATGTCTATTCCTTATTTATAACTGGTTAAGAATACCAATCATACAGCTTCACAAACCCTTATCTGAAACTTCTGGGGCCAAATGTGCATTAGAATTCTTAATTTACTGGATTTTAAAAAGGGAATAATTTAAATATATTATGTAAAGCCCCCAGTGGAGTCTGATGCCACAAGATGTAATCAAACCCATCACTATTCTCCAGCAAACATTCACACTTAATGGAATAAAAACTATACACAGCCTTACATTAGTTCTGGTCAGGTTGGCTGCCAAGTAAGACGTGACGGTAAACTTACTGAAGTAAATTTGGCTTTCATAACTTTCTGACTTTCACGATTAAGATAAGGGATTGTGGACCTGCACCACCATGAACATACATTTACTGTTAAGCTTGTTACAAGCTTTTGAACTTAAAAGTAAAAAAGACAGTACCAAGTTCATAGGGAATGTAAACATGTTTTATTGTCAGAGGATGTCATTTGATCAAATTCCCCATCTTTACACAGCTCCCACAAAATCTATACAAAAATCTGACCTCTTGGAGAGGTATAGTTATTGGAAGAGGAAACAATCACATTTCAAATCTGTATGTCCTTCTAAGTGATGAATTATCGTGCACACTGGACTACAAATCCGTAGTTTTCCTCACTTCTTACGTAATTTCAACCACAGTACTGAAAAGGTTCTCACTGCTACCCACCAGGATCAGACCTGCCAACTGCAGAAGATCACCTAAACATGCGTCAACAGTTAGGGCCCCGGGTCCAGCTTTCCAGGACAACCTCGTCCCGGACGGACGGACGGACGGACGGGCAGGCCGCAGCCCCGCGCGACCAGACCGCGGGACCCCAGGCCGCGCTCCCGTTAGCCCCCGCGCGGGGGCGGGGCGAGCGGCCCGGAAGCCAGGCCGGCCTTCGCAGTGGACGGCGGGAGCCTGAGCGGCGTCCGCGGCCTCCCTCAACCCTGCCCCGCGGCCCAGCCCCTTCTCCAGCCCTCTGCACGGTACCTGTCCCCAGGACTCTTTGCTGTCTTTCCCGCAGCGGCAGGGGCGGTACCATCGGGTCTCAGATGGCAGCGCGGGGGCGACGACCCCGGGGCTGGGGACGAGGGGAAACCTGGCCTAGCGGGCATGCAGCGCCTTGTCATGTCGGCGCCGCTGGCGACGGCGGCATGAGCTGTGGACGGAGAGCGTGGGTGCGTGGTTGCCGTCGTGCCGCTGGGACTCGGGGACGCTGTCGGAGCAGAGGTGGGCGGCACCCGCTTCTCTCTTCATGGCGGTTCTCTCGCTTCGGAAGTGACCGGAGCGAGCGGGAAGGACCGAGAGCCCAGAGGGGCGGGCCTCACTGGAGTACTCGCGCTCTGGTTGGCTGGCACTGGAGTCATTCTGGCGGCAGCGCAATAAGAAGCCGTAACCTCTCCGGAGGAGGTGGTTGTCAGGAAGGGGGAGGCGGGAGGAAACCGCCCGCTCCGGCCCGTCACGTGTGCGGAGGCCGATGCGGCCTCGCGGCCGCACCGGACTTCAGCGGCCGGCGCCTGGGCTGTGGTGCCCCCAGTCGAGCTACAGACAGCCCAGTTATTTGTTACATCGGCACTGGTCTGTGCTGTGACCGAGTGCCCAGGAGGTTGTGCAGCCAGTCTGAAACCGGCCGCGAGGGTTTTTTAAGTGCTAGCCGCAGCCATTGTTTTCTTTCAACTTTTAGTTTTCATTAGTACGTATTTGCAGTGGGTACATGATGGTCACATCTTGGTGGGGAGTGGGTATATGTACGTGACACGTCTCAATTCTTTTTTTCCGTCCCCTTTCCCTGCTTCCTCCCTCCATTTGCAAATGATCTCTCTTCCTGTTCACTGCATCTTTTATTTTCGCATCTTAGTTTATATTTCGGTTTCTCATATGAGAGAGACCATGTGATATTTAAGCTTGTATGTCTTGAGTATATTTTAAGAAGGAAAAACCCGACATTGAAATAAAGTTGAACCACAAAAGCATTTTGTTTTTCACGAGTTATCAAGGAAGTTCCCGCAGAAGGCTTCCATGGGGATTTTTATAAAAGGACGCGGAGTCAGCTTATAGTAACCATAGTAAGTGTTGACAGCGTAGACTAGTCCAGTACCAGTTGCCTCCAGCCCTCCTTGGTAAAGGGCTTGTGCTTGGAGTCTGTTAGCCAGGCTTTTCCTTACAAATTGAGAGACTGGCCCGAGTCTATACAATGAGTATATTACTTTTCTGGGAAGTTGTAAACCATAGACGAAATAACATAAACTGGATAGTTCAGATTCTCTCGTGTGTTTGGTACTGATTATTGTTCCCAGACATTCTGGCAGTGAATTTAACTTATCATAAAGTCTTCAGAGACAGGGCAGATACTGTTAAATAACTGTTAATAACCAAGTTGTCAATCTCCAGGATGTCCAAGCTTAAATCGCCAAGGGTGTTCAATGAATTGGATGGAGCAAAATCTTAAATGGCACAAAAGAATTTGGACAGATCTGTCAAATGTACTGTTCTGAGATTGAATTGCGCCTGTCACTAAGCATCCTGGACTGACCTGAAGTTCACCTCCTTTCTCTTCCCTAGTAGCCCTCAGGATGAAGAATTAATGAGGAATGAAGTGACCAACAGGGTGACAAAGGGTAGAAGAGAAACTATGAACATAGAGGGCTGTCGTCATCCACGAAGTTTCCAGGCTAGTTCTAGGCAGTGGTAGTACAAGGAAGGAAATCCTGAAATAAAGGGCACTTTTCAGTTCCTTGGAAATGAGAATTTACTATACTGCTTTTATATGAGCATTGTTCTCTACATAAAATAAGCCAGTGTGATGGGGCACGCCTGTAATCCCAGTGCTTGGAAGGCTGAGGCAGGAGAATTGCTGTGTTCGAGGCCAGTCTGAACTACATAGTGGGACCCTGTCTCAAAAATCAAAATAAAACAAAAAAAAAGGGCCGGGGATTTAGCTCAGTGGTTTCGCCACCTGCTGCACAAGCACAAGGACTGGAGTTCGATCCCCGGTACCAAAAAAAAGAAAAAAATAAACATGATAGTTACTGAAAATGTGTTGAAATGAATAATGGCTTATGTATTTGTTTACTAAGGACTTTCTGTATATATTGTTTTTTTGTCCTTTGACTTAGTGCTTTCTGTTGGCTGTTTCTACACAAGAAAGTTTCTACTTCTGTAACAGCACATCTACAAAACATTTAGCCAGATTCGTTTCATTCCATGCTCTCCATAAAAAGAATAATGCATAAAACATTCTGCATGATCAATTAGTTGCTTTTCTTGGATTATAGTATTTGAATCATCCAGCCTTCCAGGTATCACTTTAAAGTCTGTATTCATGCTACTAAACAATACTATTCGCATTTTCTTAAATCTGAGCAACAGATTATAGGTTAAGTGAGGCAAGAAATCCCTTGATCAATAAATGGAGATGCAGTCATAATGAAAACAATTTTTGAAATCTTTTCTTAACAAGGAAGTAGTTATCTAAATCCTCAGTAAACATCCAGGCTCTTCCGTTGTTTAAACTGTAGGAGAATGACACAGATTTGGTTTGCAGGGTGAGATATGTTTGACCTGCTAACCAGAATGGCCGGTGGCTTCTCAAGCTCTTCCCCAAATACATCTGACCTTTATTTTGTATTTGTACCCCTTCTCCCACCTTAAATGTGCATATATATACCACACACATATGCAACATTACTGTACGGGCTTTTTTCCCTTTTTCTTTGTATGCTTGGGATCATACCCAAGGCTTGGAGTATGCTAGGCATGTTCTCTACCACTGAACTCTCTCTCAGCCCTGTATAAGGGTGTTTTATGTCTTAGTTTATAGTGGGATGGAAATAGATGGCCAGGAAACTACACTAGGTAAGAGATGTTAAAGAGCTCGTGTGTACATGTGGAGAGGGAGAAAAGCGGAGGGGCTGGGGAGAAGAGGATGGTGAGTAATGTAAGCGAGACAGAAGCTTGAACTCTCGGCAAGGATTGGAAAAATGAAATCTGGATGACTGTAAAGGCTAGTCTGGGAAGACTTGAGCAGGGGAATAAGGAAGCAGAAGCTATGGGACTGAAGTGGCTTCCTCCATTGGGCTTTTACAGAGTACAGTTAGCTCCATTTAGCACCTTGGGCTGTGAAAAACAGGACAGGGCTCTGGCCTTGATGGGAAGGGATGGGCAACTGCTGAAACAATGTTACATACACACTAGATGAGATTTGCTGGGAGAATAAAGCTCAAGGTTGGCGCTGAAAGTGGTGTGCTGCCAGAGATCCCCAGCAGTCACAAAGAGGGAAAGTGTCCTGGGCTGACGGCTCACACAGTGCCTTAGAAGGCAGGGAGTGGGAACTGAAAGATCATTACTAAAAAGCTGAGACTGAAAAGTCACTTCAGATTCTCCAGAAACGCATGGTTTTGCTCTGAGATGACTATACCATGGAATTAAGCCCAAGGCCGTTGAAGGGTGACTTCAGGCAAACCAACAAAGACCCGTCTGCTTCAGGGCTGGGTGGGGGCAGGCAGCAAGATTCCCCTTGTGTGCATGGGTGCCTGTGTGACAGTAAACTGGGAAGAATTAGCTTGAAAGCCTGACAGAGAGAAAGGCCACAGAAGTGCTGGAGAAGGGAAGGTGTGTCACAGCAGTTCGAGATCCACACTAGAAACTGCAAACAGATGCTGAACTCAAAACTGCCCAACAAATGCTTGGAAACAGCCCTGACTGTTTCAGGGGCTGCTGGGAAAATGCCAAAAGTAATATAATGTCAAGGAGTCCAGACTTCCTGGAAGTAATTAGTAAAACTGGAGAAACAGATCTGTTGTTTACAAAAGTCAGCTCTTGTTATTTCATTATAGAATGGTGCAAGACAGTTTCCCACAAGTAGACACACAAGAAACATATTTGTGATTTTTGACATACCTGAAGAGCTCCTATATTACTAATATTTTCTATAAGCTACTTTTTAACTTAAATGTTTTTATTTTATTTTATTTTGTTTTGTTTTTTGTCTTGGTACCAGGGATCAAACTTGGGTCCTTGTGCTTGCTCAGCAGGCGTTGGAACCACTGAGCTAAATTCCCAGCCCTGTTTGGGGTTTCTTGAGGCAGCGTCTCCCTTTGTAGTTCAGGCTGACCCTGAACTCACTATGTAGCCCAGGCTGGCCTCGAACTTGCAGCGATCCTCCTGCCTCAGCCTCAGTTGTGGGATCACAGGCATTTGACACCACAACTGGCTCCTCCCATCTTATTTGCAAGCTTTAAGCTTCATTGATGCCAAAATACTGAGCCTCTATGCCAGTCCTGATCAGGTGGCTTCCTGAAATTGGGTGTCTTTTGAAGACATAGAACAACACTTAAAGGAATTTCATGCAAAATTCCAGATTTCCACCTTCAAGTGGTACAAACTGGGGGTCTCCCTCTTATTCCTGCAGGGCTTAGGCAGGTAACATAAGTAAGTGAACCAGACCCATTTTCCTCTTTTAAGAGACTTGGAGTCAAAGAGTATTTCTTAATGCCAGTGAGGTCAGTGACAAACACCGAAACTTACTATGGGTCAGGCACATGGCAGTTTATGAATACTGACCCATTTAATAACCACATTTCTACAAATTAGAAAGTGGCCTTTGTCCAGTGTCCACACAAGCGTGATGATAAATGGCACCTGGTGCTCAGCCCCAGTGTGAGGAAGGTAGGACGGGAAAACTGGAGGCCACATTCCTGATTAAGTGGGGCAGCCTCTCCAGACCACGGTGTCTGTACGAGGGTGTAGGCCTGGCTCCCCTCGCCTCAGCGTCACCCTGGGAGTGGTTGATGAGACACGACAGAACCGCAGTGAACACACACAGCCACTTGGCGTTGTGACACGTAACCTTGACATCATTTATTTCAATAGCATTATGAAATTTCCTACCTCCTCCAGTATTGGGGTTTGAATACAGGGCTTCACACATGCTAAGCAAGTGCTGTACTGCTGAGCTATTTCTCCAGCCTTTTTTATTTTATTTGAGAGAGGGTCTCATTGAGTTGCCTAGTTCAAGGCAAAGTTGCAGTCCTCCTACTCAGCTACTCTTGTAGCTGGGATTACAGGTGTGCCTCATCACACCCAGCCAAGACTATACTCTCTCAAAGCCAGTCTCTTGGAGCCAAAAGAGAAAGAATCGGTGAGTGCTTTATATACCCAGAGGAGAGTTACAGGAAGTTGGCGCTAACCTTTGCCCCATCACCCTCAGCTCCCATGCGTGCTAGTCACCAAGTTGTACTGATTTTGTACCCCAGGTAGCACAATAGCACCTGTTTCTTTCTTCTGTTTTACACAAACACACACACACACACACTTTCTTGGGGGTTTTTTTGTTACCAGGGATGGAACTCAGTCC
Source organism: Heterocephalus glaber (assembly GCF_053883595.1). Lineage (NCBI taxonomy): Eukaryota > Metazoa > Chordata > Mammalia > Rodentia > Bathyergidae > Heterocephalus > Heterocephalus glaber. The sequence continues at coordinate 7,237,568 of NW_028258321.1, forward strand.
TTGCGCTTGAGAGACAGGTGGCAGAACCACTGAGCTAAATCCGTGGCCCACACTCTTATTTGATTCCTTTTAGAAATGTAAAACATATAAATGAATACAAAGAATAACATTATAATCACTTTTCGGCCTTTTGGCTAAGATCAAGTGAAGAATAATATTATAAATGCATTCACCTCTTAAACTCAGACAGTTAACCTGTAATCTAGTACCTTTTATGTCTAATATAACATTGCTAATCTTTTAAACTCACCCCCAGTTGAATTCCTCTTTTCTACTATTTTCAAGTCTACTAAAAAATTTTCACATACACATCTATTTAGTAGGATTTTTTGCATGTTTTTAAAAATGTGCATACATGCACATTTTATTTCTGTGTGCAGTTAATATGCAGCATTTTATTTGCCCATTAGAAACAGTACTGTCCTGGACACCGCTGTACATGCTTTTTTGTGTCCATGTGCAACAACGTCTATGGGTTATATAATCAGAAGGGAAATTACTGGGTCATAGGGTGTCTGCATTACCAAGTTTATTGTATGCTGCCAAATTGCTTTCTATAAATGACGGAAATAATTTACAGTCCTACTAGCAGTGTATGAGAGCATTGCTTCCTTACGTCTGCTCCTATATTAGACATTGCCATCCTTTTTTGTTTTTGCTAATCTGAAAGTAAGAATAGATTATCAGTGTTTTATATTCATTCAGTTGTTAGGTTGAACACTCATACATTTTAGGAGGCTTCTTTGGATTCTATTTATTTTACTTTTTTGGTACTGGGGATCAAACTCAGGTCCTTGGGCTTGCACCGCAGGCGGCAAAACCACTGAGCTAAATCCCCAGCCCAGCTTCTTTGGATTCTAATTGCCTATTTCTAGATTTCACTCATTTTTTCTAAATTTTTGTATTTATTTTTTGTTTATATTTTTCTTATTGGTTTGTAGACTCTAGAAAAATACATATATTGAATACTCAAAAATCCTGCCTGTACCTCAGGCCAGCCTGATACAGGCCCTGGTCAGCCCTTGCAAAGTCTCCTGCAGTGGCTTCCAAACTGGTCTCCTTGCCTGAAATTTTGCTCTTCTTTAATTCATCATTTGTAGTCCATCCAGTGAACCTGAGATCATTCTTTGGCTTTGAAAGGCCCTGGCTAAGCCGTTCTAAGCTCCCTCCACCCCAGTCCTCTCTAGGCCACTCACCAAATCCTCCTTTCCTCACTTCTCTTCACTCAGGCTGAGGTCTCAGTGTGCGGTAAACGCAAACGATTTGTGCCAAGAATCCCCTAAAATCCAGGTTCCAGCATTGGGGCCTCATGTGCTCCTTACCATAATGTTCTCTTTCTGTGCTCAAAATTCTTACTTTGCATTCTTCTTTATGAATAGAGCAGAAACCAGCTTTTCCTGGGCAGTCAGGAGCAGGAAAATGTGCTTTGTTTTTGTTTTGTAGAGCATAGCCTAGAAATGCCACGCCTGGTTTTCCAGAGGCCCTTCAGATCACAAATGAAAAATTGAGAAGTGGACAGGTGTGAAAGTCAAGGGATCAGCCTCAGGGATTCTGGGTGTCTCTGATTCAGCAGAACAAATGGCGAATCAACAGGTGTCCACAGGTGTACCAACCCATAAGGCACTCAGACCCCAAGCTCATTTTGGGGTTGAATTTCGCCATGAAATCTGCCCATTCTGTGTGCAGCCCCCGCCTTGGGAAGTTTTGTGCATTCTGGTGGCCTGATGTTACAGGGTACATGTGACTCACCCAGGACTAGCTGGCTTTAGGACTTGGAGTTCTGACATTTTCAGGTTGTTTATTAGAACATTACAGCCTACCTATTTGCATAATTATTTTTATTTTTATTTTTTGGGGTACCGGGGATCTAACTTGGGACCTTCTGCTTGTGAGGCAGGCGGCAGAACCACTGAGCTAAATCCCCAGCCCTGCATAATAATTTTTAAAAGCAAATGCTCAGGATGACCACTACTGACAGGACAGTAACCTATGGAATGAGGGTGGCAGTTTAGGATCCTTAGAGTCACGAAGAGTTTTTTTTTGGTATCAGGAACTGAACTCAGGACCTTGCGCTTGCAAGGTTGGTGCAGTGCCACTGGGCTAACTCCCCAGGAACAAAGAGTTTTCTTCAAATAAGACTTAGAGGCCAGGGAAGAAGGTATATCATGGAAGAAAGAATCAATCTGACTTCTCTAATATTGGAATTAGACATAACATTGGAGAACTTTGGAAAGTAGGCTTTTCGTATACTATTTCATAAGGTAGGCAGGAGCCAAGGCAAAGACTACTGAAGTAAAAACTTTTAAGTTTTGCTGTAATTTTTTTTGGTACTGGGGATCGAACTCGGGCCCTTGTGCTTGCGAGGCAGGCGGCGGCACCACTGAACTAAATCCCCGGCCCCAAAACTTTTAAGTTTTGTACCACACCACATTTGTTCTTATTGCATCTCCCTGTTTGTATCTTGGAGTGATGGCAGGAAACAAACCAAAATGTCCTGTGTGCCGGTCATCAGGAGCATTAATACGGCAGGGAGCTTGGGAGTGACAGGCTTGTTCTTAGCCAGGCTTAAAGGACAGGACCCCAGAGGACACAGTAGCCTCCAAAGGCTGATGCCTTGGACATAGAAGGAAGAGGAGGGCTGTGGGTGGAGTGCACAGTGGAGGCAGCAGCAGCAAATTCACATCTGCGTGAAGGCTGCTCACAGCATTGTCTGTAGTAGCCAAGCTGGAAACAAGCCAACTGTTCACCAAAAAGGGAATTTTTCCCCCCCAAGATGGTCTTGTTTTGTAGTTCAGGCTGGTCTTTAATTCACTGTGTAGCCCAGGCTGGCCTCAAACTCACAGTGATCCTCCTGCTTCAGCCTCCTGAGTGCTGGGATTATAGGTGTGTGCCACCACACTTGGCCAAAAAGGGATTGTTAAATAAATTGTGGAACACATTTATCATGGAACACCATGTAACAGTAAAGAATGGAGAGGATTTTAATGTGCTGATATGGAAACATATGGAGTTGTATTAAATGAAAAAAGCAAAGTAGGGCTGGGGATTTAGCTCAATGGTTCTGGCTCCTGCCTCGCAAGCATAAGGTCCCGAGTTTGATCCCTGGTACCAAAAAAAAAAAAAAAAAAAGAAAAAGAAAAAAGCAAAGTACACAAAATTGTGCATCTAGTGAAATCCCATTTCTATGTGGGGTTTTCTTTTTAAGGGTAGGCACGGAGTATTTACTTATGTATTATTCTTGCAACAGGTACATAGACAATGTCTGGAAGGAAACCACAAACGTTCCTTGACTTAATGATGGAGCTACAGCCAATAAACCCATCCTAAGTTGAAAACATCATTAGGTGGAAAATGCATTTAGTGCACTGAGTCTACTAAACATTGCAGCCTAACAACACAGTCACTTAGGGTTGGCTGCTTCCCCTTCATGGCTGCTGAGGAGCTGCATCTGCCCCAGGCATCCATTAGGAAGTCCCGAACGGCATATTGTGAATGCAGGGGAAAAACTGAGAGTGCGGTTTCTATTGAATGTGTATTGCTTTCACAACATCAGTAAAGTGGGAAAACCGGTTAGTGGACCCATCCTGAGTCAGGGGGCCTGGTACATGGAGCTGCACATTGGCCCAGGTTGGGGACTTTGGGGACACATCAGAGAATTACTACAGTCAATGTTTTAATCTGTTATTTGGCTTCAAAGTTTTAAAAACCATTTGTTGTTTTAAATATAAATAAATGTATATAGATTTTTTTGGTAAAAGCCGTTAAAGGTTTCAGTAAGTATTTATAATAAAGTTGGCCCTCCATATCAGTGAATTCAGTCAACTGTAGATTGAAAATATGTGGGGAAAATGGTGCCTGTATTGAACATGTACATAATTTTTTGTCATTATTCCCTGAACATACGATGTAACAACTATTAACATAGCATTTATGTTGTATGAGGCATTATAATAATCACAGTATACAGAAGGGTGTGTGCAGGTCATACGCAAATACTGCACCTTTTTCTACGGGAGACTTGAGCACCTTGGAATTTGGATTCGTATCTGAGGGAGGTCCTTGAAGCAGTCTCCCGGGGTCCTAAGAAACCACTGTTCTTGGAAATTTGCCTCGCAATGCTGATTCCAAATAGGAATATGGACTTCAATCTTTGTGGAGGATGGTAGGCAAATTACGGCATTAATTTCCATTCTTTTCATACACATGCAGAATATTTACAAAGAATGACCATGTCTTCAGCCATAGCAGCATTTGAGGAGGTGCCAATAAACAGACAGCATACAAATAACATTCTCTGTCCACAATGCAATAAAATGAGTAATCAGTGACAAAAGCATCATATTAAAATAATAGTTAAATAACCAGTTTATGACACAATCTAATTCTAAATTCTTTCACAGAGATAACAAAGGAAAAACTTATAACAGTGAATTCTCTCTGGTTTTTAACCTTCACCCCTAATTATGATGATCACATTCACTGCTTCTGGGTTAGAGTACCTGTGAATAAGTGAATAAGCTAATTTATACCTCACTTCTTTCCATAAAGGTTCAAAGGTAGTTCAGTTGCTTGTGAACTCAATTCTGAATCTGGAGACGCTGCCCCTGCCAGTGGGTGTAATGCTAATTCACTAAAGCCATGACAATTCCTCAGAGATGCTAAGCCTGGCTACAGGCACTGGCATTTGAAGAGCGCTGCTTCCCTCTGAGAGGAACCCATGGTTGCCAGTCTCAGTAATGCTCAGATATTGACACAGACAGATGCCCAAGATATCTTAGATGGAAAAAAGAAAGAAGAAACAAGTTTTAAGACAATTTGTATTGTATCCGTTATTAGATTATCTAATTTGCAAACAGGCATATGCTTGGGGCACCAAAAAGGAAAAAGAAAAATTTTAATATATTATTTTAGAAAGTATTAAATAAGTAATTATTACATTAGTTATAATAAAATAATTATTAAAGGAAAAGTAAAAACGTTGACTTTCTTTTATTGTTTAGTATTTTTATTTTAGATTACACATGAGTGAAGTGAGGGATGTGGTTAACCACTTTTAAGCTTAGGGTTGCTTCAGCTCTAAGTGGCCATGATTTTATGATAACTAACTTTGGAAAACTTTACATATGTGTGCATATATATCAAACATTCAGATATGTGGAGAAAACAATCTGGATAAATATACCTCAACTGAAGAATGGGTAGATCTCTGAATGAGAGCGTTTTGATTTCTACGTTGTGTATCTGTGTAACTTGGCGACTTGTTTACAATGCCTATGAGTTAACTTTTTTTAACTGAGAAAACAAGATTAAGATCAAAATAAAACAAAAATGCTGGCAGTGGATAGTTAGGTCCCATCCGGAAATATGACCCATGCGCTGTGCGGCTGAGTGGTCTCACCTCTGCTTTAGGCTACTGAGTTGTTGTCAGATGTAGCGATGAGATCTTCCCTGCCAGGCTGACCTGCACGCGCACCTTGCTTCATGCAGTGCCCTTTGGTTCCTCTGTGCTCCACTGCTGCCACCTGTGACTTCTGGCAACACCCTGCCTGTCCTTCTGGTCCTCCTGGGCTCATTAGGCATTCATTTGACTATTAATATTCCAAACTCTGAGCTAAGTGCATGTGCTTGAAATCTCAGCTACGGGGGACACTGAGACAGGAGGCTTGCTGGAGCCCAGGAGTTTGATGCCAGCCTGGATAACATGGTGAGATACTTATCTAAAAAAAAAAAATTCTAAACTCTGTTTTTTTTTTTTGGTACCGGGGATCGAACTTGGGTCCTTGCGCTTGCGCAGCAGGTGGGGAAACAACTAAGCTAAATCTCTGGCCCTCTAAACTCTGTTTTTATCTTTTCCAGTTTGTCCTGACCCCTGGAACTGACACTACCTCCAAGTCTAATAAAACCCACTTATTTTTCCTATGAAAACAGGCTTCTGGCCATTTTCTTGTGTGATTCAGTAGTTTATGTTAAGGTTCTGAGAGGCTAGGCAAATGTAAAGTTCAGATGTGATCAGTAAAAGATACTGAGCCTGGACAGTTCTGGAACAGTGTGCTGAGATGGCCCTCTCGCTGCGCTGGTCTCTGGCTCCCTTTTCCCAGGGCCGGGCATGCTCAGACTGTGAGAGCAGTCCAGACAGGCACAGACTGGAGAATGTGGCTGTGAGAAAAGGGGAGGGAGAAGACAGGTTACAGCAGCACAAGGCAAAGAGCAGGGTGCAAGAAGGAGGAATGAATCTTCATTCGAGGAGCATCTGGACCTAGAAACGGTCAGAAGGGAGGTGGAGACCTGGGACCTCCAAGGGACACTTGACATGTCAACATTGAAGCAGGGATGCAGAAGCCAGGCTTCATGCAAGTCCCACGCCACTTGGAGGGTAAGGCAGGAGGATCACAAGTTCAAGGCCAGCCTGGACTGTACAGCAAGATTCAGACTAAAAATTTTTAAATAAATCATCTCCTATAAACAAAATTTAAAAGCTCTGAATAGACGTGAGGCAAAGCTAGTCTCTCCAGGGTCAGGATGTTCGTCAGCTTCCTGACAGTCTAGGGATGGAGTGTGGCTCCAGCTGGCATGGGAAGTGGCTTCCAGGGTGAGGGGTCTTGGATGGACTGAAAGGCTTCTCTGGGTAGAGGGTTCATCGGGGGCGGGAGCTTCCCCAAGATACAAGCTTTGGGGGCTAATCCTTGGCTCAGAGGCACACAGAGTACCTGTCTGGCCTGTGTCTTTGTTGGTGTGTGTGATACAGACACGAAAACTCCGTGAGAGAGTGGTCCATGGGGACAACATCCATGCGAGGGGAAGGAGGCCCTCCCGAGGGCAATGGCAACTCAGGAAAGGTCTTGCCTGGTGAACAGCTGGCTACCAAGAAGTGAAGGATAGGAGAGAAAGGGAGAGAGGGGGAGTGGAGCGGAGGGAGCGCCCGGCCAGGCCAGGGCTTGCAGCAACCACAAGGGGAGTCGAGACTGAGACCGGCCTGCAGATGGCCTTGCAGTAACCGTGGGTGGCTTTCTCAGCTGCGTTCTTTGTTTTCCATGCTTGTTTCCATGGTGATTACCAGGAAATCAGTAGCACTGAAAGCTTTAAGGTAAAATGTGTTGGTCTTTGAGGGCAGCAAGACAGGGGGCCCGGGGAGACTGATAAAGCCACCTCCCCAAGAAGAACGGGGCTGGTCCAAGGGCTGTCTGCAGGAGGAGGAGGCTCTGCAGACCTGACAGCCTGGGGCCCAGGAAGGGTGTGGGGTTTAGCTAAGAAAAAGTAGCCTTTTCCTGTGTTTGACTTGCTCCTCTATTGAGGCACCTATTTCACGCCGTCTCAGGGATAACAGATTACCCTCTATTTGCCCTTCTAATTTCAGTGAAGAAAAGAGCAAGACCGTGTCTCCCATGTTCCTGGTTCAGAACTGGTTGTGTATCCAAGATGCGGTCTTCCCTTTTTCTTTTTTTGAGGCCAGATCTTGCTATGTAGTTCAAGCAGGTCTTGAACTCACTATACCCTCAAGCTCTTGGCAGTTCTCCTAGTACTACAGACATGTGCTGCCATGTCTGGCTCCTTTTTTAAAAAATTAAACATAATTTAACTTGTATACATACATGTGTAACATATGAATGTACCCTTCTTGATTATTCTTTTCCTTGGTTCCTCCTTCTGTTTTCAATTCATATAATCATGCAAATAGAATACACACACAAACACAGGCTTTGTCAATGTATATTTTACAAAAACTATGGTTGTCATTCTATACACTTTTCTGACTCTTCCTTTCTTCAACAATACTTGAAATCCACTACGTAGACTTCTATAGGACCATCTTGTGGGTCTCACTGAGTTGCTAAGTTGCCAGGCTGGGGCTGAACTTGCAGATCCTCCTGCCTCAGCCTCTCGGAGTGCTAGGTTGAACCTGGGGCCTCACACATGCTAGGTAAGTGCTCTATCTCTGAGCTACATTCCCAGCCCTGTACTATAATATGGTCAAGGTGTAGGTATGTCGGAGGCCCGACATCCTACAACTTCACATTTCTTCACAATCTGGAGTTCAGTGACATTAGGCAGGTAGCTAGAAAATGGGCATGGTGGGAGTATTTGCACCACAGAATCTGCAAACACTAAAAACCAGGACTTTTTCCTGCTTTAACTAGCACACTCCTTGTTCCTTATCAGTAGGTTTAAATTTGTTTCTTTCTTTTTCCAGAACTGGGGAGAAGGGAGAATGACCAGCACAATGAACTATACTGATGTACACACTGCTCCAGTGTACTACACACCATGCACATGCACGAGTGCTTCCTCCCTATGGGATGTGAGAGTGGGATAGATAGGGTCAAAAGAATACATGTTTTAAATTTCTAAAGATGGTGCCAAATTACAAGGGTTGTAGAAATTTACATTCCTACACTTTTTTTTTAGGTACTGGGGATCGAACTCAGGACCTTGGCTTGCGAGGCAGGAGGTGGTGTCAACGAGCTAAATCCCCGGCCCCTAAATTTACATCCCTACAAGCACTGTAAAATCTGTTTTCTCTGCTCACTGTCAGCAATGGAAATTGCTCTCATTTTAATTTCTGCTAGTTTGAAAGATATAAAATAATATCTCATTCTAATTTGCATTTCTCTGAATATTAATAATTTTGAGCTTCTTTTCCTATGCATGTTGATCACTTAAATATGCTCTTTTGTGAGATGGCTTTTGATATTCTTTGCTTATTTTTCAATTGAGTTGCTTTGCTTTTGTCTACTCACAAAAGCTTTTTGTTTGTTGTTGTTTTAATTATCCATCTCTCCTATACAAATCTATTGTTTGTCTATTGACTTTGCTTATTTATCTTTTGCCATACAAAAGGTTTTTTTTAATTGTTACTAGGTAAAATATGTCTATATTTTCTTTTACAGCTTCTGAATTTCCAATCATGGTTTACAAAGCACCCCCTCCCTGCCTCTGTTGAACGTGTAGCCTCCTAAATTTTCAAGATCGTTATTGTTTTTATTTTTTACATTTGTCTTTAATCCATATGGAGTTTATATTTGTATGTAGAATAAAATAAGAGTCCAGTTTTATTTTCTTCCGGATGGAAGTTGTCTTGGCACCATTTATTAAATAACCCATTCTTTCCCATGGAATTGAAATACCAGCTATGTCATATAGTAAATTCTTATATATATTTGGTCTATGTCTGGGTTCTCTATTTTATCCCACTGATCCATTCATCTACTCCCATGCCAATACAGACTGATTTAATTACAGTGCTTTTATAGGTCAGGCTGAGATCTGGGAAGACAAGCCTCACTCTTCATTTACCTTTCACATCTTTATTTGCCATTCTAAAGCATGCACCCTTCACTGTAGCTTTAAGATTATTTTATTCAACTTTCCCTCCAAAGAAAAAAACTTTCTTATCTGATTAGAATTGCATCAAATGTGTGCATTAACTTGGAAAAACTGACATATTTGTTAATATTCTTTGTCCTTGTCAGAGACAATGACTGAGTGCTTACTTTGGGACAAGCTCTAGGGGTATAGCAGTAAAGAAGACAGATATTGTCCTTGTCCGCTTGGAGTCCAGATTATTTTGTTTATAAATAAATGGGTCAGCAATTGCACTCCCAGGCATAAGCCTACAGAATTGAGTGCTGACATGCACCACAGGACATATACAATTCTCATAGCAGCTTTGTACATGATAGACGAAAAAGAGAAGGAACCAAATATCCCAACAGTAGAATGGATCAGTTGTGGTACATTTATATAGTGGGTTACCACACAGCAGTGAGAAAGAATGGGCCATCAATGCCCTCAACAAAGATGCCCCTCAGGTGTGTTGAGCGTAAGAAAGTGGACACAAGAATACATCCTAATACATCCAAAATCTGTCCAAGCTTAGGGTAGATGATGTGGGCGGGTGGAATAGTGGCTACTTCAGAACAGCGGGCGCATTTGGGCCTTGAGGGAACACAGGCAAGCTGCTGGGCTATGTCATGATTCATCCTGTCCTGGCTGATAGGACACCAGCACATGTACCCATCAAGCTGTGCATGTACAAACCGTCCACTTGACTGCTTCTGAGGCAGACTTCAACCAAAACAGAAAAGAATAAAAAGGAAATTCATCCTCACAAAGCTGCCTGCTTCCCCGTCAGGGTGTCTAGGATGAGTGACCACCTGTGGGCCTTCACCTGCCTTCTGCATCTCTGAAAAATTGAGTTTACCAGTGCCTTCTGCGCTGGGCTACTGCGATCTTGAAGCTGGAGCAGCTGCTGATCATCTCATGATTTTCCAGCTCCCATCCCTTTAAAAAATTCATTTTAAGACATTTCTTGATAGACTGCAGTGTAGTCTTGTGAAGGGCAACAGACCCGGCCCAGCTAGCTCTGGCTCCCTCTTCCCACCTGGTCGATAAGAAGCCTGGGTCTCTGTGCCTTATCCCCAAAAGAGTTGTAAAGTTCAATAACTGTCTGGAAAGCAAGCAAGACTCTGCTGTGCAATCTGGATCACCCATACCAATTTGCTTTGCTCACCCACCGTAGTGGCTGGGCCTTATGCTTCCTAGGGGAAAATGAGCAGTTTGAATGCCTGCCCCCCCTTCTCCCTTTCCCATCTCATCCACTCTTCCTTTGTTCTCCATCAGTGTGTTCCCTGATGTGGGGGCGCCTGGAATGGTGGCTTTGGGGAGAAAACTTAGCGTCAAAAACTTGGGCCCTTCCATGTGACCCCAAGATTGCAAGCATGGGATGTAGCCTGCAGTGGTCACGACAGGCAGACCACCATGTGGTGCTGCTGAGTTGCAATTATTCCGTGGCATTTTGTGTTTCCGCTCTCTAGGGTGGCGACACACTGCTTTCCAGTTCAATGTGAGGACATGTCCCACGGTGCTGACTGCCTGATGCTCCTGGGGGACATTCCTAACCCACCACTCGCGAAGTTATTAGAAATCCAACTCCGAAATCACTAATCCCCAAATAGCCTCTGTTCTTCCCACGGCTGGTTTCCTTGCTTTGATTTTAGGCACAGTAGTTCTCAACTCAAGGCCAAAAGTTCCACCCCATGCCGAGCCACTTTCAAAGGAGAACCAATCTGCTAGGGCTGGAGGGGGACTTGAATAGCGGCTAATTGTCAGTTTGTCTAGTGAAAAAACTTGCTCTTCCCCCTGAGCAGGCTGGTTATTTGTTAAAGTTTGCTGGGGTTTTGGGGCTCCTCTTGGCGAGGAGCAGCTCAGACTCAGCAGTTTTAATTATTAATCAGGTCGAAGGCTGAAGACAGTTTTTCCTCTGTCACAGGAGGGTTTTGAGAGTTCAGGGGAGTCCAGGGATCTGTCCTGTCGGGGCTGGAAGGAGGTAAGGCAGCCAAGGGTTCAGGCCAGACCCGTCCTGGGTTCTTCATGGTCCCTTGCCCTAGACAGACTGCCCGAAAGCCGCTTACTCTGCCTGTGGGTTCATTTCAAGTGAATGTGGGTCTTTACCCTTCCAAGGGGTGGTGTCTTTCTGTGCTGAACAAATTCCAGACTTGACAGTGAAAGTGTGTCCTTCCAAACTGGAGTGCAGAACAGGAAGTAGTCCTTGCCCCTGTGTCTCCTCTCCAGCATCGGCTTACTTGGGGAGGGAACACTTACAAAAGGGCACGAGGCCTTTTCCAGGCGAGGTGGTAATGTCTCCAGATATGCCAACACTGTTTTCCTGCCTCCCCACTTCTTTCTTCGCCCCTGGGGGGTCTCTCTTCTCTTTTGGGCCTGAGACCCCAGTTTGACAAAATGCAGAAAGGTCTTTTTTCCCATCTGCTGATTCTCCAGCCATTCTAAACAATTCCGGCCAGCACTGCCTTCCACCCTTGTTGCTAGGCAGATTCCCTTGTTGCTAGGCCACTACTGCTTCTTCCAGGCTCAAAAAGAGGTACAGATTTCTGGTGACCCACTGAACCATCCACCTACCTATCCACACACCAAAAAGCAAACAAACAAACAAACAACACCCACATAGGTACATAGGTCCTAAACACCTACCCTCGATGCAACCCTGTGTCCTGTGGATAGCGATTCCAAATGGGAAAGAGCAGAAATCTAGAGTGTCAGTGGTCATGGGGTGACAAGCACGCTGTCTCCTGGGAGGTTTCTCTGGGGACAGGCAGGAACTTGGAGCATATTCTCTGGTCCAAGATCTGACCCTCAGCCTTATGGGTTCAGAAAACATATCTTACTCGCAACCAGAAACAGATCCTTTGACCTACTGGCAAAAAAAAAGTATTAATCAAGCTTGAAAGACTGAATTTATTAATTTGTATGAGAAGTCAGTCACATGGATCTAAAATCATCCTGCAGGCCAGCCTTGGTGGCACACGCCTGTAGTCCTAGCACTAAGGAGGCTGAGGCAGGAGGATTCCTGTGAGTTTGAGGCCAGCCTGAACTACACAGAGAAACCCTGTCTCAGAAAAACCCCCAAATCCTTCAGGTATAGCCTTCCCATAGATGAGGGAGTTATCTGGAAATGAAGTCAGTGAAGAATATTAAAGAGTTTGCATGGACACCAGTTTGCATAGGAGAGGGGGTGTATCTATATATTCACGTCTATTTTAATGTCATTACCATGTGACAGATGTAATTTTATTAAATCTTCACATCAACCATAAGAAGGAGCTAAGAAATGCTTAACCTCATTTCACAGGAAAAGCAGTTCAAGTTGGATTCCTTAGTGAAGACCACCCGAGGCAGGATTTGAACCCAAAGTCCATAGCTGGCCTAGTGGATCTCAGCCACCCTGCAATGGTGTGATGACTCATTAGAGCAGAGACAAATTGGATACTGAACACTGAGGTGCAGATCTATCAGCCAGATGGGAATTTCCATGTGGAAGTGGAACTTGGTGGAGAATGGTGATGTGCCGAGCAGGTGCTTCTCCTCCTCTGGAGGTATTCTGGAGAGGGGTTCTGGGACCTAGCTGACAGTGGCAAATGTTTGTGCCAGGAGTGGGGACATAATGCCCCACTGGAGGTCCCTGAGTGCTGAGGAGGTGTCTGAGTGGGGTTGGGCGGGCTGCCTGAGGGGCCTGCTAGCACTGAGACCTCCAGGAGGGGCTCCTGGGATAAGGCTTCCCCGAGCTGCCAGGCAGTCATCAGCCCTAGAGGCACAACATGCAAGCAGAGGAAGAAACCAGGATATCGGTGTAAGAAGAGACAGAAGTAGCCTTGGGCAGGGTGCCTGTTTGTGGATGGCCACAGTCACGGGACCCTCCAGAAAGGCGCCTGGAGCCTGCACAGGAAGCGTAGTGGAGGCGTGCCTTCCTTGTCCAGCCGTGGGCGCCGGTCCCCAACCAGGGGCCGAGCAGACAGCAGCGCAGTTCTGATCTGGGAGCTGGATCCAGACGGAAGCCTGGTAGCAGATTCTGAAAGCCACTAAGAGCTCATTCAGGCATGGCCGTGGGGTTCAGGTTCACTTCCACCGGGGGCTGAAGCGTGCACATGTGCATTCTGACCCAAGCCCGCGGGAGTTGAGGAAGTGAGGAGCAAGGAGGTTTTTGTGTTCAACGAGCTCTACCTTCCTCCCTTCCTTCTCTCCCTTCTTCTTCTCTTTATTCCTGCAACAAAATTTTGGGGGATTGGATGTGTTATTCTAGGGAAGGAATCTGTGCTCTGTAAATTGTCCATTTCTCTGCTTTTGTAATTTATTTTTTGGCTTTACCCCCAGTTTCCTAGTAAAATGCTTTGAACAATCACAGCCTTATTTGGACACCAGAGATTTGCCCACATCTGGGCCGAGATAGCCAAGGGGTTCCAGGGCCCCTGGAAATCCAGCCTTGGAGGAGCAGCGGCTGTCTCAGCCGGATTTGCAGGAAACAGCTGGTGGGGCCAGGACGGGGAGAGGGGAATCCCTGAGAAGAAGGGAGAGACGGGACAGCTGCCATTGCCGACTCTTCCCACCTGGGCTCTTCCATCTCAGAGGCCTGCTGCAGCTCTCAGGCTCTCCTCTCCCAAGTCTGGCTTGAAAGAAACAGACAAAGGAGGGACGCCCTGGGACTCTGAAGGGGCAGGGACAAAGTGAAAGTAGGGATCAGACCTGGGCAGTTAGTTTGGAGGCTGGGTACGGGTCACTGTGATGCTTCCTACACCTGTGTGGGGCTGAGATCTAATCAGGGTACGGGGCAGAATAGTGGAGGAATTCCGGCCTCTCCTGTGAGTTCGACAAAGTGGGAGTCTCAAAGACTCGCGGCCTGTACCTGATTCAAGCCCCCCCGCAACTTACTGGGGTGAGCAAGGATTTGGGGGGATTGCACAAAACTGGAATTGCACAACAGCAAGGGCAAGATGGTCATCACTTGACTTATTGCCAGCTGGCAATGAGCAGCTGAGGTCGAGGGGTGCAGAGTTGCTCAGTTTTGGGGTACCTTAGTTCCTGGCCAGTGACGGTTAAATTGAAGTCTTGATCCTCTTGGTAACTTGATGGCTTAGTTTAGGCCTCAGGTTGCTGTTCCATGAATTGCCTTGAAATTTAATCACCCAAATTTATTTCCTAGGGTGTTTTTCACCATCTCCTCCTCTACCCCATTATTCACCATCCCGTGACTTGACAGAGTGATTATTAAAGACCCCATGGTTCCCTCTCACTAGATTTAGGGTGTTGGGGACTCTGGAGGCCAGTTCTAACTTGGGTCACAGTTGGGTGGATTTTCTCTCAATTGGCTGTGAATCCTCCCGGAGGGAACCCTGGAGGCCTGGGAGAATAACACCATGAGCCTTTTGTTCTTTCTTAAAGGAGAGGTGCTCACCGGGCTCTTCTAGGGCTGCTGCTCTCAGCCTGGGATTAGATGTCCTTTGCCTGGGGCACGTCACCAACAGCTCTCAGCTTCAGGATCCCTTCTGGCAATGCAGGGACACTGCACATTTTAGTGAGGTGTGGAGTCCGGCACCACAGCCCACAACTGACTGTGCTCCCTTCTCCAGCTGGGCAGGGCCCAGGCCTTCTTTCTGGGGTCTTGGAAGAGAAATTTTATTAGTCTGATTTGGAAGCTTTCTAACAAAATTTTATTTCAAGAAGGGTTCCGTAACTCAGACATTTAGCTATCTCCCCCTTCCAACCGAGGCCTCTCGGGGAGGAGCTGCAGACCCATGCACTGGGCAGTGCCAGGCAGGTTCCTGGGATGGTGTTCTTACTTTTTTGTTTGTTTTTGATTTGCTTTTTTGTTTTTTTGAGGCCAGGTCTCACTGTGTAGCCCAGGCTGGCCATGAACTTTCAGCGATCTTTCTGCCTCAGCCTCCTGAGTGATGGGATTACAGGCATGGGCCACCACACCTGGACAGGTATTCTTATTTTTGCAGGCTCCCCTCCCTCCCCCAAGAATGGATATTCCTACTGTGTGTTTGGCTAGTGGAGGTAGCTGCATGTGCCTGCTGCTTCCTGAGGACATGTTGGAGCAGTTAAAAGTTATTCTGTAGAAAACACAACCAACAAGTCAAAAGATGAGTTTCCTGCTCTTAATAGATAATTTTTATTGGTTTTGCAATAAACGTATGAAATAGAAACAATAGCAATAAACCAGCTCAACAAGAAATCGAAAGGCACAGGCCCCCAAAGCCCTTCCTGCCTCATCTTAATGAGTCTCTAATTTATAGGCTGACTATCAGGCCCACTTTTCTTTTTCAGAGCTTTGCAAACTTTTCCACGTTGGAGGCTGGGGGCTCTAGGGCTTCTGGGCCCGTTTCCATGGAGTTGCTGATATGAAAGCAAAGACTCAGTAGTGCCAGGAAGGAGGAGGTGGCCCTGACTTGGGCATTGGAGGTCTGAATCCAGCCCCATTTCCTCTGACTTCCAGGGGGCTTCCTCCTTCAATTTAGTATTTATCAACAGAGAATGGAGAGGGAGAAGAACCCATGCTGAAATGGCCAAAGGCCATAGTTTTGGAAAGCAGAGGCAACACAAAAGGCATCTAGAGGCTTGGGCAAGGGTTTTCCCTTTAAAACCTCTATCTTTTAGATTATGCAGAATAATTTTGGTCCATGATGCCATGTCTCTTCTTAGGATCCAGGATGGCAAGCTGAACAGCACCGAGAGAAGGGAGGTGACTACAGTGTCTTCCACGTGGACAGACCTCCTTGTTGCCCTTTACAAAGACAAGCTGGAGGCCCTGGGTCTCTGCCAGCAGCTTAGTTGCTGGGTTGCTGCAGGGTCAGATGAGTGATGGGTCGCATCTGAAGGGCTCAGGGCTCTTCTGAACCACCTCCCCAGGCCTGCAGCCCAGAGAACAGGTTATCTGTGTTCCTGATCACTCCTCAAAGAAAATGCAGGCCTCCTCAGGGAGGCACAGGGAGGGAGAACACAAGACCAGATGGCGCCTCCATACTTAGCCCTTTGGGGACTGGGTGGCCCAGGGTCTGGATGGGTGGCAGGCATGGCTGGAGGGTGGCGGGCATTCCCTTGGGATGCCAATGCTTGCGTCCCTCGGCCACCTTGGCACTCAAACATGTCCTGCTTCTGGCCCCTTCTTGGCCACGTCCCGGGGAGGTCAGAGGGTGGGGAATGCATGGCTGTGCCTCGGCTCTCTTCTGTTCTCTTCCCTCTCACCCCGCTTCCTCTTCTCGGTGGGCTTGGGGGAAGACTACTGACTGCAACCCTCAGCCCCTGAAGGGCGCCCTGCACCGGCACGCACGGCACGCACGGCACGCACGGCACGCACGGCACGCACGGCACGCACGGCACGCACGGCACGCACGGCACGCACGGCACGCACGGCACGCACGGCACGCACGGCACGCACGGCACGCACGGCACGCACGGCACGCACGGCACGCACGGCACGCACGGCACGCACGGCACGCACGGCACGCACGGCACGCACGGCACGCACGGCACGCACGGCACGCACGGCACGCACGGCACGCACGGCACGCACGGCACGCACGGCACGCACGGCACGCACGGCACGCACGGCACGCACGGCACGCACGGCACGCACGGCACGCACGGCACGCACGGCACGGCCCTCGAGGACACAGGACTGTGAGCTTGAAATTACCTCGGTTCTGTCACCACTTGGCAGGTCTTTAGAGCTTGGAGAAACCGTAGAGCGGTACAAATCGCCGTGGCTGGTAAAAGCCCCCCTTACTCCTGATGGGCTGCCTGACTCATATCCGTTTCCCTGGCAAAAAATAAGTTTTTGTTATTGCTGGCTTGGCAGAAGCACGGAAGAGCGCACAAGGGTCTACTGCCCTATGCATCACTAGCCAAATTGCCTGAGAAATCCCAGCTCTAGAACTTTTCACGTTGGCTGTGATGTACGGAGCAGAACGGCAGCTCCATTTCCCTGGTGTGGGGATCAGCAGAGCAGCTCTCCTTGCAACTCCCAGTAAATGTGGCCTCACCGATCCCTTCCCTCCTCTTGGCCCTTGCTGCCCCTCTTTATCTTTCCCACCCCCTGTCTGCTCATCAACCCCCTCCCTGCCTCTACCCAGCAGAGCCATAGCTGGAGAATCCGGAGGAGGCCCGCAATGCCATTTCCCCATCACTCTGCAGACGACTCCACACTAATGTTCTTTTAATGCTGTGATGCTGCACTAATTAATAAGCATCCTGCACAGAGGCCTCTCCTTGGCTCTTCTCCCGTCTCCTCCTCCTCCCTTGCCACCCTCCCCACCAGCCCTCCCGAGAAGGCCTCGTGACATCCTGGCATCTGGCAGCAGAGAAGGGATTTCACTCCTCTACCTGGGCTGCCTGATATTGCTATGAGAGATAACTGTATACGAACCAATAATCTAGCCTGACAATCCAATTTACTGACCAATAGCGCACAATCCACCATGTCATCGGCTGTGGGGAGGCCCATAAATTAGTTCCTAGTAATTTATTCTGATCAATAGAATGGGCAAAGTCACTTGTCTCTTTAATCAAAGGCCCTCTCACAGATGTCAGCGCAGGCAGCCGAGAGGGGGAGCAGGCTCTGCGCGCGTGGAGGCGGTGAGTGCATAGCACTGCACCCCACAGCCCGGCCTCCCAGACCCACGCTCCGGGCCGCCTGTGCTTTCTCTTGTCACCCAAGCGAAAACCAGTGGCCTTCAGACAGCGCAGGGCAGGAAGGGAGCTCCACACCGGGCCCCACGGCTGGCTCCCCCTTCTGCCTGTTCAGGGTCCTCCTTCCTTGCAGGTCACAGGGGCCCCTTCGCCCCTGGCACCGATGCTTCTGTGGAGGGGAGGCTCCCACTGTGGGAGCCTGAAGGGAGTGCGCTTCTGTGACATAGGCTGTTTGGAGACGGTTCCTGAGAGGGCCGCAGCATGAAAGGAGAGCTCGCAGGGCTTGGCAGCTGTAGAGGAAACCTCTTAGTGGGGTCAGCAGGGCTCCCCTGCCCACCTTGTCTGTCCTAAGAAAGATCCCACAGACACCTGGCCCAGCATTTGGCCCAAGATAGGGCACGTTCTCCTCAGGGCGTCACCTGCGAGACTTCGCCTGACATGGTGACAGCTTTGGTTTCCTCTCCTCAGCCTCCCTAGCTTGTTCCGCCACCTCCCTCTGGGAGCCCCAGCAAGACAAGTTGTTTACCTCTCTGTGACTCAGTTTCCCCCTCTGTAAGGTGGAACTAATGGTAGAACCTACTTCATGGGTTACTAAGGAGATTCCATACATTCACTGTATGATCTGTGATAAAGTGACATGGCATCAAACAAGTGCTGCATAGCACACTTGGAACAGCACCTGTCACAGCATAGGGCTATGGCAGTGTTTAGGGTTAGGGTCACTGAACACTCGGAGCTCAAGAGAAACGCTGATGGGGTCCCTGAGGTGGCCTCCAGATGCTCTGCTTCCTGAGACTTTTGCTGTTTCCCAACCTTCTTCATCTCTCATTCTTCTTGTCCAAAATACACAGATGGAGGAAGAGCCAATTGATGCTGTCTGTTTAGATGACGAACCGCCAAAGGCCTTCTGAGCCAGGCTTTTTCCCTGCTCTGGGCCCTCGGGCAGAGCTAGTGTGTCCAGGTGACCTTGCCTTAGGGAAAGGGAGCCTGTTCTTAGCAGGGAGGAAGAGGGTGGTTAACTGCAAGGACAGGCAGGGGCAGGGCTCTGGGACGTGACCTGGAGCGAGGGAGGAGCGGCGGGCGGACACCTTGCTGCCCTAGCTCCGCCAGTCTGGGACTGTGACCAAGTCACCGGGTCTTGGCCCTGACTCTGCATTCGAGGCAGCAAGAGGTTGAGCAAGGTGAGCTCCAGAGCCCCTCACTCGGACACTCTGGACTTCTGTGTGAGTCAGCAAGGAAATGAACTAGCTTTTCCCTGGGCCCCTCAGCCCTTTGCTCCCTAATAATCATCGGAAAGGCTCCAGCGTCAGCAGGGTAGGGAAATCTGCAGCGTCTCAGGAGTGTCACAGTCCCTACGTGGAGCTGACGCCATCTGTGAAATGACACGGGGGCTGAGAACCAGTTCACTTGGGGTGGGGGTCTCTAGGCCCCTCCCCTAGTTGTGCCCAGATTCCCAGTGTCTAGCAAAGGGCTGGGGGCCTCTGTTCTCTGAAGGTTAAAGCCAGGACTTCGGATTCTGGGAAGCTCTGGGGGCCTTTTTCCTCATTCTGTCAATCTGCAGGGCGGCCCCGGGGCAGGGAAGCCCATGCTGAAGGCATGGAGTCCGTGAGGTGCAGAGGGGAGACCGTGCCCAAATCCCACTTGAGATCTAGGCTCCAGGGACTGTCCTTGGCTCCCACCCTGGCCTCCTGTGCCCCCGTAACCGAGCTCCGGTGTGCTTGTCAGAGTGAGCTGGGTACACTGTGTATCTGTGCAGTGGGGCCGGGTTGGAGGCTGCGGCCAGCCTGAGGGTGGCTGATTGGCAGGTGGACACCGCTCCTGGGGAGCAGCAGTCTGGCACCCTCTGCCGACCCCAGGGCAGGAGACAGGTGGTCAACCAGGCGGGGGCTGCAGCCACGCAGAGGGGAAGGGGTGAGGTCCACGACCACGTGGCAGCTTCCCAGTCAAAAGAACAGTTCCCCTCTCTGAATAGATCATTTTTATTGGTTTTGCAATAAGCTTATGAGACAGGAACAATCGCAATAAACAAACCGAACAAGAAATCGAAAAGATTGGCCCCGAAAGCTGTTACTGAGCCCTTCTCACCTTCTCTTAACGAGTCTCTAATTTATAACAAACTCAGCCCAGAACCTCCAAGATTCCCTGGCTCCAGCCTAGGAACCCATGGCCTCTGCCCCAGTGCCTGAGACCTGGCACCAGAGGGGCTAGGACTTCAGTCAAAGCTACCCCTGCACCTCACCTCCGCCCGTCAGGATGGGTGGGGCAGCTGGTGGGCGCATCTCCCCAGACTTCCTTCCTGCCCTCCTCAGAGAGGTGGGACGGCCGAAGTTTCCAAGCCCCTAAACTGCATGCTCCTCCGGGACAACGGCAGTCCCTGCTAGGCAGAGCCTGTCCCTTCAGACCAGAGGCGCCCGTTCCTCGAAGCCAGGGCTGTGTGGAGCCCAGATGCTCTCTGTCAGGCCAGGCTAGTGTGAGGCCAGCCTAGTCTGTGCCTCTGGGCCCAGCTGTCCCTCCTCCTGCAGCACGCAGCCTCCCAGGCAGGGTGCTCCTCGCGTCAGGTGGGGCCAAAGGGGAGCACAGCTGCGTCTCCGCCTCAGACCGGGGCTCCTGGAGATGTTCTCGCTCGCTCTCTTAGGACCTTTTGTCATCAAGTGACCCTGAAGCTTTTTCCCAAGGCAGCCTCCTGTCCTTCCACCAGTTCCCCTGGGAGGAACATGACAGCTCCTGTGTGTCTCCTGGCAGCTGAGGATGGGGCGGCCAGCCGGGGGTGGGACCCAGGGTCCACGAGGGCCTGGGACCGAGGGCCTCCTAGCGATGCCTGCAATCCTTAGAGGTGGCCACAAGATGTCAGTGTGAGGCTGTGGAATGGCTCTGGTCCTGCAGCCGCGGGCAAAAGGAAGGGGCTCAGTGGAGTTGATGAGGGGGCTGCACTTGGGAGATGCCAGGCCCTTCTCGTCTATCCCCTCACGCTGGAGACGTGCTCCAAGCCTGCCCTGCCTTGATTCTCTGCCCCCTGAAGAGTGGCTTCCTGGGCTTCCTGACACCCTGCTTCTGGGAAGGACAGGGAGCTGCTGCCCAGGCTGGAAGCACCTTGTTGGGAAGATAGCGGTGTGCATGTGTGCGTGTGTATGTGCATACGGGGCGTGTGTGTGCACGTGTGTGTGTGTGGATGCGGGGCGTGTGCGCGTGTGTGCGTGCGCACCTTCAGGCTCCTGCAGGGGCCACTCAGCTGGAGAGTGCTTGCTTGGGACTGTGTGTTTGTATGACCCTTCACAAGGATTTGTGTCTGCAGAGGGAAATTCAGAGCCTCACAGAGAGGAAGTGGCTTGTGAGTCTGGAGCCCAGGCTCAGGTGTGCAGCCCAGCATGTGTGTTCCTGCCGGCGCGTCTCCAGGCCTGAGTGTCTGGCGCTCCTCTGTCTTATGGTTTACTTCCAATGGATCTTAGAAAGTTCTCCAAGCGGCATGAGCCAGCGAGGTTCTGAAGAGAGTCAGAGGAGCAGGAAGAAGGGGAGGGAAGGCAGGAGTGGCATCCGGGTGGGTGCCCACTCCCCACTGTCGATAGCTCAGTGTGCCCATGGCAGGGCCTTGCTTCCGGTGTGTAGGTCGAGTGTGAGTGCACATGTGCATGCGCGTGTGTGTGAGTCTCCCTGGGGAGATGTTGGTGCTCTGGGATGGCCACGTGGCGGCAGGGGCCTGTGCTGCTGAGTGTGTTGGGGCCCTGGAGCGAGCCTCAGTGGGGCTTGGGGCTCGGGGTGAAGGTGTCAGCGACCCTGCTCCCTGCTCTGGCTGTCTTCCCACAGCTCCCACAGTCTCTGTGTCCCTGGCCAAGCAGCAGTGAAATCCTTTGTCGGTGAGGCACCAGCCCCGGGTCGGGATTCAGGGCTCCTGTCGGTTCCATCCATCTTCCAGGGCCTCCTGGCATTAGCATTGATCTACAGGGGAAATGGAGAGCAGGACTGGGTTATTGCCCACCACCCGCCTCCCCAGCGTGATTGAGCGCACACAGAGAATTTCTGAAACATGGCCACCCTAACTTACTCTGTCTTCCTGCCAATACGTGGCATGGGTCCAAATTACGGGTCGATCCCAGCTGATCTTTTTATGTTAAACTGTGATGAAGTTGCTTCTGTGTGGAGATGAGCTTAGGCCCTGGGCCCTCAGTGAATGGGGAACTTTGGGAAGTGAGAGGGGTCTGGGGAGTGGACAGGGGCAGTGGTCGCAGGGTACAGCACTGTGGGGGGAGCCGGGGCACAGTGAGCCGCAGGACCCTTGGGCTCCCTGCTCCTGCAGGCTTGCTCCCCTCAGGACCTCCCCACGCTAGTGACCCTCAGGGCCCGTCAGGCCTGTGCAGCCTCAGCCAGTCCTGCGCCCGCCCCTCCCCACTGCCCTCCAGGGATAGAATTCCACCTCCCTCCTGGCGCTTCCCCCCTTCCCCCCCCCACACACCTGCACCTTCAAACGGGTTTGTCTTTAACCTCCAAACAGGGGACTTTAATTAAAGAGACAGTGACCCCTTTTATGAGTTTGGTCGAGTTGGGTTTCAGGGCCCTTGTCACCAGTGGCTCACATAACACTGACAAAAGCTTGGGGGCCTCAAGAGGAGCCAGTCTCGCTCATGGACACTGGTGGGGGACAGGGTGGGGATGAGGGGAGGGGAGGGGAGGCATCCTTGGGTCAGGAGCCCCATGACCACACTGGGGAGGCTGGAGGTCAGGCAGCCAGGACCTGGGGAGGGTGCCGGCCTGCCGCACCTATGGACAGCATCGGAGCAGGCAGGTGGGCCCTGGTGGAAGTTCCCCGTGCGCAGCCACGCTTCCAAACAAGGCCTCTGCAAGTCTCCAGGGCTTGCAGTCCACTTCGCCTGTTGGCTGCGCTATAAAACTGGAAGCAATTTTCAAGAGGAATAGACTGGCTAGAACTCACTGCAAGAACAGCTGATGGGTTTTACTCACATATTTAAAGGAAAAGCAATTTTATGATAAAACATGATTGCTAATAACTGTAATAACACCACTCAGAATATGGCACAGAACACAAATCCTGTCCCATGCCTGGAGGCACAAACTGTATAGCCCTCACTGTGCTTGGAAGGGAGCTGACCCTCCCCATGGAGGAGCCAAATGCACCCCATCTACCGCACAGGCCCCAAGTGCAGCCAACTCTTGGGCTAGTATTTTAGGTCTGAAGAGCACTTATCTTTGTGTAATCCCCTCTTCACTGTTGATTTTTAACCACAGGCTTCTCTAGGTCCTGTGAGGGATGTTTGCTTGGCCTTTGATCTGGTTCTTTGATATCCTTTGTGAATTCTTTAAGCTGAAAAGGGCTGCCCAACCTGCCATGCTTATTCATTCAACAAACATCACAGACTATTGAAAGGAACCTAGTGTCATTGATTATTCCTGGAAGGGTGGATTTTCTGACAGTGGGGTATATTCCCATTAATTGGAGGTTGATAAGTTGTCAGTTAACTTCACGGAGAATTAATCACCTAAATGGTAATCCAGGGTTGCTCTGACCAGGATTTAGGATTGAGCCAAAACTAGCAAATTCGTGTGAAGGCAGAACTCAAGGCTGGCACTGAATAAAGAAGATTCTCAGGAGCTCCCCACTCCTCAGCCTCTGCTGCACTCACGGCTCCTGGTCCTGCCTGGTGATGCCTGGGCTTGGTGGGATGAGGACATGCTGAGGAGCCGGATCTCCACACAAGGGGAAAGCATGCAGACCAAGATCGCAGCACCCAGGGCCATACACGCCCATGGGTGGATCTTCTCTTTGTCCACAGGGTGTCATGGGCCACAGCCACCCATAGAGCGAGGTCACAGCTCCTTCTCTGCTCTCTGGGGGAGGGACCTGGAGGCCAGAGGGCCTGGGAGTAATTGGTTTTGGCGTTTCCTACCTCGGCTGCCCGGGAGCTTTCTCTGTCTCATCTTCAGCCTGATCAATCCCTCGTCATGTGCCTTTCCACATGGACGCCCCAGGCCGCAGCTCACTGTGCTCACTGGAACTTCGTTAGTGTCATTAATCTGCTGACCCAGGCAAATCACTGCCTCTTCCTGCCACTGGGCTTCTCGATCCTCCCCTAAGACCCCCAGGGGTGGGTGCTCACTCTCCCTTCTTCGTTTATTCTTCTGTTTGGTGCCCCCTTATCTCCTCGGCCCTGCATCCGTGTTGGTGTCTGCACACCGTGCGTCCCAGTCCTTCCCGAAAGTGTGTCCCAGAGCTCTGTGGGACTGGAGGCTAGCCCTTGTCTGCCCCGGAAGCCAGGCCGTCCTGCACACCTGCTCCTTAGCAGTGGAAAATTCGGGGCAGATGTTGGCCGCAGGAGCGCACCAGGAAGAAACACACAAGTCGCATGCTTCCTGAGTAGAACCCAAGAGGCAGGCATTACTTGCCCCATTTCAAAGACAGGAAAACGGAGGCTGCAGAGGTTAGTCACTCGTTAGTGAGCAGCAGCGCTAAGACTGGGACTCAGATCGGCCTGGCTTAGAAGCCGTTCTTCCTTCTGCAAAGGAGGAGCACCCCGATCCTCAAGCCAGGTTCTAGGGAGCCCCCAAGGACCTCCCTGTGTGAAGGGCCCCTGAGGCGGTCGCCTTCTTTTTTCTGCTGCTAGACTAGGTCTTGAGGCAGGCATGTGTCTGTACCCGTGTCCCCTCCCTTTTAGCCCAGACAGGGCCATGATGCCCAGGGCCTCCCGGCGCCCCTAGCTGCACCCAGGTGCCAGGATGCACCCGTCTCAGGGCCTCCCAGGAGAAGGCCCTGCCTCTTCTGTGTCCTCCGTGGCGATGCGTTGGGCCCATTGTCCAGGCTGGAACAAAGGCTTCGGATTTAAGCCTAGTGACCAGGCGGCTCTACCAAGCAGAAAAGACCGCCCCCCTGAAGCTGGGCCCAGCCGGGGGTAAGGCAGACCAGAGAAAGGGGACAGGGCACCTTTGAAAGTAACTAATTAAAGGGCTTTTGCCTGCCCCTCCTCCTGGGCGCCTAATCTCTTGGGGCAGCAGCCAGACAATGTGCCCCTCCACCCTGCCCCCTCCCCGACTTTTAAAACAAGAGACAACTTGAAGTTAATGAGCGCCACCTGACAGGGCCCCTAATGAGCAGGGGCTTTGGGGGGGCTCACACATTCTCTGGCCCCATGAATAGCTCCCCCCACCCCCTGAGCTTTATTCATCTCGGGCTAGGGCAGGGGCAGCAGGGAAGGGGCCCTCTCAGCCCGAAGCGAAGCACGGGACGACCCCCACCCCTCCCCCACGGCCATGCCCAGCTCCGAGCCGGGCTCCCGGGGCTCGGAGCCGGCTTTGGCTGGGGGCGGCCGTTTCTAGTCCTGGTCCCCGCTCTGGCTGCCGGCTGGACCCAACAGGCACTGAGGTGGCGGAAGAGGCTTCCGGGCTGCTGCAGGTGGCAGGGCGGGGCTCGCGGGGCCGCTGGCTTGGAAGGGACTTGGCAGGGCCCGCCCCATCCCTGCCCGGCCTGCCTGCCGCCTGCCTGGCTCCTCTGATGCAGCCAACCCGCCTCTCCGTTCCCCGGGCTCTGGCTTCTCCTTGTCAGCAGCAGCGGGTGCGCAGGCTCGGCGCCTTCCGCTCCCGGCCCGGTGGGCAGCTTGCCAGCCTCGGGCGAAGGCCCAGGCCCTGGGGTGAGGCGTGGGTGCCAGTGCGTGCCCGCACCTGGGCTCGTGACAGCTTGGGGAGCGGGCAGGTTTCGGAGCACCTTCAAGGGCCTGGAGGAAACGGCGAGGGGCCTCAGCTCTGCCCCAAATAGCTGAACCCACCGCCTGCCCCCAACCCCAGCCGGCCTGCCTGCTGGGGCTCGGAAGCGGAGCCCGAGGCGGCGCCCTCAGATGAGGGCGGGACAAGCAAGCGGGGGCCAGCGGGGCTCCTCCGAGACACCCGTCACCCAGAGTGGCCGGGGCGGGCGGTGGCGTCGGAAGGCAGGATGGACCGAGGTGCAGGGATGGAGGCAGGCGCCGGACAGCACGGGGCCCCGCCAGCGAAGAGCCACGGACAGAGGCGACTCATTTCCCGAGCACTCATGGTGAAAGTGCCACATTTCATGCTTTGTTGCCGATTCAGAGAAAAATCCTATTAGAACCTGCTGGATTATGTATACAGTTTAAACAAATGATGATCAAAGATTTTACATGTTTAGAAAAGAACTCAGAGTTCCGTGGCCTGGCGGGAGAGTGGCCCCCCGGAGCGTGCGCGTGCGCAGAGTGCGGAACGGGGCCGCCGTTCCGTCCAGCAGGGGGCGCCCTCCCCGCGTTGAGTCCCCGCCCTCCACCTACGGGCAATGCTTTCCTGACGCTTCCTGTCTAGTCGTCCTTCCTCACCGCTCCCGGACCTCATCCGAACTCTCCTAGAAGTGCCAGTGCGCGGTGCTGGCCTTCGTGGGCCGCGTTCGCGTGGGCGGGGGCTTTGTCACTCCCACGAGCCGCGCGCTCCCGTGGGCCCGTCCACGCGGCGGTCGGCACTGCGGCGCTGTCGCCCTCTGCCTGTCAGTTTCACCTGTCTGTTGCCTGCGTCTTTGTCCGTGCTCAGGGGCCCACAGCTGGCCTGTCTCTCCTCGTGCACTCGCTGTCGAGTGCACACACGTGCACACAGGTCACTCCGGTGCAGAAGGGCGCTTTTTGAGAGGCAGTTACAGCAGCCTACCTGGGGCGTGGTGACTGGACAGGGCTTGGCAGGTAGCAGAGGTCTCTCTGGCAGACTTTGGGGGACCTCAGCCTAGGAGGAATGGCTCCCCCACCCCAACGCTGAAGGACCCACGGGAGCTTCTGAATGTGCTGTGGCCTCCCACCCCGAGGAAAGGGTGCTAAGTGGGTGAGAGCCCAGCTGGAGGAAGTGGAGCCTGCTTAGCTGCAGCCGCAGGGCCAGCAGGACTGCCGGAGGGCTGGAGGGTGCCTGGGGCAGGAACACAGCGGCTCTGCCTCTGTTGGCCTTGTGGCCTGTCCTGGGCCACCAGGCCGTCCTGCCTCAGCAGTTTTATGACCCCTGGGGAGATAACACCCTGCAGGGAGGCAGTCTGTCCTGAGGAGAATGTTCCTCTTCACTCGAACCTCAGGGCTAGGCCAGCGCCAGCCTGGTTTCTGATCAGATGGATCCTGAAGGGGAGAGAGCATGGACATCCTGGAGGCATCTCGCAGCAGGGCTGGAGGGGAAGGGGCAGAGAAAGCAGCAGGGTCAGGGGCTTCTCCTGAAGGCACGAGGAGGAAGGGAGGTTTGGCGGGGTAGATTTGGAAACAGAGGGGTGTGGGCTTCTGGACACCCTAGCTGGGTGGGGGCGGCACAGGAGGAAGCCAAGCCCAAGCCAGTGCACGTGCTCAGTGCTTCTGGGGGCTAGAGAACCAGGGAGCCAGGCTGCACTGCATGGTTTGCTTACGTGTTTCTTTCTTTCCCTAAGTTGGGTCCCACAGCCATGGGGCATTCAGGGTCTGTGCTCCTGGCTGAGGAGCAAGACCTGGGCCATCATGGAGACCCTGGCCTGTTTGTTTTCTTCCCCAACTTGCTGGTCTCCCTCCTTCCCTCCTTCCCCCACTCCCTCTTGTCTTTTTTCTTTTCTTAGAAAGAAAGAGGCCGCCTTTGGAGGTGGAAGGGTGGCCAGCAGAACAACCGCAGTCACTGCAGCTCTCCTCCACGAGGCTCTCCGGCAGCCTGGCCTGGAGGAGTTGCTGCCCGCATTACCGGAGCCTGCACTTTATTAGAATTTATACGTTGCCCCGACTGAGGGGGAAAATAATTAACACCCCTACAAATATATCGTAAACAAAATATTTATTAGAAATAAATAACTCATTTATTTTACATATTTCATTTCAACAATAACATTACCCAATTTATCATTTAACATTTTTGCAAGACAACTTAACGACTACTTATTAGCATTTCCATTTTTCACCCGCGCACCATGACGCACAGGCGCTCCCCAAATGGCCTGGCACAGGCCGAGCCAGGAGCTAGGAAGGCCCTGGGGAGGGCTGCGGACTCCCGGGCCTCCCTTTCTTACACACTCCACACACGCGGGAGAGCAAGCACACCCAGTCACGCTCCTACACGCACCTTCTCCCATGTGAACATGGAGCAGCTCCCCCAGAAGAGACACGAACGTGCAGGTTGGTGCCCTGCCTGGTTGCAAACATTCCTCTCATATGGACTCCATGACCCTGCACCCACACAGTGCGCATGGACACACGTACATACATGCGCAGATTCCCCAAGCCCCACTGCACGCACAGTCCCTGGCCACAGCCTGCGCCTGCCGCAGGTCCCAGTGCTGGGGGCAGAGAGGAACAGTGGCCTCCCCCTCTTCCAGAGTCCGGTGGGGCAGGGGAGAGGCAAGGGCCAGGCCCAGGCTCCTCAGTACTCTCTGCAGCTTTGGGCCTTCCTCTGTGTGCTCCTCTTTTCCTGGCTCAGTAAGGATTTCCTGGGATCCAGGACCCACGTACTCCAAACTTCTGTTCTGCTTCGGATGGTTAACCTGAAGAGCCAGGCCTGGGTCTTTCCCTCCTCCACCCTCGAGCTTTCTCTCAGAAGGAGGTACAGTGGACCCTCAGGTTACGACTGGCCTGACATACAAACAGCTTGGGTTACGGCTGGAATTTTAGTTTTAACTTAGGAACAAAGTCTTGAGTTACAAACTGAATGGAAGCAGCTTGTGCTTCCAGATGGTCTCAGATACAGATTTAACCCTTGAAAAGCTCTGGAAGAAACATGACAACATCCGTTCTGGTGTGGGGCTCACCGAGAAATCCCGGGCCAGTGTCTCTCTAAGGACACACATCTGCCCGTGTACAGGAGAGAGGCTTTGAAGGCTGTGCAGAGGAGCCTGAGCCTCAGTTGACCGACTTGAGCTACAACCAGCCCTTGGGAACAAACTGAGGTCGTAAGTCAAGGGACCCCTCTGTGTGGAGACCAGGATTCAGCTGCTGGTATTCTGTGTCTGGAAGTCTTACCTATCCAACGGCCAGTCTCAGCCTGGCTCTCCCTGCCTCCTTCCTCCCAGGGAAACCCTCTCCCTGCCTGGGGGAGGAGAGGTGGGAGCCTGAACGTATGCCATACCTGGTGACAGTCCCCACGGGCCTGCGCTGCACTTGCCTGGTGCCTAGAAGGAGTGGACAGGGACCCTAAATGTGTATGGAGCCAGATTGTACCCCAACCTCTTCTCAGTCCCTGCACAGACACCTTGTAGTGTGTCTGAGTACAGGCGTGAGCTCAGGGAACAGATGGATGCACACCCTCCAGCCTCCAGCCATTGTGTGTGCTCCCCCTGGGCCCCCCACCCCCCTGCGCCAGTCCCAGCATCTGGAGATCCGGGTTCCAAGCCTGAGATGCTCCCTCTGAGCCAGAGCCTCTGCCCTCTCACCGGGAGGGGAGTGGAAGGCCTGGGTGCAGGGCCGGAGGCAGGGCAGGGGCCCTTTGGAGTCAGCTCCTGGCTGATGGGATGGCCGGGGCCAGGGCCCGGGGGGAGCACACACAATGGCTGGAGGTTGGAGGGTCTGAAACTGGAGACTTTAATAAAAGCCACTGACAGCAAATAAAGCTGCCAGGGGAGTCCCATTACCCACAACAAGGACCCTTTGTGAGCCAGAAGCTGAACTGGCCCTTCCCCACCAGCCTGGCCGCATCCCACCCATGGGGCCCCAGCTCCCCATCAGGCCAGTGGAGGGCAGCTCGGGTGCCAGTGCACAGGGAGCGCAGCGGACGTTCCCACAGCACGGGAGCCCTTCCCACGTCAAGCCCTGATCATCAGCTGCTGCCCTTGTCCTTCCCACAGCGTCCAGTAAGTTCACTCAGGGCTCCACTAACCCAGGCTAGTGGGGAAGGGAGAGGGAGGGGCTGGACCACCAACCCGGCCTGATCCTAATCGGACCCGGGATGGCTCTGCTCCCCTCTGGACCCCCAGCTGGCCCCATAACAGGTTATATTAGGAAGGCCGTGGCACCAGGTTGGGTCCTGGATCTGCTGCTTGTCAGTTGTTTGATAAAGAGTAAGTCGTTTCTCCTCTTGGAGCCTTAGTCCCCTTATATCTAGGGTGGGACTAATTTAGAATTGTCCCCTTGATGGTTAATGACCTGATAAGTCTAACCCTTACCAACCAGACACCGCACAAAGGTCGTTATAACCACTCACTTTCCCCAACCTGGAACCAAACTGTGACGTGAGCCCTGATCCCCTCTGCTCCTGCTTTCCATCCTGATAATGACGCGAAGTGCACAGGAGGCTTCAGGGGAAAACGGAAGAAAACTGCGGCTCGCGTTCTAACCCTTGACCTTGGCTAAGCAGCCCAGTCGTTGGGGGAGCCCTGTGGGGGAGAGGCAGAGTGGGGGTCATAGCACCACTTGGAGTTTGGAGCAGGGCAGGACGCAGGTTGAAGACGTCTGGAGGGTTCACATTTAGAGCTGAAGGTGCAGAGGGAAAGTTTTCTGAACCCAGGCAAGAGGTAGAAAATGCGCAACCCACACATTTTGGGGTTGCTGGTTCAGGGGCAAGGTGGGTCTCGAGGTGGGGCTTCACGCGGGTCAGAAGGTGGGGTCCGCCCTCCCAGCGCCCTCCCAGTCCAGCAGGAGGGGATTCTGGCACAGGGCGGGCGGGCGGGAGATTAGGAGGCCTCTCAATTGCCTTAATGGGCTCTGAGAGGCGGGATCCTATTACAGCTCGGGGTGCCCCGGGGTGCCTTGCTGGGAAGACAAGCTAATCTGCCATGCAAATTAAATCCTGCCTCAAGACGCAAGGCCTGCTTAATGTGATCCATTACACAGTTTACTTGTTTATATCTAATATTGGAACAGGCAGCCCGGGCGGGCGGCAGCGGCAGGCGGAGCGGCCCAAAAGCAGGAGAGTAAATTACCAGCAAAATGAGCTTTTCCAGCCTCAGCCACTGCCACCACCCGCCCGCCCAGCTCTCTGGCTCCCTGGCCCAGGCCCCCGCCGCCGGCAGCGTCCCCTCGAGCCTCTGGCTGCCCCGCTTTTCCCAGTCGGCCTCCCAGCCTCCTCTTAGTCGTTCGTTCTCTCTTCTCTGGGTCTCCTCGCTCCCCTCTCAGCAGTCTCTGGCTCTCTCTTGGGCGCCCTGCTGTCTCTTCTCCACATGGCTCAGTCTCCTCCTGAGCGGGGCATGCGGGTCTCCTGATGCGGGTGTGGCAGAGGGGTGAGGCCTGGCCTGGGTTGGGCTCAGAGAGCTTGGGCCTCGGCTTTGCTCGGACACCGGCCCGATTGTGAGGGTGTGAGGTGGCCGTGGGGCGTGGATCTGGGAAGCGCCAGTGGGACTGGGTGTGGCCGGGTGTGCCTGTGTGAGTGAGCACGGGCGCGCCAGGACCCGCCTCTGAGCCGGGGGCAGGCTTTAACCAGCCCTGGACAGCTCCCCCGGCCGCCCACAGGCCCTCAGGGGAGCCTCCGGGCGCCCGCTGCCGCCTCCTCACCCTTGCTGCTGCTGGAGCCGCTCTGGGCCGTCCGCGCCCGGCTCACCTGTCCGCCTGCCCTGCCCTCCCCTCCCCTCCCCCGGCCAGCCCCTCCCCGGCGTGGCCCTGCGCCCTCTGTGGAGAACCCTCCAAGTGGACAGCTCCGGGCCCAGGCTGAGGCCTCCGGAGAGTCGGAGGACAAAACAGGGCCAGCAGCAGCCAGGGCGGAGGCACAAGTGGAGGTGAGCCGGGCAGCCAGCAGGGCAGGCAGGGAGGGCGAGCGGGTGGAGACAGGCTCAGGCGAGCGAGTGGGAGCAGGGGGAGCAGCACAGCCGAGCGAGCGTTCCTGACTGGAGCTCGTGCTCCTGCTCACCAGGCCTGGGTGACCCCCGGGGGTCACTGCGGGCTCCAGCTTGGGGCTCAGGGACGTGTGGCCCCGCCTCTGGGCCGGAGGGGGAACTGCCCTGTGGCCTCAGCTGCGGGAGGTGAGTGAATCCATCCCAAGGCTCTGGACCTGTGCAGGTGGGCCCAGGGAGGGCGGCGGCACAACCCCAACCGGGCCGCGGTGTGCACAGCTGCTGCTCTTGAGCCTGCCCACAATGTGTGCAAGGTGCACGCCCACGCACGCCCACGCACGCACGCACGCACGCTCGCCCGCCCGGCTGGAGGCTTGGCAGGGAGGCCCGGGCCCTGGCCCACAGCCCCTGCGCGCCCCCCGCAGACCTCACGCTCAGGCCTGCTGGTGCCTTCACCTCCTGGCCCTGCGGTCCCAGTCCTCAGCCCCCGACTCTGGTCCCCCGGTTCCTTTGGTTCCCGTGGACCCCGGAAGCCTTGACCTTTGCCTCTGAGCACAGGTCTTCCCGGCCCGACCCCTGGCCCTGGCTGGGCAGGGGTCCTGTGGGTGGAGGGCAGGAGGGAAGGTGTGAGTCTGTGTGTCTGTGTGGAACGGGGGCTGTTTAGATAAACAGATGGCAACAAATGGTATAAAATTATATACCCATAATGTCAGTTCATAACATTTTGTTCGACATACTTGATTTAATCGCTTAGCTGACGATTTGGCTTTTGGGCCCATATGGTGGGGAATGAAGCTGCGTGGCACCCGCTCCAATCTGGCTCTTTTATCACCGAGGCTGAGGGGGCGGAGACGGGGGTCGGCTGGGGGAGGAGAGCGGTGCAGATGGAAAGAGAAGGAGCGGATGGGAGAAGGGCTGGGAGGGGCGGCTGCCGGGACTGGCCGAGGGGACTGTCCCTGGCAGGACCACTCTGGAGCCTTGGGGGGGCGTTTCCGCTGGGATGCAAGGACTGTCCCCAGAGGACCCGGCCCCAGCTCTGCTCTGCAGCCCAGGAGCCGGATGCTGTCTTTTTCTGTCTTCAAAACCCAGAACCACCCAGACCTCTGGAGCAACCGATCCTGTCGCTGCGGCAGAACCTAATAGTGTGCGTGTGCGTGTGCGTGTGCGTGTGCGAAGAGTCCGCAGGCTGTGAGGAGCTGGTGTGAAGGATTTTGCCTTGTCCTTTGCCCAGCTTCTACTCCAAGCAACGGTGGGAGGGTGCGAACAAGTGTTGGCCGCTTCTGAGTGTGACTGCGTCGCGCCGTGAGACTGTGAGCGATGTGCGCGCGTGAACCCGAGTGTGGGTGGTGGCGGACGATGGCCAGGTGTACTCCAGGGACCAGTGGGGCTGGGGCTTTTCGGGCCGGCAAGCGCGCAAGAGTTTGTCTTGGCTGAGCGGTGGCGCACGGAGGCGCTCCAGGAGTGTTGTGAGTGTGTGTGCACCGACTCACGGAGGCTTCTTCTGGGTGTGAACACCGGGCAGGGAAATGGCATGTGTGTGGCTGCCCACTCTGCAGCTTCGCAGACAGAAGTCAGCCCCTGGCAGGCACCCTCTTGACTCTGAGGCCGCAGCTCTGTGGCTGCCAGGTGCTACCCACAGGGCTACCCTCTCCCCTTCCAGTCCAGTCTGCCTTGCCCGGCGCGCCTCCTCCAGCCTCAGAGCCGTGCCAGCCCCGCAAGCAGCAAATCTGGGCCCGAATCAGTGCCCATCACTGGCTTTGCAGCCTCATCTGCCCCCTGCTGGGCGTTGCCCGCTGGCTCCAGAACGGGTGGCTGCGGGCCTGGGGTGGGAGCCTGCGCCCCTCATCCACCTCCCTGGGACCCATTCCCCAACGCCAGTGTGGGATTTGTGTGTGCTGAGGCTCCGGGCTGTGCTGGGGACTTGCTGCTGGACTGCCTGCTTGCATCTCTGCTCCTGACTCTGCCTCCCCCTTGGCATTCTTTCTGCCTCTGCCTCTCTTCTCCATTTCTGCTCCTCCTTCCGTCTCCTTGTCCTGTTCCTAGGCCACACCTCTGAGACTCTGAAAGGGCAGATAAGGATGGAGCTGTAGCTGGGGCATAGGCCTCTGGACGGCCCTCTCCATTGGCTAGTCTTACTACCACCTTCCCTCAAAACAGCAGGAAGGCCTTGGGGTGGGCAGGAGGTGGGAACACAACAGGGCCGTGCATGGGGAAGGGCATGTGCCCCAAGCCACACCTGGCTGCCACGCCATTCAGTCATTCATTCACTCAGTCATTCAATCAGTAATCATGGGGCCAAGCACTGTGCTAACGCAGGCGAGCCGTACTCAAGGGTCTCAGCTCTGTAAGGGAGACAGGTGTAGGAAGTGGGAAAGAGGTTCCAGTGAGGCCCAAGACAGGCTGATTCTATGGGGCAGAGTATGGGAGCCTGGGGAGAAGCACTAGGGAGAAAGCATTGTCAGGTCCATTAAAAACATTTTGCTTTTTGCAGAGTGCTTAGAAAGCACCACAAAGCTCAAAGGAAGAGTAAAAGATGAAACAGAATTCATAAAGAAAATTTCAGGGAGTCTTGAGCGATCACAGAGTTTGCCGGAATGAACAATGTGGGGATGGGCAAGCCAGGGTGCGGTGGGGTTCAGAGAAGAGCATTCTAGGAGGAGGCAAGGGCCCCGCCTGAGCTCAGGGTGCTCGCAGTTGGAAGAAGTCGCTGTGACTGAAGCCGGCTGGGCTCTGCTGTGAAGCCCTGAGGCGCCACCCCGAAGGGCAGTAAAGCGACGAACGGTGCGATTGCATTTTCTTCTTTAGAGCAACTGTTCTGGAAGGTGCATCGGAGGTGGCTGAGATGTGATGCAGAGAGAGCCGCTAGGAAATCACTACCAAGTGCTGAGCGTGTAGTACAGTGGGTGAGCGAAGAAGGGAACCCGATGTGAAGACGGAAGGAAGAGCGACGCAGCCGAGCCGGAAGTGGGGGCCACACCCAGCCCAGGCTTCTGGCTCGGTCAGAGGTGCGGCTGGCTGCGGTGGCCTTCACTGAAAAGGGGATTGGAAGAGAAGCAGAATTGGGGTGGGGTGCGGGAAGGCTGGACGTGATGCGTGTGCCGTGAGGACGTCCACGTGGGAATGCCGAGCTGGGGACGCAGCTTTGGGAGCCGCTGCTCCTTTCTCGCGTCAGTCGCGTGTCCACTGAGGGTCAGCCCTAGAGGGTGTGGGCGTGGCAGGGGGACCTGGGCCGCCCCCGCCCTCTCCGTTGGTGGGGGTCACAGCCAGTGGGGAGGTGGCCCTGAAGCCAGGAGAGCAGAGGGGTCCCGAGAGGAGAAGGCCTGGGACATCCGTTTGCAGGGCTGGCGGCGGGCAGCAGAAACAGGCCTCTTCCTCCGAAGGCAGAAGGCAGCCGGTGCCCCGGCACATTACCTTCCTAGGCCCGCCCGGCTGGGTCCTCCTGGGGTCCCCTGCCACAGCCTCTCCTGGAAGTCTCCAAGCAGTTGAGCTCCTTCCTGTGTTGGCCCTGCTCCCCCAGGCATAGGAGAAAAGGAGTCCAACAAATGGGGTTTCTGCCCAGGTTGCAGACCCCTGACGTGGGTGGAAAGAAATCGAGGCTTCTTGCTGCATCTTCAAAGCCCTCCAGGCCCGGGCCCGCCCAGTTCCCAGCCTCATCTGCTGCAGCCCTCCCTCTCGGACCTGCCTGCTGCTCGAGCGCTCTCTCAGTGCCATCTCCCTCTTCAGCCAGCCCGCCCAGCTACATTGCGATGGTCTGGGAGCTTCTCCTGGCCCTCTGGAGCCCCGGGGTCCTCCCAAGGGCTCTCCTCTAGTCTGACCTTTCACGTCCGCTCAAACCCACACTGAGATCCTGCCCCTCGGGGTGGTGGTACTGGGAGGTGGGGCTTGGGGAGGTGGTTAGGTCCTAAGGGTGGAGCCCTCATGAGAGAGGAGACCCCAGAGCTAGCGAGTCCCTTCCACCGTGAAGGTCACAGCCAGAAGAGGGTGCATCCGTGAGGAAGCAGGCCCCCACCGACTCTGGGCCTGCTGCCTCCTTGGCCTCGGACACCCAGCCTCCCTGACTCCTGACTGGGAAATTTCTTTCTGTCTGTCTGTCTGGCTGGCTGTCTCTTTCTTTCTTTCTTTCTTCCAGTGAAATTGATTTCTGTTGTTTATAAAAATCCAGTTTGTGATATTTTGTCATAAACAGCCTAAGACCCCCCCCCCCCCATACTGGGAATCGAACCCAAGAGGGAGCACTGAGCTATATCTCCAGTCCTTTCAATTTTGAGACAGAGCCTCTGTAAGTTGCCCAGGCTGGTTTCAAACTTGGAATTTTCCTGCCTCAGCCTCCCAAATAGCTGGGATTACCGGCATATGCCACTATACCCAGCTACAGTTTCCCTTTCAGAAGACCTTATTAACTCATATTGTCCTTTTGCACGACTGTATAAGGAAACCTTTAGGGCAGGGCTTGGTTTTTGCCTGCTGATAGCTCCAGTGCTCAGAATAGTTCTGGGAGTGTACTAGGTGCCCTAAGGTTGGGTGGTGTGTTAGCGTTAGCCCAGCTGTGAAGATAGGGTGGGCTTGGGGTAGCTGGGTGTGGGCAGGGCCGGTGGCAGAGGCAGGGCTGGCAAAGGGAGCTAGGTGTTTAGGGTAAGGAGCGTGTCAAGGCCGGGCTGGTGGTGGGTGGGAGGGGCCTAGGGCAGAGCTGGTGTGGGCACAGTGCCGGGTGCCGGTGGACGTCAGAAAGGCCATGGTGAGTGGTGCTCGGTGAGCAGGTGATGGGGGGTCAAAGAAAGGGGCTGGGGGTTTGGGGCACGGGAGCAGGGAGGGCCCCACAAGACCTCTCCAGGGCTCTGACTTCAGTGCTGCTGACCCAGCGCTTCCTCAGTGGCTGGTGTCTCCCCAGAAGGCGAGGAGGAGAGAGGAGAGCCTGGGAGAAGAGCCTAAAAGGGTGAAGAAGGGTTTTCATTATGAAGTTAATTAGCTTCAGAGCCGCTGCACCTTTCAGGACGAGGAATTAGAGGGATTTAATTGCTTTATCAGCCTTCCCTTTGATTTTCAGCAATCAGGCCGATTCCATTTAATTTAACTGCCACAGACGAGGAGAAAATTGATGCGCTCACCTGCCTCGGAGCAGAAAGAGAGCGCGGGGAAGAGGAGAGGGAAGCCAGAGAGACTGGCAAACACAGAGCCTGCAGACTCATGAAAACTGACAGCATTTGCTCTCAATCGGGGATGAAGTGTGCCCCGAGGTGGGGGAGCCGTGCATGTGGTGTGCGTGTGGTTCTGTGAGCTTGCGTGTTGGCAGTGTGGGACTTGTGACAGTGCATGTTTGCACGCGTGGTCGGCGTGAGGTGGCTGCCATTCAGCTGTAGCAAGTGACGCAGGAGACAGGCGACTGACTGTCAGAGACGCCGTGTGTGTTCAATGACAGCAGGAGTGCGGATGTCTTTGCCCTCGTAACCGCAAGCACAGAGACTGTGTGCGTGCTGTGGCAGGCACATCTCCAAGTTCCTCTGTTCAGGAAGTGATGAGGAACTCCTGCTGAGCCAGGCTCGGTGCCACGGGGACGAAGATGACGGAGATTCACATCTAACAGGGAGACAGCCTGGCAAACAGTGTTGGGCCTACAGCAAGTGCTGCATGGGTTGCTTTGGAAGGCCTCTCAGAGAGAGAAGAAAGTTTCCAAGTACATAAGGGCCAGCTGGGTTTGGGGTATAGGAAGGACACTGCAGCTAGATCAAACAGCGTGGGCAGAATAAGAGGAAGCTGGGGTTGCCCAGAGAAGAAAGGGCTCTGATCGTGTTAAGAAATGATCCCGTGGGGCATTTCAGGTGAATAATGGTCAGATATGCGCAGTAGACATACTGCTCTGGCAGAGAAGCAAGACCAGCAGCAAGGGAAACACTGGCAGCCATTCTTCAAGGCAGAGGAGAGCCTATGAGGGTCTGAGGGCGAGGGGCTGGACTAGGTAGAATGAGCTGCACAGAAGAGAGGGTTGACTGTTTCTGGACAGCAAGGTGGGCGACTCCTTGTGAACTGGAGGAAGAGCAAGTTGGGGTGAGGGGATGACTTGGTCCTGAACATGTGGAGTTTGGGCTGCTCAGGATATCCAGGCTGAGGGACTGCGCAGGCACTGGAGCGTGGGGTGAGCGCAGCAGAGTGCTGGCCTGGAGACAAAGTGGGGGGACTGTCAATGTGTGGAGGCGGTCCAGAGCGCTGCAGGAGCCGAGGAGACACCCAGGGAGCTCAGGGACCAAGAGAAAGGAGGTCAAGGGCAGAGCCTGGCGACCACGCATGTGTGTGATCCTGGAGGAAGGAAGAGAAGCGGGAGAGATGATGACAATTCAGACAAAACAGGAAAACTGAAAGTTGAGAAGGAAAAAAGCATCATAGAGAGGTTGAGTTTGGTCTGTAGAGCTCTTGAGTTTGGGGTTTGCTATGAGAAATCCACACAGGATGTCCCGTGGGCAGGGTCTAGAGCCTTGGCAATGCTGGTGCCCAGGGAAAGGAGATGGAGCAGGCCATGAGATGGGCAGAGTGAGCTGGGCTGTGCAGGGCTTGAACAGCAAGCGGTAAGTTGGTGCTCTAACCTTGACCATCTTCAGGAAGGGTGATGACTCAGTCATATCTGTCATTCTGTTTTGGTCTGATTTTTTCTGAAATCTGAGCTCGAGGCAAGGCCGGGTGAAGGCAGTGCTTTGGGAGGAGATTCCAGGCGGAGGCGGCGAGGGGTGGGAGGCACCACAAAGAGGGAAGCTGGCTGCCACAGTGGGCAACCGAGGCTCAAGCTTGGGTGCCTGCAGAGCCATGCACTTCCGGACTGAGCCTCTGGAGGACAGGAGGCCTCGGCTCCCTTCCCGTGAATGCTGCCGTCGGTCGGGGCCCTGCTATTGCTTCTCCTGGGCTGGCAGCACTGATACCAGAAGTGGGCCAAGAAGAAGTGCTAGGGGCAGGTAAAGAGAGATTCTGCAGGCACTTGGGAAACGGACCGGTGCAGGAGAGGCTGGAAGAGACTTGGCAGCGAGGAGATGATTGTAATGTCTGGAAAATCCAAGATGGAGAAGTAAAGTCTGACAGAAGGAAGCTCTGTCTTGGAG
This sequence comes from Heterocephalus glaber, assembly GCF_053883595.1. Classification (NCBI taxonomy): domain Eukaryota; kingdom Metazoa; phylum Chordata; class Mammalia; order Rodentia; family Bathyergidae; genus Heterocephalus; species Heterocephalus glaber. The sequence continues at coordinate 7,276,307 of NW_028258321.1, forward strand.
GTGTAGAACCAGCTGGGCCCGTAGATAAATTTGATGTCTATACCCTATTCCCAGGAACCCGTAACCATTAAGTTACGGAGCGAGGGGGAATTAGGGTTGCAGGTGGAACTGAGGTTGTTAATCAGCTCCAGGAGATCCACCCTGGATCTGAATGAGTCCAGGGTACACAAGTAAAGGTCAGAGGTGGCAGGGTCTGAGTTTAGGGAGAGGAGACTTGAGGGCCCTGAGCTGTGGGAGGCAGGCGGTCTCTAGAAGTCAAAAAGGGCAAGGGAATGGGCTCTCCCTGCGCCCCCCAAAGACAGCATTGCCGACTGGTTGACTGGAGTGAGAGGCCTGTCCAAGACTTCTGACGACCACAGCTGAAAGATACGAAGTCTGTGTTGTTGTTTAAGCCTCTAGGTTGGTGGTACTTGTTATAGCAGCAACAAGAAACAAAAAAATCTAAGAAGGAACTCTCGAACAACTGCCAAGATTTCTAGTTTGGGCCAGACAAGAAGGACTTTATTGAGAAAGAGAAGAGAAGTGAATTTGGGTGAGAGGGCCCTGGCTGATTCCACCGTATCCTTCTGTCACACCAGCCCCCTGTGTGGTACTGTCCACACAGGATTGAAGCCAGGGCACAGGAAGATTTGGGGAGGGAAGTGGACCCTTGTCAATGTGGCGGTGTTTGCCGCTGAGGAAGCACGGATGAGGCCAGGGCTGTGGGCTGCCAGTGAGCTGTAGCTGGGGAGACCTTGCTGCTGTGGGGGTGCTCTGCTGGTCTCTGTGTCCTTTCGTGAGTCCTCTGAGTGCCAGTGGTGGTTCTGTACCTCTGTTCTCTCTCCTCCAGTCTTCTTGCCACCCCAGGCACCTGGTTTCTTGGGAGGTGGCCTGCAGGGCGCCTCTGGTCTGTTGTGTGGGGTGCACATGGCATCACCCTGAGGGCGTCGCGCGCAGACTGCAGCATGGACTGTCCGTACCCAGCTGCCGAGACCATGTGAAAAGGAAGAAGAAACGATACATGTGGTGGGTGTGTTTAAGCCACGGGCAACTGCACTCTGTTTTGCCTCCTACTATTGCTCCAGGACCCGAGCCTGGGCCAGCATTCAGGATGCACAAGGGCTCCAGACCCAAGTCCCCGGCAGAGCGGGTGGCCCTGGATGAGGCCCACAGGCCTGGCCCAGAGGGCGGGGAGGGCAGCTCTTCCCCTGCCCTGCACCCCAGCCCTGTTGACTGCCTTTTGATTAGGGTGTGGACTCTAACTTGGAATTAACCTGATCAGTGTGACGAAGGCAGGGCCTGCTCGGTGCTGCCCGTGCTGAGGGGAGATGGATTGGGGGTGAAGGCGCTGGCATGCAGGCGCGGCCGTAACTGCTGCATTCGCTGCTCCCTCCCTGCCTTGCTGACCCCGCTGTTTATCCCATTAATGGTGGCACACAGGCCTCACTGTCCAGAGGTGATGACAGAGGACCTCGGGGGAGGGGAGGGGCGGGGCCCCGGGCTTGGGGTCTGAGCACAGAGGGGACGGAGTGCGTCAGTGCAGGACAGGGGCTCGCTCCGGGCCCCTGCTCCCTCGGGGTGACGCCCAGCCCTGGGCTTTGAGGAGGGGCTGCTACAGCGGGCAGCACTGCTGCCCCCCAGTTCAGGAGGGTTTCCTGTAGGAGGGATCTCAGAAAGGGGAGAGGAAGACCAGAGCGTGGGGAGGCGCTGAGCATCAGCCTGAGGCAGACTGGAGAGCACGTGGGATCAGGCAGAGTCTCTGGGGCAATGACAGGCACGCATTGGTAGCCCGAGCCCAGAGAGCCCCTGCGGAAGGCAATAGGACGCCTCGCCACAAGGGGATGACGCCTCACTCGCCTCAGAGAAGACACCCGAGCACCCTCATTCGGGAACGTTGGGGTTTGCTTGGGGAATGTTGGAGGCGCGTGGTCAGAGCGGACTTGGGTGGGCCCGGTGGGCCTGGCTGGGCAAGGTGGGTCCCGGGGGTGTGACCTGGAAGGCCTTCGCCCTCCTCCGCCTTTCACTTCTCTCTCTGCTTCCCGGCCACCATGACGTGAGCATCTTTCCTCCGCCAGACCGTCCACCAGGCCTTCCTGCCTTGCAGGCAGCCAACCATAAATCGAATCCTCTAAAAACCCTGAGCTAGGGCCAGGGATTTAGCTGCCTGGCAGGCGCAATGTCCTGAGTTCAATTCCTGGTACTGAAACAAAACAAAATAAAAAAACAAACCAAAAGACACCCTGAGCCGGAATAAACTTCTCTGTGAAATTGTGGGTGTTGGGCTCGCTCCCTGCCTCATTCATCATTTATTCAGGAGAGCAGAAAGCTGCCTGGTTCTGGTGCAGACTTGCTCATGCTGCTGCCCAGGCAGACACCGTCCTCCCTCTGGGCCTCAGCTGACTGCTGTGTGACAGGGCGGGCCAGGTGCTCAGCCCTGGCTGTGCCGGCGTGGAGATGCCCCAGATCTTTATTGACACCCGTGGCCTTCCGTGGTGGCTCTATGTGGATGGGGGTTGAGCCTGAGGACAGTGTCCAGCCCACACTGGGCCCCTCCAGAGCTCCCATGCCTACATCCTAGCTTTTTAATAACCACTAGGCTTCGCGGACAATGCTAAGCTCATGGGCAAGGAAAATTCCCTGCTTTTTCTCCTTGGACCCACTGGCAAACCACGACTCCTTCACAGGGCATTGGTGACAGTTGATTTGTAAAATAAACCCAGGACTTCACGTTTTCCCCTTGAATTCCAGTATGTCAATTTTGACCAAGCTATCTGTGAGGCTCTAGTTATGTTCTTGACAGTTAACAAGTTTCATATCTTCTGAAGATCTGATGAGCCTGCAGGTCATTAACAGCAACGGGAATTGGGAAGAGTTGAGGATAGAGTCATGGAAAAAAACTCCATAAATTTCCTTCTGAACTTACACTGATCTACTTTTCCAATACCTTTCTCCATCTGGACTGCTGGTACTTGGCGAAGCTGCATTGCAGAGCACTACACGTGAACGTTCTTTGTTCAGCGCCTGCACACTGGTAATAGTGCACGTCCAGGCAGAGTGTAAAGTCTGTGAGGCGAGGACCAAAGACCACGTTTACCCTCTTTACCTCCGAATCTCCCGTGCCTGGTGTGCCGTGTCTGAGACAGCAATGCTCAGGGCAGAGTCCCCGGGAGAATGGATGACTCCTCTATGGAAATGACGGTGGGAGCAGGAACAGCAGTGCACGTCGCTGTCTGATGCCTGCCTTCTGGCCTCTGATGCCAGGCTTTTGATGGAAGGAGTGGAGAAAAGAGGATGATTTGATGAGAAATTTTAAGTAAAAATGAGGGGAGAGATAGAGAGGGAGGCACTGGGGCCAGGGAGACTTGTGTTTGAATTTAGTTACTCACTAAGTGCATAGTTGAAAGCCATTGTCTATTTTTACAGCTTCCCTTTTTCATCTGCAGAATGGGAAGGGTAATGTCTACCCTCTCAGTTGTTTCGAGGATGAAATGCAGCAGCGCAGAAAGCCCTGGCACGTGAATTGGCCCCTCTCCCTTATCCAGTCCCCTCCTCTTCAGGGTGGACTCCAGGACTCTCAAGAGAAAGAGAGAAGGGTGAGGGAATGTTATTTGTGCTCTGAGATGGCTCTGTATAGTTGCTGGAGTCGAGGTCAACTCCAACTTTAAAGAAGTTGTCTTCCCTTATTACATGAGTTATGAATGCTTCTTGACCAAAAGTGGAAGATTCACATATGCAAATAAGGCGTCACCTGTAACCCACCACATGTATGACCACAGGTAACGTGTTGGTAATATAACCCTCTAGGCTTGAGTTTTATGTGTACAAAATCAACTTTATTTCTTTATAAAAATGGAATTATATGTATATTGTATTGAGAACTTTATTTTTCACTTAACATATCGTGGACAATTTTTCATGTCAGTGAATACAGTTCTGTAACCTCACACTGTTAATGGTCACGTTATAGTCCACTGTGATGATAACTACTGCCTAATCGCTTGCTGATGGACACTTGTCCTGCCATCTACTTTTATGAACAGTAATTCGAGGAATGTTCCTGAGCTCCTGTCTCTGAGTCCAAGAGAACAGGGAGGGCACCAGGATGACTCCCTGCAAGTTTCCCAATGAGGCCAGACTGACGGAGCCTTTCCCGTACCTCGGGAGGAAGCGAGGACACCCGTCTGGAACTGCCCGGCAGCACCTTCGAGGGCGAGCTGGAGCGCGGGGTCTGACTGCCCAGACTGGGGCTTCTGTGCGGAGGGATCCGCTGAGGTTGCAGACTGGGCCCCGAGGCCCTGACACAAAGGGCTGGCCGAGGGTGTTGTTGAAAGAGAAAAGCAGGCTTAGAACAAAACGCTTTTCATTTGCATATATACAAGCGTTTCCTCCCTTTTATTTCAAGGAAAATAAAAAGTTTAATAAGATGAAAAGAAGAATCTCCATGAACACCTCCCTATGTATATTTGGACTCTTTGTAGGATAAATGTAAATGTAAATAAATAAAATCTTGGTGCTAAGGAGTTTTAAAAAATATAATACTATACCTTTCCTTTGCATTGCAGTAAAATTTATACAATAAATTTACCATTTTAACCATACAATTCAGTGTCAGTTATTATATTCAAACACTGCACAACTGATTTTTTTTGGTACTGGGGATCGAACTCGGGTCCTTGCGCTTGAGCAGCAGGTGGCGAAACCACTGAGCTAAATTCCCGGCCTGCACAACCTATGTTGCAAAATTTTTTATCACGCCGAACAGAAATTTTATACCCATTGAGTAATATCTGCATTCCTCCCTCCCAGCAGCCTCTGATAACTTTTAATCTACTTTCTGCCTATGATTTGCCTGTTCTAAATATTTCTCTATGAATTTGCTTATTCTGAATAGTTCATATATTCTAAATACTTCATGGAATCATGGAATATTGTCCATCCCTAATTTTTTGCACTCAGCATAATGCTATCCAGATTCATCCTCACTATAGCATGATCCACACTTCTTTAGCTTCTGTGTTTAACGTCTCCACACGTGCCACGTTTTGTTTATTCATTCATTTGCATAGGTACACATTTTCCCGTTCCTGCAAATCAGGTGTCCTCTGTGAAAATGCTAACTGGGAGCCTGTTTTCCATTATTTCAAATGAGAAAAATGATAGTAGGTTATATGTTAACTCAAATCTCTCAGCTGATTTCCTAAAATGTAACTAAACCCAACAAAATGCCTATAAATAAATAGCAAATTATGATAGGATGTAAGGTGCTCAAAAAATGCTTCCTAGATACCAAACAATGAATATAGTTGCAACAAATAGTTCCTCTGGTAGCAGTAGGACGGCTTTGTTTTTCCTGTACTGTGAACAGAATCCTGGAGCTCTTTATCACTGGGTTATACCCTCAGCCCTCTTTACTTATTATTTTGTGACAGGGTCTTGCTAAATTGCCCAAACTGGACTCGAAATTGCAATCCTCCCACTCCAGCCTCCCAAGTAGCTGGGATTATAGGTGTGCACCGTGGTCTGCTAATGAGACTGACAGCCAACCAATTCTATTTGAAATGTAACTTGGGGTTCTTCCTGTGCATCGTGGTGTTTAGAGTACCATGTTGAGTCTGGGGAAAGCTTTTACTGTATCTATTTTCCCTATGTAAACAAGAGCTAAACTATGTTACTGGGGATACATGTGTTCTATAAAAGTTTAGGTATTAAAAACCCAGTAGTGTTCTTTTGGAAAAGTGTTAGTGGAGGAATAAAAGATTTGCAGTGTAGTTAAAAGGCAAAGCCAAAACATGTATTTTTCTGTACGTCTATGTGTGTAAATGCATCACAAAGACTTGAAAGAGGACAGAGGAGGTAGCTCTTGCCTAGCCTGCATGAAGCTCTGGGTTCAGTCTCTAGCACGAGAGAGAGAGAGAGAGAGAGAGAGAGAGAGAGAGAGAGAGAGAGAGAACATATATACAAAGTCAGCAACAAGAACAGTGGACTAGAATTAGAAAAGGTGGCCAATGGGAGCTTTAGTTTTATCTATAATATTTACATTTTGATGAGAATATATTTATGTACTACTAATGTGATTAAACATAAACAAATCACAAGTACATAAAATGTGCTTAATGCCCAGGAAAGTTATTGGGATAGAAGACCATCATGTAATATTAACCAAAATCAGAGAAAAGACCTGTTACCTTTCTTTTTCCTTCTTTCCAGAGTGCCAAGGTGAAATCAGAAATAGTAGGGAAAAATCATGGCAAAAATAGACAGATAGCTGTCGATATCTGATGAGGTCAGGAATTTCCTGAAAGGGACTTGGGGGAGCCATGCAGGATGGGAGAGGTACTATAAGGTGGAGCCACACAAACCTGTTAACACACCCAGCAAGGCGTACACGCACACCCAAGGAGGTGTGGTGGTAGGGTTAGGTCTTGCCCTGGGAGGCCTTTGAGCTTGTGAGTCAGCCCTGAGCACTGTGATGCTTCTCCAGCAATTCAATGAAGATGGAAGTGTCCGGCTCCTTACACCTCCAGATGACACCAAGAGGAACGCTTTCACTGATGGGCCGGGCAACAGAACTGAGATCTGAAATTATCTCAGCAGGCTGGAGCAATGATCGACATTTGGAGAGCGTGGAAATGGAGTCCTGCAGGTAGGTTGAGATCAGGGGTACCAATGAATTCAGGGCTGAGAACTCTGGCCCGGGAATGAATCACAGGAAAAGGACAGTTTATTTGACACCGAATTCATTGTGAGTCAATTGTGTGGCACTGCTAGGAACTGGTGACCCCCAGGCTGCCTCAGTACATGCAGAAGTCCCGGAATAAGAAAGGTTAAGGGTCCTATTGGGCCTCATATTTCCTAGGTTCAGTGTGGGAAATCTTTCAGGGCAACATTCAGAGGAGGCCAACCCCAAAAGATGAGGGACCTAAACATCAAGTCATACAAATAGGGTGACCCTAAAATTTATTACCCAAACTGGGACATATGTGACGGACAAAGAGTTATTCATAACAGTAATGTATAGTTCCACCTTTAAAAAGCTAAAGAGTTGTCATATGAAATGGGGAGCATGTTTTATGACCCATTGTTGTTTTAAAAAATTATTGTTTAAAAAGAAACACCTGCTCATTGAAAAAGAATTCAAATGACATACAACTAACTCTTCTCTCAGCAGGGATAAAGCTAGTACACACTTTTCTCAGTTGCTACCATAATTTTCTTATCTGCTCATTTGAGACAGGTTCTTGCTGTGGAGGTCAGGCTGGTCTTGAACTCACTACATAGCCCATACTGGATTCAAGCTCATGTGGCTCCTCTTGCCTTGGCCTCCTGAATGCTGGGAGTATGGGTGCATACCACTACATCTAGCTGATTTTTAAAAATCGTGATTTTTATCAGTACATGTTTCAATACATAATGATTACATTCATTGTGGGGAGTTGGTACATGCACATAACATGATTTCTTGTGGCCCCATTCCCCTCTGCTCCCTCCCTCTATAAGATCAAAGTGTTAAAATGACTTTAAAGTATTTATAAATATAATGATTATGTGAGCTTAAAGTGTTTATAATTTATGCCTGGAGAATGTTTATAAATTCAAAAAATAAAAATAAGACTAGTTAAAAGGAAAAAGTCTTCTTTTTCTTTTCTTTTTTTCTTTTGGTACCAGGGATCGAACTCAGGACTCCACACTTTGGGGGCAGGTGTGGCGCCACTGAGCTAAATCCCTGGCCCAGTCCTCTTTTTCTGTACCCCTTCCAATTTCTTATATCAGCCACATACTTCAGAAGTAATCAAATTATTAACTTATCATGTACAGTTCTAAATATTTTTTAAAAATTAAAATTTTAAGTAATGTTTACATGAAGCAAGTATAGCAAAATCTTGATAGTTGTTATGTCTGAGGGATTAGAATATGAAAGTTCACTATACTATTTTCTCCACTTTTTTGTGTTTGAAATCTTTACTAAAATGGTATATTTACATAGCTCAAAAAAGCAACCAAATACAAGAGTATTGATGTCTTCTAAACATTTAAAAATTGTGTAGATAAATCTTCTAGTCTTTGCTTCCTGATATCCGTAGAAATTTCATGCTTTTATTGCTATCTTTAACTTTTAATTGTTTAGAAGTATCTTTTGACTGTCATGGAAGATTAGGATAAGGTCTCAAATCACCATCTACATTCACTTTATGTTGGTCCATTCTCCTAATATACTCATATTACAATTTGGAGCAAAATAAATACAATTCTTTCTCTCTTTTTTGCAGTACTGGGGATCAAGCCTAGGGGACTCTACTACTGAAGCTATATTTCTAGCCCTTTTAATTTTATTAAAATTTTTTTTTTCAGTACTGGGGATTGAACTCAGGACTTTGCACTTGCCAGGCAGATGTGGCACCACTGAGCTACATCCCTGGCCCATTTTATTTTTAAATTTTGAGATAAGATTTCACTAAATCATCCAGGGAGAATTTGAAATTCTGATCCTCCTGGCGTTACCTCCCTAAATTCTGAAAATATAGTCATGAGCCACCATGTCTTTTTCTTTTTTAAAAAACTGATCTATGTTGTGGTTTTTATCACATTTAATTTCTCATATAACTTGTTTTTCCTAGTGTTAATAATCACCTCAGTGTTTTTTGCGGGGGGGGGTTGGTTTTACTAACTTTTTAATTTACTCATTATAATTCATGTTCAACAGAAGGATGGAACTTCTTTATTTTAGTCAAATATATTTTATATTCTATTGTTACCACATTTTTTTTTTTGGTAACAGGGATCAAACTCAGGACCTTGTGCTTTTGAGGCAGGCGGTGGAATCACTGAGCTAAATCCCCGGCCCACCACATTTTTTTATTGGTGGTATAGTTTTGGACCTAAAATGTTTCCACTCAGGGCCATCACTAACACAAATGACCCTGTCAAATGAGTTAGAAAAAGGTACTTCCTCTGGATAGATGAATTTTAACAAGGTGCTTCCTAGGGTGATAAATTATAAAGCAGAACTCCCTTTGGGAAGGCCAATTAGCAAGAAACTCCTTTTCCTTTAGATTTGATACAATCTTTCATTAGGATTGTTATGTGGCTAGCAGAATGCAATGAGTATTTCAGCTCTCATTCAAGACCCTAATCCAGATCCTGAAGTCAGGGAACAACTTACATAACTGTGATAGCCCCTTCTTGTTCCTATCTGGTACTGGTAAATCCATGGTTATGTTGCACAGCTATTATTGTGGAATTTTCCTTCTCTATTACTGTGGGAATTTCCCTTACCTGTCTCCTATGTTACATCTTTGGCTTATGGGATCTGAATTATTCCTCTTTCTTGATATACTCATTCATTTTTTTTTTTTTGGTATTAGGGATCGAACTCAGGACCTTGTGCTTGAGAGGCAGGCACAGTGCCATATATTCATTCATTCTTTTTTTTTTTTTCTGGTACCGGGGATCAAACTCAGGTCCTTGCAGTTATGCAGCAGGTGGCGAAACCACTGAGCTAAATCCCCAGCCCTATTCATTCATTTTTGATGGAGAACTGTCTCTAGTAACTTTATAAAAAAGAATACTTGAGAGGTAAGTTTTTAGGGACATTGGATGTATGAGACCTCATTTAATCTCACATTGGATATTTTGGCTGGGTATAGAATTTCAGACTTTATTTATTTATTTATTTATTTATTTTGGTACCAGGGACTGAACTTGAGACCTTGCACTTGCGAGGCAGATGGCAGAACCACTGAGCTAAAACCCCAGCCCTAGAATTTCAGACTTGAAATAATTTTTCTTAAAAACATTGAAGGTATTATTCCATTACCTTATAGTTTGCATTGTTGCTGTTGAAAGTCTGCTGACATTCTTATTCCCAAATTTTCATATTTGATTTTTCTTTTCTTGTTTTTCTCATCCTAGAACCTTCTATTTCTTCCTTGGTGTTCTCCAATTTCATTATTATGTGCTTTGGTGTGAGAATTTGTAAATCAATTATACTGGTTATTGAATAGGCCCTTTCAATCTAGAAATTCAATCTAGAATTCTAGAATTCTTTTCTAGAGAATTTCTAGAGTTACTTTTTAAAAGTAATTTTCTTATTTCCATTTTCTTTGTCTTCTTTTTCTGAGACTCCTCCTAGTCCGATATTTAAACTTTCTATTTATCATCTAGTTTAAAATTCTTATCTTTCCTAGTTTTTATCTCCGTGACCATTTGTTCTCCTTTTTCATGATTTTCTCAACTTTATCTTAAATATTTTTATTTCTAATATAGTAGATTATATATATGTTAATTTCTAGGAGCTTTAAAAATTATTCTCTGGATGCACCTTAAAATATGTCCTGTACTTGTTTTATGGATGTTTCTATTAACTATAAAGCTTTACAATGTTTTTTTGCTTCCCTGAAATGTCTTTGACTCTTTCAAGTTATTTTTCTTGTAGTATATAGTTCTAGTCTCTATCTTTCATGTTACAAACATGTTTTAAATCAGTAGTTCCCTGATCTTTCCTATCTGTTACAGTTGGTATCCAAAATTCCTTCCAAAAAGCCCATTGTATTGAACGCTTAGTTGCTGATGGGCTTTTGAGAAGTGATTTGATTACAAGGGTTCTAACTTCACAAGTATATCAATCCATTGATGAGATCATAATTTGATGGCATTATTGGGAAGTAATGGGAATGGGGGGGCTAGCTGGAAGAAGGAGATAATGAGGTGTAACACTGGGGCCTATATCCAGTCTCAAGCCCTTTCCTCTCTGGCTCTTTCCCTTTTGCTCTGCTTGGGGTGAGCAGCTTTTCATTGCCCCACCCCTCTGCCATGATGATTCTGTTTCATCACAAGCCTAGAAGCAGTGGAGCTGTCCAGCCATGGACTTAAACCTCTGAAGCCATGAATCAAAATAAATCTGTCTTCCTTTATGTTGCTTTCCTCAGGTATTTAGTCATTGCCTCAGAAAGCTAACACAACGTCTATCAGCACATGAAAGCAAGGCCCTAAATGGCTGCTTGGAAGCTCTGTTCATGTTTGGGACCAGTTACTAGATGCCTTGTGGGAGTCCATACTCTTCAGCATCCAGGGACCTTTTCTTTTGATCTGGACCAGTTGCTTCAGAGTCTACAGCTTGGAGGTTGAACAATTGAAGGCAGCTGCCAACCTTCTGAAAGTCTGAAAGTCTTTGGGGGAGATGGTACCCCCAAATTCAACCAGTTCATTTAAACATAACAGTGGTTTAAACATAATTTTTTACTGCAAACTTCAAATACTAGTGTAATGAGCCTAGCTTTAACACTTATCAATTTGAGGTTAGTTTTACTTCATATATTCACTCACCTAACTCCATTCCTTAGATTATTTTATGCCAAATACCAGATATATCATTTAATTTGTTAATGTTTTAGTTTATCTCTTAAGTAAAAGGACCCTAGTCATAATACTACTAACACATCTAAAAACTTCACAGTAAAAACAAAACAAAAAACTTCATAGTGTCCAGTTAATGCAGTGCTTACATATTCCTAATTTCCTTATAACTTCTCCTACTCCTTTTCCTCTTCTATCTTCCTTCTGCTCATCCTCTTCCTCTTTTTAACTACTTGCAAGATTCAAACATAATGCACTTAGCTGATAAATCTCTTAAGTTTGTTTTAGTCTATCCATTTTCCCTTTATTTATTAAGGAAGCCAGATGATTTGCCCTATAGTTTCCCACAGCCTGAGTTGATGAATTGTACCCTTGCTTTTTGTGTTTGTAGTAGTTTTATAAAATAGCAGTTACATCTAGAGGCTTACCTGGATTTAGGTTTGATTTTTTTTTGAAATACTGCTTTATAGAGATTTATTTTGTATTTTCATCATGAGATGTCTAAGTTTCTCCTCTCTCTCTCTCCCTCCCTCCCTCCCTCCCTCCCTCCCTCTCTCTCTCTCTGCCTCCTGTAAATTAACTTCCATAATCATTATCTGGCTTCATTATTTCATTAGGAGTTGTAAAGTGTTGCTATTCTAATTTATCCATTTCTTTTTCATTTACTAGCTAGAAATCTTTGATAAAGTTTTATCAGCTTTCATAAAGTCTTGGCTAAGGGTCTAGAGTGGTGGCGAGTGCTTGCCTAACATATGCAAGACCCTGGGAGAGAGGCAGGGAAGGAGGAAGGGAGGAAGAGAGGGAAGCTTTTCCTTACTCATTATTTGGTTACCCCAAGGTACAGTACATTGAAGAATGGCAGTAGACAACAGAATGGGAAAACAACTTGCCAGCTAGTTCTCAGCAGAGTACTAATATCTAGAATATATAAAGAGCTGAAAAAATCAGACTCCCCAAATGAAAGACTCCTAAAATGAGCAAGTGAAATGAACAGAAACTTCATAGAAGTACAAATGGCCAATAAATACTTGAAATGCAAATTAGAACAGCACAAATTCTTGCACCAGAAAAAATGACCATCATTAAGAAATCAAATAATAACAAATGCTGGCAAGGCTGTGAGAGAAAGAAACCCTTCTACATTGTTGGTGGGTGTGTAAACTAGCACAACCATATGGAAATAAGAATGGAGATTACTCAAAAAACTAAAACTAGAGGGCTGGGGATTTAGCTCAGTGGTTGCACCGCCTGCCTTGCAAGCGTGCAAGGACTCGAGTTCGATCCCCAGTACCAAAAAAAAACAACCCCAACTAAAACTAGGAATTCCATTTCTCCCAGATTTTCCTCTTGTAGGTATCTTCCTGATGAGAGTTAAAGAGACTATGTTACAGTAATACATGCATACCAGTTTATAGGAGCAGAATTTATAATAGCTAAATCTTGGAAACAGCCTGTATGTCCACCAACAGATGAATGAATAAAGAAAATGTGGTATTTACCCACAATGGAATACTAATCTGCCATAAAGAAAGACAAACTCAAGTCATTTGCAGGAAAATGGATGCACCCTGAGACCATAATGTTAAGTGAAATAAGTCAGACACTCAAGCTCAAATATTGCATGGTGTCTCTTATGTAAGAAACCCAAAATATAAATAGAGAGAAAAATAAGATATTAAGTAATGGAAGAAGGGAGATAGATCTTTCTCAAATGGGAAGATGCTCAAGAGATGAATGAGAGGACTGAGGGACATGAGATAAAAAAGGAACTAAGATGTGTTGTGTACGCATACCAATCCACACAAGGGATGCGAACATTATGTACTCCAAACATGTAGTAAAAAATGACAGTAGAAATGTTTGACTTTTTCTTTTTTCAGTTTTCCAAATGAGTTGTTTCTCTAGAATCCTTTACAGAAGATCAATGAAATTCTTCTTTTAAGTATAATTATGTACTGAGGGATTTAAATATTACATTTGATAAGTCTTAATCAATTGCAGTTAATATTCTTATTTCTGTTCAATTGTCTCATCTTTGACTAATGGGAGCCTCTAAGTGGTGCGTAAGTCCTTTCTTATGCAATTGTGATAGTTTTTGATAGCTTCCTTGCTTTCTGATATAGCAAGATTTCCAGAGTCATATTGTATGGTATCACACTTTAGACTTGGAATCTTCCAGTCCCCTCAAACAGCCTGGTTCATTTTAGTGCAAAGTGATATTTAAAGACCATAATCTAGGAACTGGGGGTGCTTATTGCTACTGAGTTGGTTAGTTTCCTGTCCTTTGCAGTGGAAAGAGCCACAAAATGCATATTTTAAAAGATAAAATGCATCTAGAGTTATTACCAATTCTTCTAAGACAAATTCAGGACCATGGAGATTTTACTAATCTTCATTGACCTACCATCTGTTTTTGTTTGTTTCTCCTACACCAAAAGACTCTAAGAACATCAATGTCATTACTTATTTGTTCTATTAGTAATATATCCCATTAGGGATGCATGTAGAGTCAATTATTGGATTTTAAATTACACGAAATAGTTTCTCTCTATGTGGGACGACACCAACTCAACCTACGTTCATTCATTTCATTTTGTTTTTGATCTTTTAGGAATCACTTATTTATTTACTTGATCTTATTGTGTCATTATGTACAGTATTTCCACAGTTTTAAGTCCAAGTCTACGAGGTAAGTTATACTTACTAATATATACCTCCCACCTTGTCCTCTCCACATTGTCTCCTCCCTTCTCTAGTAAACAATTATTAACAACATTTTTATTTATCTCTCTACTTTGTGAAATGTAAGCAAATAAATACATATATAGTATATATATTCATATTTCTCCTTTTGCTTTTAGGCAAATAGCTTCCAGTTATACACATTTTTACCCACTAAAATATTAACCCCTTAATAAAATGGATGGATAGGAATATATTACATATTTATCCTGTGGCTCAACTTGCTCCCTGATTTGTCTCCTACCATTTTTTTTTTCTGATACAGGGTCTCACTATATAGCTCAGGCTGGCCTTGAACTCACTATGTAGCCCACACTGGCCTCAAACTCCAGGCAACCCTCCTGCCTCAGCCTCCCAAGTGCTGGGATTACAGGTGTGCACCACCACACCCAGCTTCCTACCACTTCTTAAAGCAAATGTCCCATGGCAAAGGCATAGGTACCCTTTAAAGGTATGTAGATCTGAGTTTGGATTCTAGCTCCACCCTTTCTTGCTATGTCACTATGGACAGATATATTAATCTCTCTGGGTCTTCTTATCTTTATCTGTAAAATTGAAATAATAAAAATTGCTTCACAAAGTTATTCATTGTAGATGATTCAGGAAGAACACAGAGCAGAGTGTCCAGAACATGGTAAATGCTGGATAAATGGAGGTCATTTTCAGTTGTGTCATGATGAGCTGGGTTCCTTCATGTTCTTGTCAACCTGATGATTTCAAGGACCTTACGAGTACTGAGTGTGATTTCCCCATCTTTTAGCTTCTGAAGCAGCAGGCCCCTGTAGGACCAAGTGCGCAACTAGTGCACTGAATGTTGCCAAGGATGCTGAGGTGCATTTGGGAGTCACTGCCCTTCTGCCTCCGGCCCAGGTCCCTCTACCCTGGCCAGCCCCAGAGAGCTGGGTCCTGTCTTGCAAAGCTGCCTCCGTTTCCTGTCTTCCCACTGTTCCTGCTTGGCTCAGCTCTTTCCTGTGGCAGCCTGCAGCCTCCCTCTAGAAGCCACTCCTAGGCCTCTTGGACATCTTGAGAAAGCTTCTTTTCAGACTTTTGAAGGGCTCCCTCACTCCCTTCTCAAAGTCCTGCAACTTAAGTTACAGGCTCCACTTCCCTACTGTTGCTTTTGCGACATTACAGTGTGACATCTCGCCACACTGTCGTCATATCTGCTATCACATCAGGACACGATCGCGCTGGCAGGTCGCTGTCAGTGGCCGGGCTTTGTGCCTTGGCACAGCTGTTTCTGTGTTGCAGTGTCATGATCACGTGGTTACCTGGTCAGGGCCATGGGCTAGCAATGCAGGCCAGTCTTGTCCTGTACTCCCTGGAAGGCTCTCACCTCTCCAGCCTCCCCAGCCTGCCTCTGGGAGGCAGAGAGTTCTGCCTCTGGGGAGCTTGGGCTGTAGTCAGGCTAGAGGCAGAGCCAAGACAGGGCCAGGCATTTATGAGACCGTGTGCTCATTTGACAAAGATTTTCTTATATCCATTAAGTGCTAGGTTTTGAGAATTAAAGACATGGACTCCATTCTCACGGAACTTAACATTTTGAGGGAAAAATAGACAATGAATGAATACCAGGGCAGCACGGTGATAAACGGGAAAGTTGGGGCAGCTAACCCTAGCCCTAAAAAAGCACACTGCGGGATTAGGAAAGGCTTCCTGGAGGAAGTGACATCCAGTCTGAGATGCCAAGGAGTTAGGAAGTGAACGGTGGCCGGTACAGGCGGAAGGAGTATTTCGTGCTGAGAGAGGAGGGGGTGCAAGGGCCGGGAGGGAAGGTCCGCGGCTGGAGCAGGCAACACGGGGGAGACATGTGGGAGCGGCTGGGCTGCGACATGGGCAGGGGCGTCCACGGCAAACCTTTCAGAGCTTTCGGGGATACAAACAGCCGGGTGCGGTATGTGTGCCAGAGGTTCGCGGCCGCTGGGCCAGAGCATCGTGGCTTGTAATCACTTAGGACAGTGTTGTGGCTGGCCTATGGCATGCGCGTTATTTGTTTTTCTTGTAAGACAAAAAATGTTAATATATGAGTTGTTTTTTCTAAACTGAAACCTCAGTGTTCAGGTTTAACTGCTGTGTTGGCGCTTTGTGATAAATCAGTGGGCTTGGGGTCGTGGTTTGGGAGCTCGGTCTCTGAAAGGTCAGCCATCACTGATTTAGGGGCTTGGGCCCGATCTCTTGCAGGCCTGGGATGGTGTAAAAGAGAATTAAGCTGGAAGAGTGTGGGTGTGTGGGGGGTGGACACTGCGGGATGGGATTTGCATTTTCTTTTCTTTTCTTTTTTTGGTACCGGGGATTGAACTCGGGACCTTGCACTTGCGAGGCAGGCAGGCTGCGGAACCACTGAGCTAAATCCCCGGACAGACTTGCACTTTCAAGGATAATGCTTGCTACAAACAAAAGCGAAGGTCAAGAGAGCGGCAGTAGAGGCAGAAGCACGTGGGCCAGATCTGAGGTACTTCCGGAGGGTGAATCCAAGCCTTGGGTTCTGATTGGATGAGAGGACGGCGAGAGGGTGGAGTCGGGAGGCCGGTGAAACCCTGGCTCAGCGGCTGAGCGGAAGTTGGCTCCATTCCCGCAGATGAAGACGAGACCCTGTGCTTCACCTGCCGTGGCTGAGGGAACTATAAGGGAGTGCGGCCGCTACGGCCTGACCAAGGCAAGAGGCCGAGGGCGGCATCCTGCTTGGATCCGCTACGAGGCGAGACTAAACGTGGCTGCGCCTTGAGCTAGGATCTGCGGACTGGAGTGGAATCCTCAGGAGGCCCAGCGGCTTGGAGTCCAGGGTGGCCCAGGCCTGGGCGGCTCCGACCTTCATTGGTGACAGACCGCTGCGTGAGGCTGGGCTGCCCTCTCCTCTGCTGATAATTAATCCCGCGCGGGGGCCGCGGGCGATGACAGGGCTGTCTAGCGTGCACTTAAGCATTAAATGACCAATTTCTGTCAGACTAACTTCCCCAGCCTCCCTGGCCCCTCCCCTGCCGCCCACCCCCGCCTGCAACCTCTCCCTCTGCTCCCTGCACTCTGAGTTTTTCAGCAACTGATGGCTCCTGGTTCATTTCTGTGGAATTAATTGGTCCCTGAATGAATTCTGTTGACAGGGCAATTTATCATGTGTTTGGGCTGACAGTGAGGGGGGGCCGGGGCGGGGAGAAAATTGACCATACACAGGGGCCTGAGAAGCACAAGCCCAAGGGCTTGGGGTACCATAGAACACCCTAATAATGGCTCATCTTTTGCTATGCATCCTGATCCCACAAGTTGAGAGAAAACCCCACACTGGAGAGACTTCCTGAACTTTGTCTGGTCGCTCCTCAACTCTTCAGTCATCTCAGGTGGGAGCGTCTTCATTGGGGGAAGCTCAGAACCACCCTACATTAACCCTTCAATGTCTGGAGTGGCGCCGGGCTCTGGGAGAGAATAAGGGAGCTTGTGTGTGTGTGTGTGTGTGTGTGTGTGTGTGTGTGTGTGTGTGTGTGTGTGTGGCGCGCGCGGGGAGTACACTCATGTTCTCAGGGATCTAGGGACTGATTAGTCTGGGGAAGGGCACTCGTCCCCAGGGAGTTGGGCGCTCAGCCGGCCTGGCTAACAGGGCCTAGGGGACTGCCTAATTAGGGGATTGGAGCGGTTTGGGCAGGCGGAAGTGCAGCACCAGGCCAGAAGTGAAGTTGGCCCCAATGGCTGTTTCCTTTGTCTCCCTCCCCTCCTACCCTATCCTGAATCCTCAAGGGTCTCCTCAGGCCATCATCCTCCGCCTTGTTCCCTACCAAGTCCTCCAGGCTGACCTGGGAAGAGAGGGAGAAAAATCCAGCACTAACTTCCAGATGCGGAAGGGCAACAAATAAATAAATCCACATGCCCCTTCTCCAGTTTAAAAAGGCTCCCTAATCTCTCCCTCATCCAGGGTACCCAGTCCACCGACTCAGAACTTTTCTGAACGTCTCCCGGCCACAGAGATGAACTGAGGACTGGCCATATGCAACCGTGGAAGTTGGGGGCATCCAAGTGGGAGGGGCCCTAGAGGCCACCTGCTTTCACACATCCAGAAGCTGGCAGAGGGAGCGGCTTGTTGATGGTCACAGTGATCTTGTGAGCCAACTTCTGGGTCCTTCTGCTCTTGGCTTGGAGTGGCAACCACACCCCCACATTTTTTGTTCTGCTTCGAGCTTGCTGGAGGGGACTGGGAATTCCTTCATGCTGGTGTGTGGCTCTCCCACACAAGGCAGCTAAGACTGTGCTCGGGCTCTGGGCAATTGAAACAGGACAGCGATCAGCCTGTGCGAACAGAGCGGAAGGCAGCTAGGGTTTGATCAGCGAGAGGGTTCGTGTAGGAGGGAGGGTGGTGTACTCTCGGGGGACCCGGCTGCTGTACCCTGAAGGATGGAGGCAGGGCAAGGGACCCCAGCGTCTGCTCTCCCTGCAGCTGGCCAGCAACACGCGTCTGCTGTCACACACTTCCTTCTGATGTCCCAGAAGACAGTCCCCAAAACTCTCTCCCTTGACAGGACCCAGCTGTATCTCCTGGGGTATCCCAAGGGCAACCCTAGTGCTCCCCTGCCTGGTGGCCTTTCCCTCGTAGGGCTCTTTGTTCCTTCCCACCCCTCAGCCCTATGCCTCCACCTCATTCTTTCCTGCCTCTTTCATAAGACCCTCCTGTCCACCTCTATCAGCCTCTCTTCGTCCTCCTGTCTCCACCTCTACCTCAGCTGTAGGCTCGTCCACACAGCCCTCAGCTTGAAGAACCATCTCCTGGGCACACTGACTGCTCTCCTCTCTCCTCCCTTCCAGCCTTCAAGAGTCACTGAGTCTTCTCCTGCCTGCTGGTGTTAGCCACACCCCGTCTCAGCAGCCCTCCCTCCTCCCTCAGAACACACCGTTTGGGGATCACCGGGTGCCTGCCAAGCCCCAGACCCAGCGGCCTTTCCTTCAGCTGCAGAACCAAAAACCAAATTTGGTTTATTTGTGAAGCAAGTATGCTTCTGTGTGTCCACAACCTGGCTTTCTCTTTACTTTTTAGAGTTAAATTCATTTTTCAATAAACTCAAAGTTATATTCTGTTTCAAAATGCACTCACAGACATCTCCCTCTTGCTGTGACCCCACCCACCCTGCTCCCTGCTCAGAGATGACTTTTATTAGATTGCTGTTTATCTTTCTGTTCACATATACACATGCAAACGTGAAGAACTTCTTGATTTCTCTTTCTTGCACGATGTGTCCTTTGCTCTGCACTTTTTTTTTTTTTTGGTACTGGGAATCGAACTCGGGTCCTTGCGCTTGCGCAGTAGGCGGCGATCTGCACTTCTTTTTTTTCCTGGTCCCGGGGATGGAACTCATGACCTTCCGCTTTTGAGGCAGGCACAGCGCCACTGAGCTAAATCCAGGCCCTATCCTGCACTTTATTTATCTATTTTTATTTAAAAATAGAACCTTGTCATGCCTCCGTATCTGTCTCCTTCCAGAGCTGACCTGGACGGCGGACATGGTTATGGCCGCACCTGTCCCTGGCCTCTCCTTGTGCACCTTGCCTCACATTATGGGCAGAGCGCACCTCTAAACATGCAGACCAAGGGCCGGGGATTTAGCTCAATGGCGCCGCGCCTGCCCCAAACATGCAGACCATTAAGCTGTTCTCTTCTGCTCAAAAACTTTCCATAGTTCTCACTGCTTATAGACAAAATGAAATAAAACAAATCACCAAATCCCTTAAGAGGGCATTCAAGCTCTCAGAATTGTTTAGATCAGAATTTTTCTGGTTGCAAGTGTCAGACACCCAAAACATTTGCTTAAATCAAAAAAGAGAGAACATACTGGTATATTGGCTTCTGATCCTGGAAAATCCAAAAATAGGTCTTCAGGTCTGGTTGGCCCAAGAGGCTCCAAAGATACTGCCAAGCTCGCTTTCTCTCTGCTCTCAGCTCTACGGGTCTCTGCTTGATGCTGAGAGCGTGGTTTCCCCTGCAGGCAGACGCTTCCACATAGTGGGGGTCTCAGGAGTCCCGAGCCCTCATCACAGCTCACAGCCTGAAAGAAGAGACCCTCACTCTTCTAGCACCCAATAGGATCCCATTATTTCTAATTTGGGGTCCACGCACTGTAACCAGGGACATGGGGTCCTCATTGGCCAGCTGGGAGTCATGGGCCATGTATGTGGTCAGGATTGACAGTCCCACAAGTTTTACACCGGATGTCCACGTGGAAGGGGAAGGGACCATGGCTGATAGTTTGGCTGAGAAAGAACAGTCTTCAGGTGCTGGTGGGAGTTATTCCAGGAGCTTGGTGTTTGCAAATCTCAAACCACTGGGCTGCAGGGGGAGCAGAACAGCATCTCCCACCAGAACCTCCCCATAGCAACTCAGCTACTTCCTCTTCACAGGATTGAGGGCTCTCACAGTCTCTCACCTCTGTTCTGTGTGCCTCTCCCTGCCTCAACCCTCTGCTTACTCCTTCCTCATCACTGCATCAGCTTATGTGCCCATGGTATGTGTGCTGAGCACTGTCCTGGGCGTGGGGGCTACAGCAGTCAGAACAGCAAAAATCGGCCCTCATGGAGCTCCCACTGTAATGGGAGGACAGGATGAGAGGACAAATGATACATGTCACCTGTGAATAGCACGGAAGGGCTTAGAGAGCATGGGGTATGTGGGCTATTTTATTTACGGTGGCCCGGGAAGGCCTCTTTGATAGATAACATTGGCGTGGAGACCTTAAGGAAAGGAAGGAGCCAGGCCTGGGGATGCCCAGAGGAAGGCCGGCTAGGCGAAGGGCACTTCTGGTCCATGTTCTCAGAAGGGACACATTTGGCGTGGCTCCAGCACAGCCCCCAGGCCAGCAGGCTCAGAGAACAGGGTGCAGGGGTGCTGGGGAGCACAAGCTCTCATGGGGCTGGGCAAGCAGGGGGATAGCACAGCATGGAGAGCTTGGTAGCAGTCTCAGCATTTTGGCCTTGACTTTGAGGGCAACAAGGAACTACCTGAGACTGAGCACAGCAGAAAAGTGATCAGCTATACATTTTGGCTTCTGGAAGGAGACAAAAGTTGGAAACAGAAGACCAATCAGAATTTTTTTTGCAAGTCCAGGCAAAGGATCACAGTGGCCTGGAAAGGGATGGTACAGTGCAGTGAGTTGGAAGCGGCCATACTTTGGATCTGACTGAAAGGTGGAACCGTGTTTTGCTGATGGATCAGATGTGGGATGCACAAGATAAAGAAGAGTCTGGGAAGAGTTGGGTTTGGGGCTTGAGTGTTGGGTGGGTTGGAGCTATCCCTCACTGATCTGAGGGCAGCCGGGGAACAGCCTCATTGTCTCCAGGCTTCCTAGTTCTGTTTCTTGAGAGAGGAGGATGGATTGGTGCATCATGGATTTGTGCATAAGTCCAATTCTGAACAGGTAATACAATCGCTGGTACAAACTGGTCTACATGAACAGGAAGTGCCTATGGGTGGAATATTTTCCTTAGAGGAGCTGTGTGTCTGGGGCCATTCTGATAGTCTCACAACAGGGTCTTGACTACCAATGACTTGATCTTCTCCTGCTACCTCCCGCCTCCCGTCTCCATCCTTCCCCAGACACCTGCTTCTCCATCAATATTTTTATCTGGTCTATTTCTACACCTTTGCGCCTGTGGTCCCTCAGCCTGGGACATGTATTCTGATCTGTCATATTTCATGTACCTCAGCCAGCAACTCTGTGGGGTTGGAATGGGACTAGCAGAGTCCAGACAAATTCTGGGGAAAGTGAACAGAAGCTGCAGAATAGGTCCTCGTGTTGTTGGGGTGGGTGAAGAGGCTGTGGTCAGAGGAGGCAGTTGGTATGTATTGGGGCCCTCGGGCCGATTCCCGCTGAAATCAGTACCCCAGGAAGGTCACAGCACAAAAGGTTCTGTATGACGTGGCCACTATAAACAGTGCAGCCCATGCAGTCCACTTCAGTGGGAGGGAGACTAGAAATAGAATGGAAGAGAAGAGGTTCTGGGGGACCCTCGTAAGTGGTCTGGCTCCCAGTTTGATGGACTGGGCAGGGCAAGACTGTCTGGGGGGCTTGAGGCAAAGCCAGGCACTGGGGGCCAAGCACCTGCTACATATGACGAGGGCCATGCTCAGGGAACCGCCCTGGCCCAGCCCAGTCCCTGGCAACTTTTAGGAACTTCCTTGCTCGACAGCAGGCAGTAGTCAGTTCTGCCAGTCTGGGCTTTCTGGAGTTCTAAGCAGGATTCCAAAGTGGGGTGCACATGTTCCAGGGGTACAATATAATCCATTTGGGTGTGAGAAGAAAACATTAAACAGAAGTTCTAATTTCTGTGCCTTCCAATTTCATTCTATTTTATAAGATTCATAATGTCAGCCAAGTAGCACATGTGTGGAATGTAGAAGTAAATATATATATGAAATGTTTCAGTTCATAACCCTTTTGCAGATAAGTTTCATAACCCTTTTGACTGAGGAAGCTTGATGGTTACCCTTTGAGGAGACCAGTGGTCAAGAGAGGCAACGGCAGGCAAGGGGGAAGGGAGGATTGTCGTTTGCTGGCATGGAGAAAAGAAGAGGGAAGGAGTTGGGGACTTGCTGATTTATTGGGGTTCCTGCCTGTCCCTAAGTTGACACAAGGCAGGTAAGGCTGGGCAAACTGGCTTGGGGAAAGGTGTCTGGGGCTGGTGGGAAGGAGGTGTCAGGAGACACTGCCCCAGCCAAGGGGCAAGGTCATTCCTGAGCTGCCCCAGGCCCTTGGGGCTCATCGTTCTTGGAAGCAGAGCATCCAGAGCCTTTCAGGTGAGAGGAGGCTGGGCGGTGCCTGAGCTAGGAAGGCTTCCCGAGCTGGAAAAGGCAAGTCTCCCAGGGTGGGGTGCCGGAGGAAGCTGGGGCTTCTGCTGGCGAGAGCAGGGAGGGCTAGAACTGGAGGCTGTAGAAAGGAAGGCGAGGGGCAGGTCTAAGTCTCTCAGCAGCAGCAGCAGCAGCAGCAGCACCCGCACCCTGGGCACCCTGACATCCTTTCCCCAAGCAGGAACAGAGACACAAGGACGGACACAGAGCCTTCTCTGTCACCCGGGCACCACAGGGCTGTCTGAAAAGACAGATCTCCTCCGCCCGCTGCCCCAAGACTCAGGCAGGCACAGAGGAATCCAGCCACATCCCCGAAGCCACCAACCCACCGCCCAGTGCCTGGACTCTGCCAGACCCAGCGGGCTACCGGGCCCTGAGCCGATCCAGAGTCCCCGCCAGGCTGGCACTCTCCCGTCCAGAAGTGAACACAGCCAGGACATGCGGCTGGTGTCTGCGGCCTCCCTCCTCGGCCTCCTCGCAGAGGGGCGGAGTGGGGGCTGGAGCCAAAGTGACCTCGCGGGTTTCCGAGCAGGGGAGGAGGCAGGACGGAGACCAGCAGGCCGGTGGGGAGAGCCTGCACCCTGGACTGGGAGCACCGCAGACGCGGCCTGGGGTGGAGACACGGCGGAAGCCACTGCAGTGTCCGAAAGCAGAGCTCCTCTCGAGGAGCGAGGAGCGAGGAGCGAGGGCGGGCGGGCAGGAGATCCCCTGCGCGGGAGGGGTCTCGGTCAAGAATTTGGGGTCGAGGGAGAGTGGAGTTGAGAGGGTCAGTGAAAGGATTACTGGGGACCGACCGGTGCGACAGAGGCCGGTGCCACAGACAGGCAGAGACAAACCCGGAGCCACGGGGAGTGACATACAAAATTTTATTATTATTATTTCTTTTTCTCGTGTGCACAAAAAAAAATCAGAACGAACCGGCGCGCTGAAAGTGGCTACGGAAACCCAGGTCGACGGGAAATCTTCCCCGGGTCCCGCAGGACTGGGCCGGCGCCGCAGTTCCCTTAAACTTTCCCTTTCTTCAGTTTGTTTTTTCCTTCAAATACAAAGGCTCGAAAGGCAGAGATCTGGGAGAGGACTCCGAGCCTTTTCGGATTTGTTCAAGGACTTTTATTTGTTTATTTCACTTTCATTGACTTTGTTTCTGTATTTCGAGTCGTCACGATCCACGGGTGAGGAGACATGCAGGGCGCATCGCCGCTACCGAGGGCAACTACCGGGCGGGGGGCGCGGGGCGGAGGCGGAGACGGAGACGGAGAGGGAGAGGGAGACGGAGACGGAGACGCGGACGAGAGGGGCCAGCAGGAGGAGCGCGGAAACGCGGAAGTACAGAGAAAGAGCCAACAAAACAGGCGAGAGGGGTCCACGGGACCATGTTCGTCATTTTGCATAGAGATTTTTCGTAATTTTTGTAACGTACAAAAGCCCCTCCCCCATCGTGCTGCGCCTCGCCTCGCAGGGGCGCAGCTGTGCCCTCCCGGCGGCGGCGATTCTCGGGCACCTCGCGGGGCGCATCTACGGGCGGGGGCGGGCGGGGCTCTACGGGGCGGGGCTATGTACAGGGGCGCGGCCGTCCCTCGGCAGCGGCCGTGCGGTTCGGCAGCGCGGCCCCTCGCGGCTCTGTCCGCTCTAGGCCCCGCGGCGGCGAGGGCAGTCTGCGGGGAGGGCCGGCCAGGAGCGCCGCGGGGCGGGGCGGGGCGGGGCTGCGCCGTCTGGGGTCCCGGCCTGAAGCGCCCGGCCCGCCCCGAGGCCCGGGAGCCTTCGCCGGGGCGGCTCCGTCCCTGCCCGCAGCTGGTGGCTGTGTCCCCGATCCTCCGCCCGGCCCTGCGGCGAAGCCCCGCACGCACGGAGTTCGCGCTGATTGTGTGTCACAGGAATGCGCCCGCGGGGCATCTCGAGTCGGCGGGCGAACGGCCGGGCCGGGCCTAAGGGTCGCGCTCCCCGCCCCCCCAGTCCCGCAGGCCGGGCGCGGAGGCGCGGGCGGGGTGGGGCCGGGCGGGGCGGGGCGCGTCCAGGCTCCTCGGCGGCGGTCACACGGGGACGATGTGCAGGCCGAAGCCGTCGGCCTGGAGCCGGACGTGGTCCGCGCGGTGACTAGTGGCGGTCATAGGCAGCGGCAGCAGCGGCAGGGGCGGAGCCCCGGGGGGCGGCACTATAATAATAAGGGGAACCTGGAAGTTAACACAGGAGAAGAATGGGCTGGGTGAGAGGACAACAGGAGGACCACGAGGAGACAGCCAGCCGCGCCCTCCCAGCGCGTCCAGCGGGTCGGGGCCGGGCGGGGCCGATGGGGCGCCGGGCGGGGAGGGGGTTCGACCTCCGGGTCCCGGGCCTCTGCGCCCGAGAACCAGCCGGTCCCGGCGGGCTGCCCCGGGCGTCCCCGCGTCCCCAGGCCGCACGGCCAGGCCAGCCGGCGGCGGACTCACTTAGTAAGGCGGGGTTGCTGAATCTCCATGCCTCGTTGTAGGCCGTGTACTGGGGGTGGCTGTACGGGTTGCCGGAGAACTCGCTCCCTGCGGAGGGCGGAGCGGCGTCAGACGCGCGGTGCGGTGCGGGGCTCCCCACCCGTGCCCAGCCTGGCGTGGGTGTCGCAGGCCGGCCGTGGCTGCTGCGAGCCCGTGAGAGGCGGAGCAACGCCCAGGTCCGCTAGGCGGCGAGGAGGCCGGAGGCGCCACGCTCCCCTCTCACGACGACGCTCCGGACGACGCTCCGGGCAGCGCGCGTCTGGCTCCCCAGGTGGCGCCCTCTGTCTACCTGGGAAGGGGCGCCTACCCCGCCAACTCGGGCTCCAAGAGCTGCTGTAGTGGACGCTGGTCTTAGGAGCCATTGCCTCACGGGGTGGGAACGGGGGAGGTGGCCAAGAAAGGCCCTTGGGCCACTTTGTCCCAGAAAGTCTTAAGAGCGGCGTCTCGGCGTCGTGCCAGTGCGAGGTGGGGTGATCTGCTGGGGTCCCCCGAGTTGGGATATGCGGGCCGGAAGCAGGTGGACTGCCCACCGGTCCGGGCAGAGCCGTCGGAAGCTGCCTCCCCCTCCCTCCGGGCAGAAAGGCCAGGCCTCCGGGTTTCCCCTCGCCCTTTCTCCTGTGTGCTGACCCCAGACTGTTTACAGTGATCCCTAACCGCGGGTTAAGTAGAGGAGAAGGGCCCCTCTCTGAGAGGGAGCCGGGTGGGGGTGGGCGACGCAGCCACTGGAAAGCCTGTTTATTGACGAGGAGGGAAAGCATGCGTGCAGCAGGATAATGAGCTTCTGAGCTCAACTGTGACCAAGAGGAACTGAGCTATCTCCTTCCCCATCGCTAATGAAACAAGTGTAATTTCCTCATCAGCACTAGATTCTGTTTAACGACTCCCCCCCCCCCGTGCCACCAGGAGCTCGAGCTCTCTGCGGCTCCCCATCCCCACCTCCCTGCAGACTCCCCACACCCACCTCCCGCTCTTCCCCCTCTCCAAGACCTCCAGCCTCCACCTGCTCACTGCTGGGACCTTCCCCAAGCGTCTCTTTCCCCCAACAGTGCTTCCCCTTCCTTTCGCTGATACCTGCCACTTCCTTCAGCCCTGTTCCTAGCACCCTGCAGCGGCCCTCCCACCCTAAGCTCTGTTTACCAGGGTTGTCCCTGGATAGAGGCAGCCAATCACCCTTTTCTATCCTCTCCCTCTGCCCATACCAATGACAGTTGAACTTCAGGGTCAGGGCACACAAGACCGCCCCTAGAAGCAGGCTGGGGTGAGTCTTACCCTCTGTAAGACAGAGTTTGTGGGTTTGAAGCCCTGCTTCCCGTCCGGGTGAAGGCTAGGACAGCACTACCACAAGCCTCAGGCACCAGCCTCTGCTTCCAACTTGTACAACCCAAACCCCATACCTCACAGGCAAAGGGTGGCTCAGAGCCTCGGAAGAGCAGCAAGGGCCTAAGTCCTTGGGAGAGATGTGGGGGTGTTCTAGCTCATCTCTCTGCAGCCAACCTCTCTGGCTCCTGCCATAGCTGGTCTCTGCTCCTCTTAGGGCGTCACTCCCTCCCCTCTGGACTGGGTTGGTCCTCCACATTGGTCTTCCCTGAGGCGTGGCGTGGCCCAGTGTGGCTTTGTCTCACTGAGTGACGTGGCCCTGGAAATGGTTCTTGGCTCCAAGTTTCCATGGAGACCAGGGCAGGCTCTTCTAAGTGGAGTCAGCTGGCTGGGGTGGGCTGGCACTGAGGGTGGAGCTGAGGCTGAGGGTCCTGGGCTACTGGCTCTGGCCTCTGGCCAGTGGGCACTGGGGAGGGGCCGTGATGTGAAGTGAAGGGCACCTCCTCAAGCACTCTGTCTGAGGCGCCCATGAGGGAGGATGTGGGGCCACCTGCAGCCTCTCGGCAGAGAGAGGAGCCAAATGACAGCGTTTGGAGAGAGTGAGTGCTGGGTCCCCTCCACCCCCAGCCTCAGACTACAGACCACTCAGAAGCTCGGCCCCTGTCCTGTTACCCCATCTCAGTTAGGCAGCTGCAGCGTTGTCACCTACCAGGAACCATTCCTGCCAGGGTGGAGGTGGGGTAGCTTCCCTGGCCAGTGGGGGGCACGTGAGGGGGGTAACCAGGCAGAGTGGTGCTCGCCATGTCGCGACCTGGAAAACACAAAGGGGAAGGGGTGAGGGCTGGCAGAGGGCCTGGCTCTGCTCGCACCGGACCCTCCTGCACCGGGACAGGCAGGCCCACAAGTGCCTTTGCAGGGTGCCAGCTGTCGTCTGCATGTCTGCGTGTGTCTGCATTCGCTGTGCGTACGCTCCTGTGTCTGTGTCTGTGTCTGTGTCCTGCCTTCCCCGGCTCTGCATTCCAAACCCAGATGGAGGTGGGCGGGGATGACCTGGTTTTACTCCTCCTCTGCAAGATCTTCCTCTGTGTCTCTCCAGTAGCCAAGTGGACCTCTTATCATCTTGCTTACTTCTCCCCTCCCTAACACCCTGTCTTGCCTTCCGGCTCCAAGGACACCTTACCATCACCCCTACAGGGGCCGAGGGGCATGTCCTGTCTTCTCCAAGTGGAGCTGCAGGTGCTGGGCCTGGCAGGTGTGGAGGGCCGGGGACCAGCCAGTGAGCTATTTTGCTGTTAGTGTGTATGGCATTTAAATGGCAGAAAACCATCCCTGATGTGAATCAGGAGCTTTGAGCCAACAATGCAAGTGGATCAGATCAAATTCCAATAAGCAGAATCCATCCTCACTTCCAGCAGCTGCTGGAATTCTGGAAGGTGGGAGGAAGGGCTTCCTGGCCAGTATCCTGCAGTGGAGGCACAGGAGTCCGAATCCGGGAGATGCCCCTAAGCCACAGGCACTTCCCCTAGCTCTTGGCTGCACACAGCTGGCTTCCCTTCCTTTCCTATCCTCTGTTGCTGCGAAGGGGATACCACCTCCCTCTGCAATCATGAAGCAGGCTGCATCCTGCACTGACGACATTTGCTCTGTCCCCTCTCCCACACCCAGCACATGGCAGACTATTCCATCCTCTGCTGGGGCCCATAGGTCCTCTGCAGATTCTCCTTATCCTTGTCACCAGTGGTGCTGCCGCTCTACCCCTCTCGTGCCCTGGGAGGCAAGGTGTGGCAGGAGAAGCTCAAACAGCTATGCACACTGTGCCTGGCTTACTTCCTCTTCCTCAGCTGGTCCCCACCTGCTCGTCATCCCAGGACTGGTCCAGAGTGCTTTCTTGGCCACTGTCCCCGTGCAGGGGACCTCACCTCCTCCATTCCTGAGATGTGACACATCTGAGTGACTCATCCTTCTCCAAGTGTCCAACAGAGCTACAGCTGAGGCTTTGCATGTTTAGTTGCCTGCTGAGCATTGTCATTAGCTGTCCCACTGTCACCTCAGACCTGATAGAAATCAAAGCAGATTCATTTCCCTCCAATCATTTCTACCAAGTCTTTTGAAGACTGAAAGACCGATAACTTTGGAACCCTTGACAGTCTCCCTCCCCCCACGTGAAGCTGGCATCAGTGTTGTTGATTCTCTTTAGCCATGTCTCTTACATTTGGCTGGCTTCCATTTCCTCTAGCACTTCCATAGCTCTGGACTCAGGCACCTGCCGTTGGCTGGCCATGGGATTCTCCTTTGTGTGCACTTCCTGCCTCCACACCCTTTCCGTTCATCCCAGATGTGGCCCTTTGGGTGGCTCTTGGCTCTTATCACACCACTTCCCTTTAAAACCATCATTGATTCTCCAGAGGCAGTAGTCAGAATCAAACCTCTGCAGACTTGTAGCACTCTGCCCACCCAACTTTCTCAGCTCTGATTCTTACCCTGCCTGTTTTAGTTGACTCTACACTGTGTGTTGTAAAAGCTTTCACCATGACCTTTTCCCCTTCCTCTAGCTCAAGCCTCAAAATTCTTCCTGTCCTACTTATCGGGAAACTTTCTTTTAAACTTCTGTAGCATCTGAGCACAGATACCATGTCATTATATTGCACAACCAGCCCTGTTGCTTTGTATCATGACTTGATTCTTCATAGGCCAGCCAAGGGCAAGACTTGTCTCTTGCATAGAAGAGAACATGGTAGATAGATACTTGTTGATTAATTCTCTCTGTCTCCATTGCACTTAACAGCCAATTCCTAATGGGTCATAATTGTTTTTTAATTGTTTCATAAATGTTGATCTCCCACAAAGAGGTAAAACTGGGATGCCACGTAAATGAACCTGCTTTTTCTTTAAAAACAATTTAAACACAGTATTTTATGAGTTTTTATAGGAAGGCAAAAGATCTACAGTGAAAGACTGTTATGATTCAGCTTTATCATGTAATAGAATGATTTTCCTCTATAGCTGCTCAATGTAGCTAAAATCTTACATTCCCAAAACCTAATGCAACAAAGCATAACTGCCAAACAAAAGATCACTTCTGACTATGAGACAGAAGAACCTGTGTTTGATTTGTTGTCCATTTTTCTGTTGACTTCTGTTCTTAATAGAAAGTGCATATTTCCCAACCATCTCAGTGTAGTGGACCCAAAGTGGGCAATGACATTTTATTTTTTTGAGATGCAGTTCTCACTTGCCTCAAACTCCTAAGTTCAAGTGAGCCTCCTACCTCAGCCACCTGAGTAGCTGGGACTGCAGGGATGCACTATGGTAACAGCTCTATGAATTCCTAGGGAGATCAATAATATGGCACTTACTGGTCAGGAAAGGCCCAAGACAGAGGAGAGTTAGAGAGGATGTAGAGGTTTGGAGGCTAGACAGATACAGAGGCCAAGTTCTTCCTGGCCCTGTGGTCCTAACTACAAACCAGAAAGAGGAGTGTGCCTTTTTCTTAAAAACAAATTTAAATGCATTTGAATTCTGGTTTTTAGAAGCTTGGCTCCCTTAACCCTTTGCTCAGGAATCCCTCATAATCTAAGAGGTTCCCCCCCACAAATCGCGCCCCCTAGCTTCAGGAGAAAAAAAGGCTGGGCAACTAGAAAGCTACCTACAGCTAACCTGGCTCTGGTGGCCTTCCTCCTGCAGTCTGTTCCCACTGGAATAGCTTTCTCTCTTGCAAAATGGGATGGTCAACTTCCAGCAGGCAGAAACCTTTGCATGCTGAAAGTCATCCACTGAATGGTTGATTGGCAGACACATTTCCAAATTCTATTTTTAAAAACAAACTGAATCTGGGAGGCACCATGTGGCAGTTTTTTAAATGTGGGAGAAGAGCCCATGATGAGGAAGGAGCATTTGAACTTCTAGGGTCTAGTATACAGCTGTGCTCAGTTCTGTAACATCAGTGTCACCATAAAGATGGTCTGCTCAGGACCCCTGAGCAGACAGAGGTGCAAGCCACTGCGTACAAAACACCCTCAATGACTTCATTAGTATACAGGTGACACTTGAAGAGCAAGGAAACATTGACCAAGAATATACGCCAGAGCCACGTATTCTGGAACACCATTGTCAACAATGGAAAACACATATTGCAGGAAGTTTTCAAATTACTAAGATCATCATACCATTTGCCCAGCAGCATTCTTTGAGGAACCCTCCTTCAGTGAGGGAACATGAATGGGCAGTGGGACCTGTGCAGGGAGCACTCGACAGAGCACTGGCAGGTGAGGTACAGGATGGACAGACAGGTGTGGATGCTCAGACTGTAAGATGGCACAGCCACCTCCTTTACACAAACGAGCCAAAGCACAGTGGCAGAATGCTACATGGCAGAATGTGTCAGTTGTAAAATATGTGCCATCCAACAGAAGAGAGCAAGCTGTAAAGTATTGGTTTTGCTCACTGACAATGCAAGGAACATGAAAACAGCACCAGGAATCACAAAATGGATAGAAACTCACAATGAGAGGATGGGCATTTTCGTGGCTGCTTGGTTTCTAAGGTTACAAAGCTTTCCAAGAGAGCAGAGCCTTCCAATCTAAAGACGTCAGATTTCTTCAATTAATGTCCTGTTTTAGAGGTGAGGAAGTGAAGGCTCAGAGAGGCACAGTGACTTCCTGTGGCGACAGGGCTAGCACATGACAGAGCCAGAGTCTGACGCACTGTGTACACTGCACTGCTCTGAGTGACAGCGTGGAGCCAGATACTCCACGGAAGAGCCCAAGAAAAAGAAAAGGAGTCAGCTGACTGGCAGAATTGTACACCATCACACTGCTGCTGAGTTGAGACCAAAGAAAGAAAAAAGAAAAGGACACAAAGAATAAACTGACATGGAAGGTCAGTAATAAAACTCCATGGTGTGGAATATTAATCTCCTTTGAGAGTTCTCTAAAAAACAAAAAGCACTTCAAGAAAAAGTAGTAGTTGAGAAGCGTAAAGTGCTCAGAAGTGTTGGAAGCACTGTACTTGATGAGAATGTCTTCTCAGTCCAACTGCAGAAGTCCCTGAAGAGTCTAAAGCCAGTTTCTACAGCAATCACTACCTCTGAATCAGACAGTGCACTTTTGTCAGACATTCCTTAGCAAATGGGCCAGAGCAAATCAGCTGTTTTGGAGAATCTAAGCACAGCCTCTGAAGTACAGAGAAAAGCAAATGCTTTATTAAGAAATTGGAAAATTTTAGTCATTAGATAATTTGCTACTTGAATCATCAGGCATATGATCCCAGGGCAGAGCTGTGTTTCTCCATTCACCTTGCTGAGCACCTACTATGTGCTACGCAATATCCTTAATATGTTATATGTATTATTTCATGCTTACAAAAACTCTGTGATGTTGACCTATTTTTAATCCCTGTTGTAGACATAAAAAATGGAAACTCCAAGGAGCTAAGCGTTATGTCCAAGATTTCACAGGGATTAGATGGCAGCAGCTGACTACAGTACAAACAAAGAGTACAACTGGGAATTATTTTGGAATGATGTTCTCAAATACTGCAGAGCTAGAAAACAGATAGGTATTTGGTCCAGGCAAGTAGCCTGCGGTCATGTTAAGCTACTTCTTCCTGTAGCGGAGAATCTTGTGGCTACTTGTTTCTTGTGTTTCAGCTTCCTTTTCCACATGGGGGTTTTAATTTGGGGTTCAATGGTCCCATAGGATCATTCCAGGGGTCCATAGAAAGCCGGACATAAAAGGTTATAGATAATATATAGGAATATCTTTCTGGGTGGATAGTATGTGGCTTCTGTTATTTTAAAAAGTATTCATGTCTCAAAAATTAATAACCAATGCTTATAAAAACCAAGAGGATGTCTATTCTTTGGGAAAAGACACCGATTTGTTTGTAACTACTTGAATAATATCAATAAACCAGGCCATACAGGAAACAGCAAACTATGGACTGGGCATGCAGCTCAGGGGGAGAGGCCCGGAGTTCAAACCCCAGTACCTTGAAAAACAAAACCAACAAACCAGCAAAATGTGAAGTACAGCAGGGAAGCTATACTTCCCCAGTTCAGGAAGATGTCAGCATTCAGAAGACCAAGGAAATAATAAAAAGGAAGCTTCGCAAGAAGCAGAAACTGCTGCCTGTGATGGCCTCAGAAACAAGGCTTTTTAGACACAGATTTATACAGCAGAATTTATGCCCAGTGAGCTTAGGGAAACATTTCCTCAGCATCTTTCTCTGAAAATGAGCACTTTTGCTATCCACTTGACACTATGGAGGACCCTAAGGCCAGAAAACATAACTCTTGTTTTACTATCCTATCCTCAAGTTTTGTCTGCTTCTCATAAGGTGGTGAAAATGAAGACATTAGATTCTTTCAAGGTTGGCAGTCTGCTTGCATTTGACACAAGCATTTATAACATTACAGAAATATAGTTATTAAATTTAGTAATCACTGCCTAAATATACTCTATATTTGCATTTATATACCAATTATGATCCCTTTACGGCCAAGCCCAGTTACACAATACAGTGACAATCTTTGAATCTTTGGATCAAAGGATCAGGAAGGAGATTTTGCACATTTCATTTTCTTTGTTGCTTCCCAGGTTTCTAAGTCCCCCCGGAGTCCGTCCTCTGGGGCACTGTGTGAGTGTCTGTGGGAGGAAAGCCCAGCCCTGCTGCTGTCTTGGGTGGATGCAGCCTGGGGCTTGCCTGCTCCAGGTTCCAGCAGAGGGGGCTGTGCCCACAGCTCAGGGTGGCTGCTCCAGCTGATTGTGCCGCCCACTGACAGCTGGACCTGTAGTCCCTCGGGGGTCCAAGGTAGGGATGTTGCCCACATCTGCATGGCCTCAGTAAACTCTGCTCCTCAGCAGCCAAACAGCTGGTCGTGCAGCTGTGACCCTCACAAGGCTGAGAGCCTGCTGGCCCAGGGCCCCATGGAGGTGGACCACAGACAAGAGTGGCAGCCTCAGGTCCTGGCGCAAGACTAGGGGAGAACTACGTTTTCAGATGGCTGAAAAGGAGCATCGCTCCCTCATTTATGGAGGAGGAGACTGACTTGGGGAGAGCAGAAGAACTCTCCAGTGCGCTCCTCAGCTCACCTCCTGATGGTGCCTTCTCTGGCTTCATCAGCAAGCTGCAGAGGAAGAGCAGAGCTGGCCAGTTGCTGGTGCTGGGAGACTGGGGCCAGGCTCAGCAGGGGCTCAGTGCATGAGAGACCCCCATGCTGGTTGGGCAGAGGTTAAGCCTGTTTGCACAGTCTCCTGATACTCCAGGTCTCCCAGTTCCTCTCTAGCTTTATTTTGTTTTCTGAGAGGAATGAATTGTCAACTCTAATCCTTCTGAAAGCGCAGCGTTTTTCAGGC
This sequence comes from Heterocephalus glaber, assembly GCF_053883595.1. Classification (NCBI taxonomy): domain Eukaryota; kingdom Metazoa; phylum Chordata; class Mammalia; order Rodentia; family Bathyergidae; genus Heterocephalus; species Heterocephalus glaber. The sequence continues at coordinate 7,310,332 of NW_028258321.1, forward strand.
ACTCTGTGTAAGTGAAACCCTAATCCCAAGGAAAACGGCCACTTAAGCTGCTGGAGCATTAGGCTGCTCTCAGACCTGCTGCAGGATTTCCTCCCTCCCCACCTGCCAGCCCAGAGGGGAGGATTCCAGGCTGAAGGCAAGCAAAGCCCTCTCAGAAGTGACAATAGTGGCAGAGCTACCTCCCAAAGCTCAGGGCTACAAAAGCACTGGCTCCTTTGCCCTGAGGCTACTCGAAGGGTGCTGGTGGGGATTATGATCTCCCAGGGGAAGCAGGAGGGGGTTTTCTGTCACCTTGGGGGTGGCTCTGGGGCAAACAGGTTTTCAGGTCTTGCCTAGGTGGCTTTGAAGCCCCTGAGACATTTCCAAACCCTTGGTCCCACACAGCATGTACCTATAAGAGTAACATGGACACCATTATTAAGAACTTCTGGTTATTCCGAAAAGGTGAGGTTGACAGATGTGGCTTCCTTAGACAGCCTTTGCTCTGTAGGAAGTACTGGATAATGCAGTAAAACAAGCACAGGGATGAGGGGTTCCCATTTTGGAGAGTTCCTCTTGCGGACACCCTAAGCCTCTCCACAGGTCTACAGCAGCTAACCGGTTTCTCCCCAGCTAGCTGGTCATGAAAGCAGTGTCCAGTGTGCCCGACTAGGCAAGCCTTTGTTAGCCTCAGTTGGCCACTATAGTGATTGCAGTAAAACAATATAGTGATTGTTGATGATTTGAAAATATTTTTACTCAAATCTGGACTGGCCTCTGTCCCTGATCCCGTACTGTGGAGGAACAAGTGCAGCCCGTTTGGCATGCTCAGCCTCTTGGTGTCTCCAGCAGAGGCCGAGGCGAAGGGAGGAAATGGGGGAAAGCCCATGGTATGGGCCAGTCGGGATCTGCGAAGAACAGCACAGAACCCCAACTCTACTGAGACGCCCCAGACCCTCCCCTGCACCGTCAGCCCGCATGCCTCTGCCAGTGCAGCCTCCTGGGGAGGGCAGCCTGCACTGCTGGGATGGCCAGCACAGACCTGAACCTGCTCAAAGGCGGCCGGCCTCTCCAAGCCCTGGAGTGGGCGTGTACCCTTCACTTCCCTCAGGTGGACAGGACACAGGAAGAGGGAGAGCTGGCTGTGAGGCTCCCTGGTCTTCAGGCCTGGGCACCCGTGTATCTGTCAATGTCTCATTGCTATGGAAATGCCCCGTAATTAAATCAAAGGGTTCAGGGACTAAAAGTCCTTGGGGGATGTATCTGCAGGAGCCTCTTTTGGGGGCCTTTTCAGCATGAACGGAGGGTCCAGGGCTTGTGGATGTGGAGCAGAAGCCATCTGGCTCTAGCCGGCCTCTGCTGTAAAGCACTCCCTGACTGTCATGGGCCCTCAGCCTCTCCTTTCAAGGTTGGAGAAGAATTCTGATGTCTGTGCCCTAAATTCCTCCAGCTCATCAGGGGCTTTGAGCCAACAGACAAGACGAAGAGACTCCCGGCCTCCTTCAGCAACACTTTTTGGCCTTTATGGCCCTCTCCTCCCCCAGGGGCAAGCCGAAGGCTAAGTGTTTTATGGAGGGAAGTGCAGTTGCATGGGAAGGGGTTGCTAACTACAGGAAAGGGGCGGTCCCTGAGGCCCTCAGGACTCCCTCCCTGAGCAGGAGGAGGTTTCCCAGGGTCTACACTAGTCCATCAAAAGGCCACTTTGCTGTCCACCACGAAGATGGGCAGAGTCCGAGGTGCTGAGAGGTGGCACCCTCTTTCCCACACAGAGCCCACCCTGCTCTCCTTCACCCCCAGAGGCCTGCTCAGCTGTGCGCTTGGGCTCATTGGCCTCCCAACCTTTGTTCAGACTTGTTCCAGGACGGGCCAGCACCTCCTGCCTTGGACCTTTCCCCCTGAGCAGCACCCACAGCTCCTCTGGGCCTTATTAGAGCTTCCACCAAAGCTGCGCTCTCTAAGCATTAAGGCGAGTTTCTCCCAGGGATTTGAAAGAAACTACTTGCTAGTGTAGGGAACTACCCACACGCTCCCCTTGTCCACAGCTCCCCAGCATTCACACGTTTTCCCCCCAAGAAAGGGAGGATTCTCTACCAGGACTCAGCAGTCTGCTCTACTTTCTGAGCTGCCTGAGGCTCAACACTCCCAGGGGCTCTAGACCCCCCAGACAATAAGCTAAGGGTATGGTCTTCATTCTTTGCCTCTTTTATCTCCATTACCCCACAATTGGCTGTGCTGAGGAAGGCTCCCTGGGAATCTGCATCTGTGATAAATATGAAACTCTTACTTCTCTTTGATCTGTTTAGAATACCAAACATGCTTACTTCATAGTTGCTTTTGGATTATTCTGTAACCTCCAATTCTTGGGGTTGTTAATTGTCCTACAAATCGCTTCTGCTAACTCTTCTTCCTGACAGTTCCTGTTCACAGGAGGCGTGTCACCCTAAGGTAAATTCATCGTCAGTGGTGGCCCTGTGGAGTCCCTGTGCTGTGGATCACAGACCGTCTCTACAGAAAAGGTTTGACATTATGGGGGTCCTGAGTGGGTCACTGTCTTGGCCAGTTGCTATGTAAATTCTCGACTTAGGCTTCCTGCAACACACTTGTGGCATGAATTTGGACTGTGATTCAGTCTTAGGTCAGCGGTCTTCATTTCCCTTGCTCTCTGGGCCAGCAGAACAAGCTTGTGTGCTTCCTGTCCCTCGGCGGTGTGGAGCCTGGCTTTCTGCAGGGTAGTGCTCAAGCTGCCTTACTGCCTCTCTCGTGCTCAGGCCGTCTTGTCTGGTGTCTCTCACATACTGCTCTGGCTCTTACTTTGCCTTCCTTTCTAGTATGAGAGAGGGAGCTTTGGCTGTGTATGAACAACTATTGCGGCTGTATTTTATCCAGCTCTATGTGCCAGTTAGCCTGCCTTGTTCCTGGACACCAGTCTCCGCCCCTCGTTACCTCTGCACCCTGAAGGGAGGGTGGCCCTGCAGCACTTGCCAGTGCCCACTAGAGGCCAGTGACGCTCGCCCGGTGCCCGGCTCTGAGACAGGTGAGTGTCCTGGCTTCTAAAGAGAGTATAGGCTGTGCGATCCCTGAGTTCTGCAGTCCTAGCTTGACCCGTCTGGCCTCTGGGGTAGGGAGCTTGCCCTCTCCTCAGGCTGGCCTTTCCTCAAGCCAAAGAACTCTCCAAAGCATCCCCAGTGACTTTGGGGATCCGGAAGCCATCCTCACTTTCCCCACCCAGATCAGCGTCACTGGTCACCGTCGGGGCTCTGCAGGCTCCCCTGTTGCTGTAGCCTGGCTAGGCCCGTGGAGGCAGGGCAGGGTGAGGAAGCCAGGGGAGGAGGGGCTGTTGTTTCTCCCATGGGTGGGCATTTCAGGAATGCAAACTCCAGCGTACAATTGCAGCCAGAGCCCACACTGACCAGAGAGCCCCGAGCTGCTGAGGGGCTGGTGGTGGTCCTCTGTGGGGTCTGATGGAGGGGTACAAAGGTGCCGAGCGGCAGCTGCTGAAGCCAACCCGAGGAAGCCTGGGGCAGAGTGTCCTGGCCCCTTCCCCCACCTGGCAGGCCTCCTTCTCCTTATCACTTAAGGAGGGACTCGGCTCCGTTCCAGACCAGCAGCCCAGAGCAGTGGGCCAGAGAGAAGAGATGCCACCTAGCTGGAGAGCCCAGCGGCAGAAGGGAGCGTGGGTGATAAATTTAAATAAGCAGCTTGACTTGGCAGCTTGCTGAGTTGTGATGCAGTGAAATTAAAAATCTCGGCAAACTTGCAAACATCTCTGAGAAAAATCGGTGTCTAGCTGTGGTTCCGTGATAGAAGGGTGCTGGAGGCTCGGGCTGGGCTTAGCCTCTGGCAGCTGCCCTTGCTTGCAGTAGGATCAGCTGTGTCCTGGCCCACTGGGCCCGCTCCCTCCCCGCACAGTAGCCCAGGTGCCTCTCTCCTCTCAGTCCTGACCTTGTGGAACAGCTGCCTCAAGGGGCTGGTGAAGTTTGAGATCAGCCCCCAGTGCCAGGAGGTGGCAGGAATGTTAACAAGGTCTGGCCTTGCAGGGAGGGCCAGGGCCTTCCTGGCCAGCCTCTTCAGGACCCACCCTGCAGGTGCGAAGCCCCTGTGGGCTGTCCCCAGGGAGGGAGCTGGGCTGGGTGCCTGTCCTGTGGGGACCAAAAGAGCTGAGCACAAGGCAGCCTGAGCCACACTGCTGGCAAAGGGTGACCTCGCTCCCCCGTCATTCTTGCTCCCACCTGCCCAACCACCCACCTCCCGGGAAGCAACTCCTCTTCGTTCTCCACCAAAGCTCTTGGGATTCTCCAATGAAACGAGTTGCTAATGCATCTTGGGGAGTTTCTACAGACACACCAAAAGCCTCTCCAGACCTCAGCCCAGCTTGGAACCCAGCTCTCACAGATGCCAACGCTGTTCCAGAACTCTCCTGAGGCCCATCTCTCCTGGCTGTCCCTGTGTCCTGCGAGTTGATGCCCACAGTGCTGGGTAGCCTATGAAGACTCTGGGCAGGGCCCCGTTTCTCACCTTGACAGTACCCCCAGCAAATTCGGTTTGTCCCCATGATTATGTCATGAATCATTCATCTTTAATAGATTATGCAAATTAGGAGGACATAAAATCAACAAAGATCAATAGCTGCAGCCGTTTAATTGCCAGCAAAAACATTTTAAGAGTGAGCATAATCTGCAGCCCTTTCTCGGGTAATGGCACTATTAATCCAAACATTAGACCCTGGCCTAACTGAGGAAAAATTGTTCCTCACCCCCCCCACTCCTCTCTTTTTGGTAATTTCCAGTTTCTGAGCGAGTTTCCCCGTCATTACCACTGGTGAACAGCTCCGAATGTTAATGGTTCTGCTTTTGTTACTCCTCGCTTGATTGAAATGTCGCATACAGATTGAGGTGTTAGTGCTAACTTGCCACCTGGGAATGTCAAGCTGGGTCTGAAATGAACTTTTCTCACACTTGGATCCAGATGGATCAGCCGGAGATGTTCCCAGGCTGAGCTGGGACCGTTCCAGGGCCATAGGGGGAGGTGGCGGAGACTGCTCAAGGTGGAGGCGCTTTTCTGCAGAGCCCCAGTGTGCCCCTCAGCAGGGGCCCTAAGCCAAAGACCCACATCGCCACCTCCAGGGAGTCCTTGCCTTGTGGGCCTGGGCCAGAGCACCAGGCAGCACCTCGGAACTGCAGAAAAGTCTCGTGCTCTTTCTCCAGGTGCCAGGGGAGACACCTCCAGAGGTGACCACTGGGCCTCTGCACAGAGAAGGAGACGGCTGGCCTGGTCTGGTGCGAGCACTCCAAGGATGGCCACAGAGGGCTCCTGTCCGGGCCCACTTGATCTAGGCTGTGTCCCACGCAAAGGCATCGCTCCCTCACCCAGTCAGCTCTCCAGCGCGTCCAGAACTCAGCTCAGGGTCCCTGCCAAGGACTGTTCCCCTCTGTCTGCCAACACCCTCCTCAGCAGGATGGGGGCTCCCTTACCCTAGGGGGCCGGTGCTTATTCCACGCCCATCCCAGCTGGAGCTGTGCTCAGACCAGCCCTGGCCTTCGAGGCCCGCCGCTCCCTGGGTTGCCGACTGGCTGCGGTTCCACTGCCAGGTCCCCGGGCTGCCTCAGTGTCTCCCAGTCCCCACGGAGACCCTTCTCAATCACCCTGCCTCTCAGGGGACAAACAGCACGTTGGCTTTAGTGTCTCCAGGATAGTTAGGTGAACTTTAGTAACACCTCGATGTGTCTCACCCACTTTGGGCACTCTCCTGGCCTGCAAACCCTTCTGCAGCCCGCAGCCCTTCCCGCATAGCTCCGCCAGCTGCCCCAGTGGCTCTTGACTCATGGGAGCTCCTGGGCAACAGGAGCTGCTGCGTTTGACCCTAGCTGGCCTTGAAATCCAGCCTTGGTCTCCATGACTTCTGGCAGCCAGGGAAGGCTGCAGTGACTGTGGTCCAGCAGAGACCTGGGTGCCCCCAAACCCAAAGCCAGTCGCTTGTGCTGCCAAGAGTGAGAGCAAGGGTTCCCAGGAGCCTTGGGATGTGGGCGCGTGGGGAGTGGACACCTGCCTACCGGCCCTCTGCATTCGTTGGCTCGGAAGTCTGGGCACCTTGGGGGAGGTGAGCCAGAAGGCAGAGGATGAGCAGGAGGACCGAAGCGGCTCCCTAGCTTCCGCCTTCCCAGGCTGAAGCTCAGACCCTCTGACCGCGGTGTTTTCTTCCCACCCCTGTCCTTTTGGAGGCACGCTCTCCCTCTCCGCCTCTCTGCAGCTATCACGGCAGGCAGGCGGCTTGCCACACCGGGCCCCAGACGGCACAGCCGAGGGGCCCTGACTGGAAGCGGCGACCCCACCCTCCTGGCAGCCCCCTTACCGGTCACGACAGGGTACGTCTGTGTGCCTGACACGTTGCTGCCCAGCTCGGGGTTGGCGGCCGCAGACAGACCCGATTTGACTTCATCAAGCCCAGGGGTCAGTGCTGGGAGGGAGTACTCATTCCCCTGTGAGGACAGAGAAAAGAGAGCTCTGTATTAATGCGCACACAGAGAACGGGCTTGGTGTGCAGATGGAGAGGAGGAACGGGGGCCCCAGACGGGCGGAAGGGGGAGTTCGGGAGGCACAGGCTGCACAGTGGTGGGGTTTCGTGCAGGCAAGGGTAGACCTGACCCGGTGAGTCGGACGCGAGTCTACACATCGCGCCGTTTTCCCACCACTGTACCCGTCAGCAGCACCTCCGGCCTCAGCAGCTCCAGGGCGAGCCTTGCGCTGGAGCTCCTCTTGCTGAGAGGTGCTGGGTATTCAGGTGTCCTGGGGATGGGGAGCCTTGGCGGGGGGACCTCGCCAGGGTGGCAGAGGCAGTAGCTGGGGGAAGGGCCTAGTGGGGCCTCCAGCCTGGCACGGCTGGGCTGGCTGATTGGGCATGGGCGCCCCTTTTTAAAAAACAAACAAAGACAGCCCCACGGGCCCCTCGCTCTCTGCCTGTGCACTGGGGTATGAAATTGGGAGGGGAGAGTCCACATGGCTAACAGAAGGTGGGAGGGGGCCAGCCATTGACTCTGAAAGGGTGTCCTGCCCGAAACACTCGGGTAATTGCCTTTTTATTGCAGCCACCGCCAAGCCAGACCCCAGAGCCGGGCAGGCCAGGAGCCTGCATAAAGCAGGAAAAGTTGCTCTGATTAATATTACCTTAAATTAAAACTGATTTTCTGCTCTTTCAGGTCTGTTTTTTTCCCTTCCGCTTCCTGGCGCCCCCCACCCCGGACCCCTCCCCTCCCTGGCTGGACGGGATTGCCTCGTCATTTCCAATTCCTTCTTGTATTGATCTTCCTGTAGAAATCAGTTTTGTAATTAGCTGCAAATTAGGCCTTCTACTGGGGGTGAAGCTGCCCCCTGATTTATCACCAGAGTAATTCGCTGTGATCGGAGAGAAATTAAAATGAACTCAATTAGGCTTCGGATTTGCTTTATGGGCCCTGCTCCGAGTTTCAGGGGGAAAAATGACTGTGCTGGTGTTTAATAGTCTAATGAAAGTAAATAAAGGTTATTCATTGTAATACAGCAGGGACTCGGGAGGTGCACTCAGCCGCCCGCCTCGGCCAGCTCCTCCTTTGTTGGTTTATGGCTCAGGGCACCTTAAAAAGACTTTTGATTTTTGTTTTATGAAGACAAACAGCTTATGGGATAAGAGGACGGGCGGGGAGAAAGACGAGTGGCAGAGCAGCGCTGTGCCGAGTGCAGCCCGAGGGGCCTTGCTGGTGTGCATGTGTGCACGCGTGTGTGCATGTGCCGAGGCACGTGCATGGGGCTGGCGGTGTGCCCGGGCTGGTGTGTGGGGGGCCACCCTGGGTGAGTGGAAGCGGGCCTGGGGCAGCGCATGTTTCTGGCTCCACAGAGAGGCTGGGGCGGTGACGCTGTGTGCTTTGTGAGGGAGCTGGTGTCGGGTGGGCACCAGCCTGCCAGGGCCACGCTGATGGCTGGGTGCAGGCGCAGGAGGCAGGCGGGGCGGCCCGTCCTGAGGCTGTGTGAGAGGAGCCCCCGTGGGCACAGACTCTCTGCAGGGCCAGCGGACAGATGCGGGGCGGGGCGAGGGACACTCCTAGGTGATCACGCCAGGACTCCCAGAAGGACACCGCTAGAAGGGTCCCGGTGACCTGTGTCGAAAGCCTTCGCTCTGCAGGTGAGAAACTGAGGCTCCAGAAGGCTAAGACTTAGCCCAGGCCGGCCTCTTGCCCCAGAGCGCTCTCCTAATTGTCGTTAGCATGGCGCTTTTCCTTCACTGCAGCCTCAGGGCCTGGCATGAGCACATGTCCCACGGCACCCCACGACACCCCACTGGCCCTCGCCCTGCCAGGTCCACTGTGCCTGCAGCCTGGAGCCACAGGAGGCCTCATCCCACATCCCTCCTCTTCTGAGCAGGAGGCTGCGCCCTCACCTGTTCTGATTTGATGTGCTCTGATGCCTGGAAGACATCAGGGTAGGACGGGCGCTCAAAGACTCGATCCAGAGCCTCCAGCTGCTGCTGGGTGAAGGTGTCAGCTCGCAAGTGCTTCCGCAAACTGTCCACACCGCTCTGGGAGTCTCCATTGGGGACCGAGCCCTCCGACACATCTGGGGAACACATAGACACCTGGGCATTAGCAGAGCACGCAAGGGTGAACAGAGGGGTGGGGTCTGGCTCTGGCCTCCACCGGGACCTCTTTCTTCCCGCTGTAGGCTACCTCAGAGGGCTGGCCGAGAAGCCAGAGCCCTGAAGGAGCAAGGGGAGGGAGGAAGGGGCACAGCCCAGGACAGGAAACCTGAGAAGAGGAGGAGGCAGACAGACTCCCTGGGGGCTGCCTCCCAGGCCCACCTCGCTGCCCGCCCGGCTGGACGAGCCTGGACGGGAGCTGGGCTCCCAGACTGGCATTACTGAGCCTGTAGAGAACGGAACGTGGCTCAAAGATGAGTTCCAGTTCCACCGATTCCAGGGGCTGAAAATCATCAAGTCTCTGGGGCTGAGTGAAGCAGTTACCTGTCCCCTGGTGGGGAGGAGGGCTCTGTCAGAGGAGTCACGTGGACCCGAGAGCACCCGCCGGGCACAGGACAGGAAGGCCTGCTCGCAGAGATCTCTGGCTCAGGCCTCCGTGCTGAGCCCACTGCTCTGCCCCTGACCCTGCTGTGGGTTTCCACGAGGAGCTGAGGCTCCACTGGGAAGTGTGGGCCTGGCGGTGCCCTGCTAGTGCCGCTCCCTTGGGCTGCCGCCAATCCTGCCTCCAGGGCGGGCTCCATCCGGCATCCTCTGGACTCCGGGGTCCCTGCTCCTGGCTTGCTGTCTCCCAGCTTCAGGGCCCTTGGGGCCTTCAGAGCACAGCAGGCAAAGAGCCCGGGCTGCCTCTCCCTGAACCCCCACCCTGCAACGCTTCGGGCCCAGCCCCAGTAGTCAGTCCTTGGGTCCCTCAGCCCACGACCAGCTGGGGAGCCCTGGGCCTGGGGCAGCCCAGGCTCAGGCCTGGTGCTCCTCTGGGACTGTTATATATATCAGTTTATAGGTGATTATACGATATGATATAATCAATACTGCATTATATACAGTAACACCATACAGTATCGTTTGGGAGACCATAGAAAATATTACATATTGATTAACCTCATCCTGCAGCCATCTACCCTCAGGGCTTCCGGCGTGGGGCACAGGGCTCTGCTTTTCTGAAGGGACCCTGTTTCTCCTCCATACTCTGCTCTGGAGGGGAGGGTGAAGCCAGTGTGTAGTGGGCTGGGTCAAGTCTGAGAGCGGGAGCGGTGGGCTCTGCGTTCCCATGGACACAGAACCTGGTGGCTGTGCTTTTCAGTGTAAAGTTCTGGAATACTTTTCAGTCTAGCGGGGGTGGGCATCCCCACAGTGAGATCCTGGGATGTGGCACAGTTTTTCCTTTTGTGCGTGTGCTCTCTGGACAAAAAGGGACTGAGTGTACTTGCAGGACAGAGCGGGAACCTTTCTGAAAGGGCACGTGTCCCCAGGCTTCCTGTGAGTGCTTCTCTCTCCAGGATGCATCACCCTGATTTCACTCCTGGTAGCTCTCTGCGTGTTCCGCTACCGAGCCTCTCCTCCTGCGGCCCTGCCTCTTAGGGAAGCCCTGTTATTAGGGCTGACGGTGGCATCCAAGGTCTTTGTGTGTGGTCGCTGAATGTCACCAAATGGGTCCTGGGAGAGAATGCACGTTTGTTTGTAGAAGGGTGTTCACACATGATGGTCCTGGTATGTGCATGTGTGTGCATGGCAGGCTCCCATCATACCTCTGTGTGTGGTGTGTGTGGGGGGCTGAACTGAAGCTTTGTCCTCAGGTCACTGGCTGGAGGAGTCTCTTTGCCTTCATTTATTCAGGGGCCCTTCAGATCCTGACAAATCTGTCACTCTAAATTTGCGAGAGATTATGGTGCTCTCTCCCCAGCCCGCAGAGAGGTGATATATGATATCTGCTGCCCCTATTGATTGCCTGATCTGGTGGCAGAGGCCGGCGAAATGAACTTGAAATGAACATCATGCCTCAACTCATTGTGCGTATAATACACTACTTAATCCCACATTTTTCAGCCGCTATGGAATTCAATTGATCAATCATGTTCCACTGATAGTACTGTTTTAGGGGTTATTGCTGCTCCCTCCACTCGCTGACCTTTTTATTTATTTATTTTTTTGCACACTCAGGCCCTGGTGGGGAGACAGGTTACAGAGGCGGCATGCACAAAAGTGGAGGGCAGAGGAAGCCTGCTACTGGACGAGCTGGCTGCGGGAGGCGGAGACTGGGAGGACAGGACGAGGAAGAGGAGGTGGGCAGCAAGGAGGGGCGGAGGAGCCGGGGACACAGTGGCTGGTGACAGCAGGCAGAGTCCTCCGCCAGTGGGAGGGGCCTGAGGGGCTGGGGGGAAAGGAAGGCTGCGGGCCACGGGCTCAGTCACCATGGATGTCGAAGGACCACAGAGCAGGGTACAGGGGCAGGGAGAGGGCAGGGTGCTCCTGGTGGGGACCGGAAAGCACCCCTCCCCAGCTCCTGCAGCCACAGGTTGACCCCTCTCTCCAGAGGAGGGGCAGTGAGGGAGAGGGCAGGGAAGAAAGGAGGAGCGGAGGTTGGCAGAGGCCCTGGGTGGGAAGGGGCGAGGAGCAGCTTCTGGAAGGAGGAAGCCAGGGAGCAGAGGAAGGGCAAACGAGGAGAAGAAGGTGAAGCCGCCCTCACCGGAAGCCTGGGAGGTGTGGCCAGGGTGAGGACGCTGGGCGCAGGGGTGGAATCGGCTGGCTACCCTGTCACGAGTGCCTGGACATCCAGCTACGAAGGGCAGCCCAGGCCTGCATCGAGCAGGCCAAGAAGGCACAGGAAGAGGAGGAAAAGAACAGAGTAGCAGAGAAAGAGAAAGAAGCAAGGAAAGAGAGAACATAAAAGGAAAACAAAGTGGCTGACAGAGTGCCAACCCCTAGGCAGCCCTCCCAGAACGCCAGAGAGTTGCTCAGCATGGCGCTTCCCGAAGGCAGAGCCCCTGAGGCCACACTGAGGGACGGGAAGAGGCCCTGCTGGGCCCGATGCCAGAGGGCTCGCTGGCAGGACAGCCTGGAATAGAGCCACGGGTGGGGCATGTCCTCCAAGAGGGAGGGCTGCATGGAATAAATTGGGTACTGCAGCACCCACCAAGGAAGATCTCCCAGCAGCCCTGTGCCGAAGAGCCAGGCAGGCAATGAGCTCCTGTGGACGGGGTCACAGTTGATGCATTTCTGCAACCCAGTGCTGGGTCTGGCACACAGTGGTTGTCCAATGAGAGACTGATGAGTGAATGAGACTCCTGGGTGGGCTCATGATCAGACCCCTGCAGAGATTCTGGACTTTTGTTCCTGGTCAGTCTAGACCTGGAGCCCTCATCAGGTATGCCTCCCTCGTGGCCAGCTCGTCTAACAGCATCCCTTCGTCCCTGGAGGCATTTCTCCTCTCCAGCAACCCCATCCTGCCCACCTTCGGGCCTCAAGTCAACAAACACGGGCCGCTGTATTCCTGGTGAGGAACAGGCCCAGACTGGGAGCCGAAGCTGCCGTCCCAAGCAGATGGCTGAGGCTTCTCAGGGGAGGGGCCCTCCAGCCTTGCGGTTCTGGTCTTTCTGGAACAATTCTCATTCCCAGTGTTCATTCCCAAGCTCAGGCCATGTTGCCAGGTAGAGTTCAGAAGTCACGATTGCTGTAGGTTTAGTAAGGGTGACTGCCACCCGGAGCTAGGGAGAGCCACAGGCTAGTCTAACAGTCTTTATCTCTGGAGGGCCCCGCTCTGTCTCCTCTGCCCCCTGCCCAGCTACCTGGGTGGCATACAAGTATTAAGAGCTCCTTACATGCCATTGCTATACTTCTGAGTTCGTTTAAGCCTTCCAACAACTCCATGAGGTTAGTACTGATACCCATTTTAAGGATCAGAAAACTGAGGGAGGGAGAGTTTGAGTAGCTTATCAAAGGTTGTGCAGCTAGTGAGAGCCAGATGTGGAACCCAGGTCTGCCTAACTCCAGAGACTCCCGAATTGCTTCACTCTGCTGCCTGGGGGTGTCCCCAGGTCTCTGCCTTACACCCTCCCTGGCTGCAGCTGAACCCCGCAGCACAGGTGCTGCTGTGTGAAGCCTGCCCAATCACTGTAGAACATCTGGTCCAAATTCTTCATGTGACAGAGAGAAACTAGCTGGCTGGGTGAAGAGGAGAGCAGGCTCCTCAGCCCGGCTCACCAGGTGGCAGGACTCAGGACCAGAGGCCACTGCACAGGCTCCATCCACTGCAGTCTGCACACTCAAGGAGGACAAGCTCCACAAGCCCTTTTCTGGAACAGGAGATGATATAAGCTAATTAATCAAACAAACTTGGACATATATTCTTTCAAGGGGCATAAAGCTCATGTCTCCCTTGCCTGCTTCATATCTGCCTAGAACCTAACACGAAGTCTTCATAGATCTGAGGTCATCTGGGCTTCCCAGCCGCTATCCAAGGGAAGCTGGAGTTACAATGCCCTGCACTGGAGAGGACTCAGGCTTAGAGCCACTGAGGCTCGGGGGAGCGGCTGGCTCAAGGGCACAGCCAGTAGGGAGCCAGGAACAGGGAGGGGACTCAGTAAACAGCTGTGGACTGAGCCAAAGGACAGCAGCACTGCCCACTCAGCCAATGTCCAGGGGCTGGGGCTCTGGCACTGGGGCCCTGGCTGCTATGCAAACAGAGTTATAAAAGCAAAGGCCATCTTGACTGGAAAGACAGCCACCAACATGGTGACAGTGGTTACTTCTCAATCATAAGTGACTTTTATTTTCTTCTTCTCTAAGTCTTTTCATACTGTCCAGGCTTTGTGCAGTGAATATGTACTACTTGTAGAGTCACCATTAAAAATGCCTAGGGGTTGGGTGTAGCACAGTGAAACAAGTCGGGGTTGATTCCTAGCATCCTTAACAAAAAGAAAAGGAAAACAAAAGCCTTCTTCCCCCGAGCGAGCAGACAGATCTGATCTCTTCCCTCAGTTGTGCCCTCTCCATCGGCCCCTGGGGCAGAGCCTCACCGCACATCTCTCACCCCGGGCAGAGCCCTGCACCTCTGTCCTGAGGGTCTGAGCTCACAGGAGCATGCGGAGGGGTGGTCAGTGGAGACCACGTCTTAATTCGAGCTAGGGGCAGGGGACAGCAGGGCTTCCTTCCTCGTGTGTCTGCATGCTAGCTCAACTCCCAAAGTGGTCATTCCAAAGGTTAGGAGGTAGATGGGGACCCTGGAATGGCCAAAAGGTAGGTGCGGATGGAGCTACGGAAGGAACCATGCTGTTTCCTTGGTCAGAAAATATCGGGCTCTTCAGAGTCTACAAAATCAGGCTCCACAAGAGAGGGGCTGCTCACCAAACCCTAGTAAGCAGGGTCAGGCCGTTGTGAAGAATGTTTTTAATGCAGCAAGAATCTACATGAATTTCTGTGCTGTAAGCCCCAGTACAGATATCCACAAATTGCTTCAGTGTCCTAAGCCCAAATACAGATATTCACAGATATCCCCAGTGTCTGTGGAGAAACTGACCCAGCCAGGGTCTCCGCTGCACTTATTAAATCTGGTAACTTTATGAGGCCTCCCTCCTCGTTACCATCATCATTATTATTGTTAGGGCTACTGGGGATTAAGCCCCAGTCTTCACACTGACTCACCCCCTGCCCCTTTTATTTTGGAAACAGGGTCTTGCTCAATCACTAAGTTGCCCAGGCTGGGGTTGAACTTCCATCTTCCTGCCTCAGCCTCCTAAAGTGCTAGTATTACAGCACATGCAGTGAGGTACTTAGAATTACTCTTCTTATTTCTGAGATGAGGAAATGGTCTTGGAGAGGCAAAATTATTTGCTCAACAGCACACAGCTAGCAAGGAGGAAGCTCGGATCTACACCCGGAGAGGTCTGACACCAAAGCCCTCTGTCGATCCGGGCTGCCTTTGTCCCATTGGCAACGCCATCACAGCCGCCTTTAGCTGCCCGGTCCCAGGCAGGCTGGGCACCTCACACGCTGCCCGTCCCAGGCCTCCCTTGTGGGAGGGCTACCATCAGCTCATTTTACAAAGGAGACCAGCGCAGGGGGTGCAGAATACGTGCAAGGTCCCACTGCTGGCAAGAAGCGGCCTCAGCCTTGGGGAAAGCAAATCTTCACTCGCAGGCAGAGAACGGCCTGGAACAGTGGTGTGGGACGGGAAGAGAGGGCCACAGTGGTATTGGGGCCAGGCCTGGGCCGGGTGCCCTCGCTCTGCGGGCTTCGCCCCTGCAGCCCCCAGCCTCCCCAGCTGCCAGTTGTTGCAGTTCAAACTCAATTGTTCTCCTGGTGCTGAGGCAAATGGAGTCATTAATTACCTTCCATCGGCTGGGCTGAGTTCAGAACGCGATCAATATCCCCGCTTGTCATGCAGGGCAGCTGGCCTGTGGCGCCCCAGCCCCACCCCCACGCAGCAGCAAGGCCAGGCTGCAGGTCTGGGCTGCCGCTCCGGCCTCGGGTCGGATGGGGACCGGGTGAGGCTCTGGGTGCTGAGGGCTGAGTGGGGCTGCTGCCTTGAGCTGGGGCGCCTTGCAGGGGAGGGGAAGAGGAAGGGGCAGAGGGTGGTGTGGAGCAGAAAGGAAGACGGAGCCTGAGCCTGAGGAGAGAGGGACTGGGGAAAGGCACGGCGGGAGGAGGAGGAGAGGGCCAGTGCGGGCTGGCGCGGGCGAGGCAGACAGAGGCAGCGAAGGAGCCTGGGTGGGATGTCCGACGGGCAGACCTCAGCTGGACGGCCTCTGGGCCTGGCCTGCCTGTGTGCCCTTGGCCAACCTTGGCGGGACTCAAAGCTTTGGCTCTGGGGAGGACCAAGTCTGCCCAGCCTGCCAGTCCTGGCAAAACAGCCGCTCTCCCTGACGGAGCCCATGTTCTCAGCACTCACTGAGTTCCTCACAGAGCAAGGGGCCGGGCCTCCCGCCACCTGGCAGTGCGGTCTCCTGGCTTAAACCCTAGTTCAGATGCTCGCTTCTGCATGGCCTTGGACCAGTCCTGTGAGCTTCTCCAGAGTGAACTGCCTCCGACATACACAAGGCGGCTACCAGCAATATTAATTTCTCCTTTCTCTGTTCCAACAGCCATCTTTCCAAACCTCGACGGTAGGAACAAGAGCAACTAACACGGATCCGGTTCCTGCTATGGTGCCAGACACCATGCTTAACATACACACACTGATTTAATCCTTAGAAAAATAGCGACTGGCATTCAGTAGGCACTTACTATGTGCCAGACATTCGTGTAAGAATGTTACATATGTGAACTCGTTCACTTTTCACAAGAAACACGAGCAGGAAGCTTCTCCTGTCATCCCTGTGCCGTGGATGAGGACAGGGAGGAGCAGGGGCTAAGGACCAGGCCCGATGGCACACAGATGCACTCAGTGAGTGACAGGACACACAGCCAAGCCCGGGCAATCTGGTTCTCATATAACCTGGGGAAACTGAGGGCTGGCGCAGACAGGTGACGGGCCCAGAGCTGCTCACTGCAACGGGTCAGCGACCAGCCAGATACAGACTCTGTACGAGTCATAGTTATTTCTCAATGCTCATTTTCTTTACTAAACTGTGAATTTTGTGGGCAGGGACTCAATCTTTTTCATCTGTAAACCTAGCATGGGGCCCCACACATGGCAGACGATCCCAAATGTTGGCTGGTTTGTTGAACAGAATTCTAAAAGCAAAGACTGATAAATTCTTAGCCTTCCTTGCTCAACTTTTTACATTTAAGAAGGAAAAAGAAGCGGATTCAGTGTCATGCACATTTTATAGCTGGAAAGTATCGTGGAGCTAATTTAATCTGATTCTCTTAGAGATTTAAAATTAAAGCAAAAACAGAACCAAGTCAAACCGAAAACAGGCTCAAGGTGGTTAGTTAATGCTGCCATAGAGCTGGCGTTGCTGGAATGAGGACTGAGGAGACCTTTCCACTACTGCAAGTTGCTTACTTCTGACCAGGAAAGAAAACAGAGAAAGGTAGAGGTGGGGATGCGTGGAGAGTGACCACAGCTGGGGTTGGTGGGTGAAGGCGAGGGCACGGGTGGAAAGTGACCAAGGAAAGCAAACGACAGCCATGGGGCAAACAGGGGCCAGAAGCCCGCAGCAGAGCCTAACAGCAGGAGAGAGGGCCAGGGCTCTAACAGGGATGGCTGCCTCAGAAGCTCACAGAATCAACCTGGCTATGTAAAGTGCGTGGGAGCAGAGGAGGGGTGGGAAGAGAAGACATTTAAGGAAAATCACCTTGTTTCACACGGCTAAGCTTTAAAATATGATGAGCCTAGATTTTAAAAGGACATGTACACCGAAGAGCGGAAGATTATGCAGCCATTAAAAAATCATGCGTTCAAAGAATATGTAATGATATGTGAAAATGGTCCTGTATACTGTTAAGAGAAAATAGTGGACACAGAGCTGCATATACAACATCATTCCAATTTTGATTTAAAATCACATATAGAAAGTTATGCATGCACAGGAAAAAAGACTAGAAAAAACATCAAATTTCAATTGTAGTTATCTCTTAGTGATGAGATTATGGATTTTTTAAGAAATTTATTGTCTCTTCCAAATATATATATATATTTTTGGTACCAGGGATTGAACTTGGGACCTTGTGCTTTCGAGGCAGGTGGTGGAACCACTGAGCTACATCCCCGGCCCCATCTCTTCCAAATATTTTACAGACATCATATAATGTACTTATGATCAGACAGAAGTTCTGCCTGCCTGTCTGTCTGTCTGTCTATCATGTATCATCATCTCTATTTCAAAAAGGACACAGGGCAGACGGAAGGAGGGACCATGAGCAAGGGCACAGCTATGAACGCAACGTGAGTCTGTCAAGAAGGCAAAGGCTCGTCAGAGCAAGCGGAGACAGTAAAAAGGGCCTTGGTCACTACAGCTGGAGAAAGAACAAAAAGGAAGACAGGTTTACATTTTGTCCTAGGAAAGAAGAGGTAAGAGTGAGAGAGGAAAGATCAGAGAGGGAGGGGGGGAGAGAGGGAGAGAGAGGGAGAGAGGGAGAGAGGGAGAGAGGACTGCTCAGTCCCCAGCTTGCCTTTGTTCTCTTCACCAAGGAAGAGATCCTTCAAATGCACCAGCAGGAGGCCACTGGCACCCTGGCCGACAGGCAGCTCTGAGCCCTTCAGCTGGGCTGACTTCCAGACCATTCGCATACTGAGCATACCCGAGACTGAGGTGGACAATCTTTGAGCCAAGAAGTCATAGGGAAGAGGGAGGCAGCAACAAATCCAATGCCATCCTGCCTCTAAGGAAAGGCTGATTGTGTAAACGAAGCTATAATAAATTCAACATCAGCTCTGGATATTTTTTAGATGTGATTATTACACAGCTAATTTGTGGGCACTAGAAAAGAAAATGGGATGGCCCAGAGTCTGCAGTATTTGCCAAGAATAAATTGTGGCGCCCTGACCCAGTATCGGTGTTTGGGTCAAGCGCTCTCCCGGAAGACTTCCCCACCTGCCCTGGGTAGAACCGACTTCCCTTTTCTTCCTAGTCTCCAGCCTTGGTCGCAGCATCGATCACCTTCTGTCTGTGATGACGCGCACATCTGCTTCCATGCTAGATTGTAAGTTTCTTGAGACCAAGACTTTCCACACCAGGCACTCAATTCACTCAGCAAGTTAAACTGGATTTGTTTTCCTCCCCAGTACTGAGGATCGAACTCAGGACCTTGCGCTTGCCAGGCAGGTGGGGTGCCACTGAGCTACTTCTCAGCCCCTAAACTGGACTTTTTGTCATTGATTGGGAAATTATTCGGCTGTAGCGAATATTAGCACATGGCAAAGAATCTGCTGCCCAACCTTGTAGACTCGGTGCAGCCAAGTGAGATGGGCTGGTGCCGGGCTCATCTCTCATTCGCTGCGACCAGCGGAGAGTCTGCACGGTCGGACCCCTGGCCTTCCTTTCTTTTAAAGGGAAAGAACTTCAAGAAAGAAGAAGAAATGACCTGGGTGACACAGGAGACATCCTTGTGACCTTAATCAGAATTAAGAATCCAAACCAGCAAGATGAAATTCAACGAGGATGAATGGAATGCCCTATGTTTAGGTTAAAGAAAATCAATGACACAAGGGCAGAATGGGGTGGGCCTGGCCCGATAGCACTTGATGTGAAAAGGATCTCGAGGGTTTTGTTGACCACCAACTCCGCGAGCTTGAGTCTGGCACAGCTGCTAAAACATCAAACGTGATCTTGGGCTACATTGCGGGTGCAGTCTCCAGGCGGGAAGTGGCAGAGACACTGCTGTGCCTGGCGCTGGCCGGACAGTCTCTAGGTCTGGAGTTCATTCAAGAGGGGCTTCAGCCTGCAAGAGTGAGTTCAGAGCTAGGTGACCAGGAAGGGGAGAGCATTTCCACGGAGGCCGGAACCACATTCCGAGAGAAGCGAAATCCACCTGGCACTCAGCCCAGCTACGGTGGAGTGAGTGAGAGGACGCCAGGAGGGAAGGGCTATCAGATGGAGATATTCACCACTGCCCAGCACTCGGCAGTAAATGTCCTGATCTCTGTGTGTTTTAAAGATGACAGAGCTGAGGCTCTGGGAGATTATGGAACTAGCTGAAGCCCCACGGCAAGTGAGAGGTGGAGGTGGACCCCACATCCGGACATCTGGATTCCACGTCCCACGCTTTGCCCTCTGTCCACACTGACTCAGCGTAAAGGCAGAGATGCACACAGTGGTCACTGTCCCGCCCCGTCCTCATCCAGGCTGGGCAGTGGCTTATTAGCAGGGGAAGCTCAGACGACCTCAAGAACCTGAGGTGCTTGTCACCACTGTCCAGCAGCCCCTGGCTCCCCCACAGCTGAGGTGCCCCCGAGGACAGCTCCTCCCAACCTTGGCTGCTCCCAGGCTCAACTTTAGCTCCCACCTGCTCTTCTCACCCTTCCTGGACGCTTGCTGGCCACATGGCCCGTGGTCCAGCACTCAGTGACAGGCAGCTGTGTGATGTGAAGGCCTCATACTGACCCACAGATCCTCAGGGAGGAAAGCTAAGTGCGCTCAGTATCCTGCGGACTCAGACAGCAAAGGCACAGACTCTCAGCTCCGGAATCTGCCCCCGAGGACAGAGGATGCTTTCAGTGACCACGAGGGCCCTCCTATTTCCTTAACCAACCAGTGGGGAAGACAGAGAATGGGGAAACCTAGGACCCCGAGGAATTATACAGCACAGCTGCTCTTCTCATTTTGTTTTGTTTGCTTTCGCGTGGGCCTTGTGCAGGCTGGGCAAGTTCCCCACTGCTGAGCCGCAGCCCCGCCATTTCTGAATGTTTATTTAGAGACAAGGTCTCGTTAAGTCACCCTTGAACTTGCGATCCTCCTGCCTCGGCCCTGGAGTGCTGGGATTGCGAGTGTGCACCAGCACCTCCCACGAACGCTCCCAGGCTGAATAAGGTAACTTCCTCTGTCCACATCCTCCAGACTCCTCGCTGCCCAGGCACAGCCAGCCAGACGTGTGGCCCTCTCGTGGGGGGGTAAAGGGCGCTGGCTGGGCACAGGCCAGGGAGAAGGGAAGCGGGGCCTTGGCAGTGGGAAGGGAAGGCAGTGGGAGGCCCACATGAGGGTGGGGATGGGGGCCTGACCGTGCTGGGCAGTGTCCTGGGTGCCCAGACTCCCTGCTGGCCTGCCCAGAGCTAATGGGCAAGGCAGGCTCGCCACAGGTCTCCTCCGGCCTCCCTGGGCTTTCAGGGAGGCGAGGGCCCTTCTGCCTGGTGCTGCCCACGGGTCTCCAGCCAGGGCCAGAACTGGCCGGCGAGCTCTCGGAGCTGGGAGGGAAGGGGCTTTGTTAGCTCAAAGGACACAAGCAAGGCGAGAAATTACATAGCAGGCCGCCCTAAGTATGCTTGTTTAGAGAAACTGCTTGCATTTATGAAGTCTTTGGTGCGGAAAGCAGGGTTGCAAACGACTGCATCAGAGCGACAGTAAAGGCCATTAATTTCCTGTTATGTTTTCCTGTGTTGGGGGCTTTATTAATTTAATTTTACACTGTCGAACAACAGCGAGAGCTGACACTGCCACACCGCCTCGGCCGGGGCTTGCTTTCTGTGTGTAGCAAGGTTTTGCCGCTGTGCAAATCCCCTCTCACCAGAGCCGGCGCGGATGCATGCAGGCCAGGGCTGGGGCAGGCTGCAGAGGCCAGGGGACGCTCCGGCAAGGCCATCCCCAGCCACGTCCCGATCTGCCTTGCTCCTGGCCTGCATCTCGGACTGCTCGGGACCGAGCCCTGCCCAATCACCCTTCATTCCCTCTCCCTCCACGCCCGCCTCTGCCTGACTCCAGCTCTGCTGTCCTCCGCCAGCTCCTATGGAATCTGAGGAGAGACGGAAGTTCTCAGAAAGAGGTGAGAAGTTTCCTTGCTTTCTGTCCCCAGCTGAGGCTTGTCACAGCAGCCAGGGGGCAAGTGACCTGAGGTCACCTCACCCTCAGGCCAGCGCCTTCGGGTCACTTTTCTCCTCCAGGTCCCCACTGGTCAGAAGTCAAGGACCCTGGCTCGCTTACACATCACTGGGGCACACACGTGCAATCCCATCTGCAAGGCCACTCACGCCAACCTGCTTGCAAGCGCCTTTGATGGCTCCTGTGCCCTGGCCTTGTCAGTCACGTGTGCCCTTTGCCTTCTCAGGAAGAAAAGGAAAAGGGACCCTCGAGAGACTCCACTGGCTCCCTTCAGTGGCTACAAGGCACCTGGCCGAAGAAAAGCAGGCTCAGGGGCCCCTAAGGGGACAACACTCTGGTCCCTTTACTGTCCTGATCTCACACCCACTGCCCCAAGACCACCCAGCCCGGCTCCCGGACACTCACCCCCAGGGGACAGAGGGCCGAGGCAGCAAGGAGGGGAGGAGCAAAGAGTAGCTGCTGCAGCCTCTCCTCACAAGCACACGGTCTGTACGGTCCGTGCTGGGCTGCTGAGGGCCAGGCTGATGCGTGCGCGTGAGGCGTCTGCGCATCCCTCCCTGTCGCTGGCTCCTCTGCTCCTCAGTCCCTTGGCAGGCTCTGGGGGCTGGTGGGCGGAATCCAGCTCTCCCAAGGAACAGAGCATAAACTTCACACACTGCATTTACGTTAATGCAGGCTCCTGGGGCCGCTCTCCTCTGGCTAGTCTCCCCTGCTTGTCCAGCCTCTGTCACATCCTGTCGCTGCTCCTGTGTGCGCCGGACTTCACACACACGCACGCACACACACACACACACACACACACACATCAGACCGCAGATGACGAAGCCTGGGGCCGAGGAGAAGGGGAGGGGTAGGTGCCACAGCTGGGGCAGGCCCAGGAGGTGCCTCGGTGTCTGCAGTGGCGTGGGCGCAGAGTTGCTTTGAGGCAGGCAGGTGGCCTCAGGGAGGGGGTGCTGGCATTTCGGGTGGATGCCAGCGGAGGAGCCACCCGGAGGCCGGCGCAGGCCTCTAGGAGGGAGGGAGAGGTGCCGCCTGCAGGTTGAGGTCTGTGTGGCCTCTCCTGTCGGGGCTGTCAAGGTCAGCAGGCCGAGTTCACCGGAGGGTCAGGGTGGTTTGAATTACTGGCTCTGCTGTGGCTCAGGCTCTGGGGCTCACCCGTCTCCCACCCCTTTGCCAGGCCCCACCTCCTTCCACCCTGCCTGGTTTTCCCAACCCCAAGGGCAGAGTGGAGGGTCCCAGAGGGTCCTGATGCCCCTGGCCCTGAGGGAGGAGGGGTGGGGACAGCCCCTCACCTGGCTCCTCCCCTGCCTCACAGCCCATGCTGGGGGATGTCTCGCCTGGTGCCCTTGCTGGGACGGGAAGGGGAAAGTGCCTACCTGCAGAGCAGGAAGGAAGGCCAGAGCCAGGGTTCACTCTGACAGACGAGTGCTCCCGCTAGGTGCACACATGAGAGGGCGGAGAAGCTGGGTCTCGGAGAGAGAATGCACAATCCTGCAGGAAAGCTGCCCGTGCCCGAGGGCGGAGACCCTGCAGCCCCTCTACAACAAACCTGCACTCGCTCTCCTGCGGTGCTTGGCTATCTAGTCTGACTTTCTGGAACTGCAAGGAAAAAACATACATCTTTTGTGGGAAACCTCAAAATACTTCCTCAAACAACCTATTCTGTCCACCACAACATGAGAGAGCTGGGAAACAAAGATGGCTGACGGTTTGAGTGCTGCCTCGTGTAAGAACACAGGGCTGACAGACACATTCACGACCCTGTGGCAGGCACGCAGAGCTGTGCCTGAACTCTAGCACTTCCCCCACAGAAAACACAAGCCACCTGAACAGAGCCACGCTGAAGGTCTCCATGAAGCAGCAACACAGCCCACATCCACCGCCTTGAGTGACCCGGTCAGCGGCCAGCGGGCTTGGAGCCAGCACCCCCGAGAGTGGGATTGCCTGAGATAGAAAACCCCCTCAGGCCCGGCTGGTCTAATTTCTCCAGATATTAGGAAGATACAACCATGACCTTGAATGTGCATTCTTCGGTTGCTTGGTTTGTCTGACATCTTAGCAAATGCTGACCTTTGAACCTTAACTTTTTTTTTTGGTACCGGGGATGGAACTCGGGACCTTCCCCTTGCAAGGCAGGCGGCGGCACCACTGAGCTGAATTTGCAGCCCTGAACCTTAACTTTTTCTTAAACTAGAGGGACATTAGCCAGGCTTTGAATATGAGTTGGGAAAGGGACCCAGGCTGAGTTTGGTCAATGCAGTCAGACTCAGGCACTCGCCTCTGTGTTGCTTTCTTCCTGGAAACTCGCAGGACCCGTCCTGCGTGGCAGTGTGTGATGTGCTACAGTCACACAGCGCACCATGTGTGGGACCGGGACCGTAGCACGTGCAATTTCAGCAACAATCCACAGAGCACCCTGGCCCCCATCTGAGGTTTTGCTCCTGTGGTTTCAGTTGGCTGTGGTCAACCATAGCCTGAAATCTCAAGTGGGGCACTGCAGAAACAAGCAGTTCGTAAATGCTGCATTGTGCACCTTTCTGAGTAGCGTGATGCAATCCTGAGCCACGCTGCTCTTCCCGCCCCCTATGTGAATCATCCTCTTGT
The DNA here is from genome assembly GCF_053883595.1 of Heterocephalus glaber. NCBI lineage: Eukaryota > Metazoa > Chordata > Mammalia > Rodentia > Bathyergidae > Heterocephalus > Heterocephalus glaber. The sequence goes on from NW_028258321.1 coordinate 7,333,828, forward strand.
CCTGTGCTGTACTGTTAGTCACTTACGGTGTCTCGCTTACCACACTAGTGTCACAGCACCAATATATTGCTGTACTTATACTATTTTATTATTAGTCATTGCTGCTCATCTTATTGTGGCTAATGTACGAATTAAATTTTATCATATATGTGCACGTAAAGGAGAAAAGTATGCATCAGGCTGAGCACCACCATGATTTCAAGCATCTCCTGGGGTCCTGGATCGCACCCCCGTGGACAGGGAGGGTGGAGGGCGTTGATGGATGTGTGAGGGTTCTGTGGCAAGACACACAGCTGTGCCACGTGCTGGGCTTGCAGAGAGAATCCGTCCAACGCTGTCAGCTTGTCCAGAGCAGCACAGCCCCACCGTCAGGCCTCTGCCCCACCCCTCAGTGCACCCCGTTCCACTGCCGTAGTGAGAGCTCAGCAAAACCCCCCAGCTCTCCCCAGGCAGAGCCAACTCAATCCCTCTCTGCTTCCTCCAGGCCCCTGCATGGGGCCAAAGCCACTGGAAGGTCAGTCTTGGGCTCTGGCCTGTACCTCTGAACGCCGGCCCAGGCCCTGCCTGCTGGTTCAGGGCAGGCCTGTCTACCACACAGCCTTTTCCCAAACACCCAGGGTCCCCTCACCTGCCCTTTCCGACACTGGATCATCTGCTGCCCCGCCAAGAAAAGCCAGGAGGAGAGCCTGGTGACCAAGGCAGGCCTGCTTTCCATTAATGAGACGAGCGAGTGAAATCCGGCCACGGAGGCAGCCTGCAAAAGGAGGGGATCGTGGGGCCAGGAGCAGAGCCGCTCAGGTAATTGGTTTATCTGTCTGGAAGCAGGGGGAGCAATCTGAGCACAGACAGACTGGCAGTAAAGTCTCTTCCTTAAGGCTATTCCCTTTGTCTTTTCAATTGCTTGCACATCCATGTGAGAGAGGGAGAGAGTGTTAAGGAGAGAGGGAGAGGGAGAAATGTTAATTTGTGAATTAATGGCTTTTCTCAGCGGAATTGTAAATTCAAATGTCACCTCACACGGTGACACCATGGCTGGTCTGCTGAAGAAGCAATGATAAGATCCCCCACCTCCCTTGGTGGCCCTCCCTCCCCAAAGATAGCTGTGGAGTGGAACATGCTACTTTTAATTTGCAATAACAACACAACAGAGGTATGCAGTAATGACTGCCACGCTTCTATCCTTTTCCCGGCTTCCTACCCCCCAGGCCAGGTGGCTTCCCCACTGCCCCTGCCCTAGGCTTCAGAAAGCCACCCACCCTGGCTGCCCCCATCCACCCCAGGCCTGATCGCGGGGGGTTGCCTTTGGAATTGTCATGCTACAACCCTCTTCTCCTTCAATAATCAGGGAATTAATGGCCCTGAAGTTAAAGTGAGGCTGATACCCAGGCCCTGCCCAGCATTGGGAAAAAGCCTTCATTGTTTTCAAGCAGGAGGCGGGCAGCAGTGAGGGAGATTCATGGATGGAGATTGAATATGCAATTTTCTTTCACCTTGCCAAGAGCTGCCCCTGGGCTGTGCCTGGCCTAAATTTTTCCTTTTACCATCTCTGCCTTATCCGGCCCTCCCACCTCCCTTCCATTCTTTCCAGAAAATTACCTTCAAAATTGATTTCCACTTTTACAAACAAATATAATGGGAACACAGGAAAAAACTTGGGCCGTGATGAATTAGGGCTGTCAGGTGCTTCCAGGTCTCCTTTGCTTTTGTTTTACTACCCGATCTACTCTTTGTTTTTCCAAGGGTGGAAAATCTGCCCCATCCCCTGCGTCCCTGGCCCACTGGGCCATGGGGCCTCGGTCCCAAACCTCCTGAGTGGGCCCTGGCAGAGTGACCTGGGCCCTGAGGCTCCGCTGGCCTCTTGTGTTCCCCACTGAAGCCTGGCCCACTGCCTCCTTCCTGCTCTGTCTGTAGGAAGCCACTCTCTAAACGGCCTCTAACCGCTGCCCCCCCCTCAAGCTGGTCATTCCCTAACTCCCACGCTGTGTTCCCTCTGCCCCTCACACCTCTTAGAGTCCAGACTAGACGCACACCTCCACCTCCTCCACTATGGGCAGCACCAGCGTGTGCCTTGACTAGGGCAAATGAGAGAGACGAACACAGAGACCCCGAAAGACAGGCGGGCAGAACACAGGGGCCAAGCTCCTCCTCAAAGTCCCACCTAGCCTGAGCATAGGGTTCCCAGCCCCAGACTCGCTGGCCTGGGGCCCAGCCAGCCCGGGGGGCAGGCTCAGAGCAGTGCTCATTTGCCAACAGACGTAGGGTGATACTGGTGGGCCAAACTATATGCATGCCCAAGCCAGGACCACGGATCCTGGCCATGCTCAGGCCCGGCTCAGTTCTGGTCACTGGAGCCTGTGGATGCACACATAGTCACCCTGGTTCTCCCCGAGTTTGTACACTACCTAGAAACTGCACACTTTTCCAACACGACATTCTGCATCCCCTTGCACCCAAAGATCTCAGAGGTGCAGAATATACATAGACTCACATGTGCATAAACCATGGGGAAAATTTCATACAGGTCCGTAAAACAAGCATTCATTTTCCAAAGCAAAGAGATGAGTTGAGTAAGAGCAGAAATGGACAGATGGACAGAGGGAGAAATGCTCCTGTCCTGGAGAAAGAAGGAGGTCTTCTATTTATTTGCATACCTAGGCAGTACCTGTGGAGGTGGAAGGGTGACATGTGGCCCAACGGGTAGCCAAAGAGCAACGAACAGGTAGAGATGGGCAAAGTCCGTCCCAGTCACTGGGGTGGGGCCGGCGGCTCCAGGCTAGCTTACCCGGCATCCGGTGAGGGTCAGTGCGGTCACAAGGAGAGCACCAAGGGGAGGGAGCCTGTGCCCACACAAATTTATTTCTTGACACACAATTTCATTCCCCAAAAAACCTAACCTAGCATTAGGCTTCCTCTCCCAGATGCACACTGTACCACACTCCAGTATGGAGCTGGCTCGACACTAGGCCCACAACCTCATGGATTCTTCACCGTCCTCACGGAGAAAGTTGTTACCACATCCACTGTGCATAGCAGAAAACCAACCGATACAAGTTAAGTGATCCCTCAAGGTCACACAGCCAGTGAGCAGGGCCCGTTCTTCCCCCTGAGCCACTCTGCCCATCCCAGCTGGCTCCTGAGATTGCACCCCAGCCTCCACCCTGCACTGCCCGCCTGCTCTCTGCCTATAGCCAGCAACCTTCCCTTTGCAGCCTGCCCTCCCCTCAACCCAGGGCTCCCAGGCAAGGATGGGTGTTGCTCATTTCCACAGCTTATTCCTTTCATTTGCTCCAAGTCTAACCTGAGCGACCCTCTTGAGGACTTCTAGGGGAGAAGCTAACCAAGGAAATAAACTGCTCCTTCTAGTTACAGAAGCAGAAGGGAACTATTAAAGGCAGTGACGGGACTCGGCCACTTGCAGCCATACAACCTACCCTGCCTGCAAATGCACAACTGCACCAGCATGGCACCACTCAACTGCAGAAGTCACTGTGTACCTCATTAATGAAATGCAAGATCACGGCCCTGCAATCCCACACATCAAGGGCTTACCAGCACGTGCCTTACACAGATCCGCAGACTCCCACCACAGGACTTATTTGGGTTTGGACAAGTTATGTAACTGCTCTGTGCTCCAACACCCTGTGGAGGACAGCAGTGCTCTGGGCTGTAGCCCAAATCAATAAGGAGAAGGCAAAGGACTTTAGGGGTTTTGCTCATTTCTTTGTGGTGCTGGGAATGGAACCCAGGGCCTCATGCATGCTAGGCAAGTGCTCTGTCACTGAGCCATACCTCCAGCCCAGACTTTGGCTCTTCAGCTGGTTACGGATAAGGAACACAAGCCTCCTTCTCCAGCCACAGAAGCCAGGGCACCAACATTCAGGGAAGCAGAGTCCTATCTGTGTTCTGGGAAACCAGCCCTAATTTGCCCAGCCAGAGTTGTAGCTGAGAGAAGGTTTTGCAGGGGAAGGATGCGGACTGGTGCACAGCCTGTCCTCTGGATGCTTTGGGACACCACGTCCTCATCCTCCCCTGGCCTGTCTCCTTCTGGGCAGTCCTGCACTCCTGGGAGGAAGGGCGAAGCTTCCTGAGTGCACACTTCTCCAAGGAAAGTCGGTTTCCCTCACTCCCACAGGCCAGGGCATGAGGAGGAATCTCAAGCAGCCGAAGGTCACTGTCAGCCCAGGTCACAGCAAATCCCCACAGACACGATCGCTGCAGATACTCACAATGCTGACCATGTTTGAGTGCCAATGCCAGTAATGCTCTGGGTATTATGGCTGCGAACACCAATAACCACTGCCGAGATGTCTCTACTAATGCAGCACACCCTACAGTGACTGTCCTCAGTAATGCCCACCACCATGACACTGCTAGAGCTGAGGAATGGGCCATGCTGTCCCCAGAGGCAGGAGCTGGAGCAGTTTCCTGGAGGGCAGAGAAGTGCCTTGTTGCCCTCAGGGCAGGACACGGCTATAAAGATGCCAGAGCCTGAGGTGGAAGGAAGGCCAGTCCATGGAGCCCTCAAGGTCCTCCTCAAGGGAGACAGTCTGCCTCTGCTGTCTCTGGGTTCTAGTCCCTGGACATGCATCTCCTGTTCCAGCCCTACACCTGCAGCCCCGGCGTCAGTTTCTCTTTCCCCTGCAGTTCTGGCCCAAGAGCTGAAGGACACACCTGGGTGTCTGTGCAGCCTGTGCCCGAGGCTGCCTCCTGCAACTGGCCTGCCAGCTGCTTTGCTACCTTGGCCTGATCACAGAGTTGGGCTACATCATCTTGACACATAATTATCTCCCTATTCTTAATCATCCGAGCTGCTCCCTAATGCAAACCGGGCCTGGCTGCTTAGAGGCATCCAAGAGGGGGAGGGCGGAGGTGCCGAAGGTCTGCCTGCTCTCCCTCTCTGCTCTGTCCCTTACCACCCGGTCCCTGGATCCAGGATGGGGCAGTGCTCAGAGAGAGCTGGCTCCCTTACGAGCTTGGCCTCCAGGGCAAGGACAGCTCGATCTGGCCTGGGATTGGTCAAGACGCAGGGTGGCCAGGGCAAGAGAAGGCCCACAGACAGCCGGGCCTGTTCCTTCTTACCACCTGGCTGGGCCCAGAGGTGGGAGGAGACTCTGAGGCCTGCATGAGCCCTCCAGACTCAAGGGTCCCTGCATGGTCTCCCTGTGGCCATGCTGTCACACTGCTGGGGGACGCAGTCCGGACCCAACCCTGCGCTTGTCCCTTCCTGTCCTCATCCCTTCAGGGCTCCTCTCGCTTCCAGGGAGAACCAAAACCCAAACCAAAGCAGGGCCGGAGATGCAGCTCTGTGGTGCCGGCACCTGCTGGCAAGCGCAAGGTCCTGAGTTTGCTCCCCAGTACCGAAAAAACAAAACAAACTTCTGCCATCCTTCCCTGGCCCAGCCCTGGCCTGCTCTCCTGCAACTCCGACCCCTCTACTTAGTCTCCCTTCTGCTACTGTCCTGCTGCCCAGACTGCCTGCCAAAGCTACCCTGCCCTGATGGCCACAGGGCCTTCTGGTCACAAGGTCGCTCTGTCAGATAGGGTTTCGGGCCGCCATTGTCTAGGCAATTCTCCTCAGCCACACAAGGCCCCTCCTCGGAGAGGCTGTCCTGTGGTGAACCCCCCAGCTCCCCGCCTAGCACCGGGCCTGTGGCCAGACCTCCGTCAAGAATGGTATCCAATGGGCCTCTCTGCTCTGTGGGCTCGGCACTTCGCATGCCCCGTTGGGCTGTAAGCTCCTTGAGGCCCAGAATCGTGACTTGCCCTGCTTGGGAATCCACTTCACTGAGCCCTGCAGCCACTGCTCAGGAAGGTTCCCTGAGCTGACCGGACTCAGAGCAATGAATGCGAGCAACTACTCTCCGCCGGCCAGGCCCTGCCCTGTGTGACCATGGCCTCAGGCCAGTGCCCCACCACACCCAGCCTCCCTTCACCGTGGACCCATCAGACCTCTGGCAGTGGGAGGCAGGCGTGGCCCCATGTGGGCCACCAGGACAGAGGACAGAGGCTTCTGTGGCCTCCTTGGAGCCCTGGCTCTGTCACACTCTAATCAATGCCCGTGGCTGACGACAAACCTTAGGGTGTGAGGCAGCCTCTGCCAAAGCTCCCAGGGAGCCAGGGAACTTGGCCGAGGCGGAGCACGGGAAGCCCCAGGGAGAGGCTGGACTTCGGGCCTTTTACGAAGGCCCCGCTCATCACGGGCTGCAAAACAGCCCAATGAGATTCAGTGAGTGGCAAAGGCCGTGGCTGCCAAATGAGTTGCGTGTTTTGGGGGAAGGAGAAATAGAGCCAGACAAGCTGTCTCCCTTGAAACGAGGCCATTAGGGCTTCTGGAAGGAGGCCAGCGGCAGGTCACCGCTGTCTCACCGGGCCGAGGCCTCTCCCACACTCTGCCCCTTGCACTGGAGGCGGACGCTGAGCGCTCTGCCCTCTGCCCAGGCCCAGGGAGTCCAGGTGGTGGCCCAGGAACTGTCAGCTCCGTCTCTGTCTCCATCTTTACTGCCTCACAGTCCCCTCCACAGGGCTCATCCACCCTTGGATTCTTGAAAGAAAAAGGAGCTGCTGCCCGGCCAAGATGCAGAGACAGCAGGTGTGGCTGAGACTGTGCTGGGCCAGTGGGATCCAGAGCTGCCCCTTCCCACTCATCCTTAGAGGATTCTGGTTTGGGGGACACCGTTAAAATAACCCTGCATCCCGCTAAGGACAGGAGGCTGCTACTTCCCCGGTGGGGACTGACAGCCTGGGCGGGAAGCGGGTCTCGGATGCTGGTGTCTGTCTGAATCTGCCAGCCCCATGTCCTGGCTTCGTGCACTGGAAGGGAAGCAGTCACCAGGGGACCCTTGATGTCCCAGCACTTGAGAAGCAGCTTGCCCACGCTCGCCTGCCATGCTCCCCTTTCTGTCTTTCCTCCTCCTCCTCCTCCTCCTCCTCCTCCTCCTCCTCCTCCTCCTCCTCCTCCTCCTCCTCCTCGATTCGTGCCTTATTCCCTCAACTCGAAGCTAACAGCCTGGCCACACCTTGAGGCCTCTGGGGAGGAGGAAGCGGGAGTGGTGTCTGCTCTGACACAGCAGCAGCCAAAAGCAGCCCCACGCCCAGCTCCCCGGTCATTTCAGTGGGAGCTGCGTCCGTGTGTTGCAGAGAGAGGACACCGGGTCAGCTGCATGTGACGTCACCCCTTACCTTCGGGTGGTCTGGGGCCAGCAAGGACAGTGGGCTGACCTGTCATCCTTGAGTGACAGACCAGCTGTCCCCCAGCCTCCCAGACCCTCCCAAGGTAAAGGTTCGTGCCTCTTCTGGCATCCTGCAGGGTAGCTGGGTGAGTCCCATTGGAAGGCCAGGCCGTGAAGGCTGAGCAGATGGTGAAGCTGGTATCCTGACCAGCGCCTCCCTCCTCTCTCCAGGAGCCAGCAGGGCAATGGGGGGATCTGGGCTTTGCCGCTAAAACTGATCTCCCAGCAGAGCAGCTGCAAGGCCAGCGGAAACCGGAGCTCTGAGCCCAAGGACAAAGAACGCAAAGGGGAAGCCAAGGCTCTCCTTCCTCCTACCTTCATCACGTTTCCTCTTCTCACCATTGGAGCGAGGGATCCCCAGGATCCCATTGATGGAGTAGGATCCCACTGGGTCATTGGAGGCGCTGGAAACAGGAGGGGAGGCCGTGCTGGGAACTGGATGAGAGGAAGGAGGAGACACCATGAGGACAGTGGTTTGGATCACACGCCAAAGCCCCAAGGCTGGAGCAGAGCCAGGGTGAGAAGCCCACTTCCTCCCGCCTGCCTCTGCGGCCTGAGGGGGCACACACTGCCACACACTGAGGCTCTTTCCACTCTGTCCAGCCGGCAGGAGGTGGGGACCTGTTAGCCCAGGCCTCCTCTGCACCAACGCTGACTCCATCCAACCCTGCCCGGGAGCCATCTGGAGGGCACGGCTCTTGGGGGTCTCCTGGAGAGGGCCCTCCAGCCCTGGGGCTGGCAAAGCAGCTCCACTTTCCTGTCTCCAAGGCAGAGTCTTTAACAATTGTGATTTAGACTCTGGCCCTTTTAAGATCTCTCTCTCTCTCTCTCTCTCTCTCTGATTCTCTGGGAGATGAAGGCTGGTCCTGAAGGTCCTAAGTTGCCCCTCAAGACATGGACTACTGAGCCCATTAACTGTGCAGTGACCAGCTCAAGCACAGCCTGGCCCAACCCTCTGTCCCAGGACACACTGTAACCCGGGCCTGGTACACAAGGCTTCCTGCCAACCCCAGGAGGGCTGGGACTGGCCATTTCTACTTCCTGCTGGCCAAGAGAGAAGGGGCCAGTTGCTAAGAGGTCCTAGTCCCTCAACCCCCCCACGGCAGCCCCGAGTACCCCAAAGAGAAGTTAGTCGGTGTGAGCCTGGGGCTCACAGGGGTTGGCAGGTTTCTTCCAGACCTGGGCATGTCTAGGAGAGACCTGAGCACAGCTGGAGGAGGCAGAGAGCTACAGAGCACATGAGGTAGTTAAAGAGATCACGACACACCAAGAGAAGAAAGGCCGTACAGGAGGGACTCGAGAGGAGAGGAACAGATGCAGAGCCACATATAGGAGAGGAGAGAGGAGAGGGAGGAGAGAGAGGAGAGGCAGAGAGAAGAAAGAAGAGAGAGGAGGGAGTGAGAATAGATATCAAAGAACGAGGGACAGGTAGGGAGACAGAATCAGATAAAATGCAGACGATAGGGAAGGAGAAGAAGCGCTACAAGCGCAATGTGGAGAAAGAAAGGGAGGACATTAAGGCAGGGCAGAGGCCAAGGGAGCGGCAGAGACGGGGCCCGAGCTGATCTCGCTCAGGAAGACACATGCCTCTAGGAGCTCGGGGAACATGGGGCCTGGACCTCGCTGGAGTGGCCGTGCCCAGGGCTGGTCTGCACTCCCTGCTTCCCGGACAGGGCCAGCCTCCCGACGGCCCGAGCCCTCTTACCGATGGTGTGGCCGGGGGCGCTCACTCCCGTCCCCGCCCCATCCGGCGTTGGGTGGAAAGGCTGCTGAACTTTGGTCCGGATGATCCTGCAATGGCACCACACAGCGTCACACATCACACGCACACCCTGCAGAGCCTCGGCTCTGTCCTCACCCGTCTGTCCCCTGTGCCTGTGTTCACTGCTGCCAGCTATGAGCTTTCCCTGTGAGCTCTGGGCAGAGCTGACTCCTGCCCTGTGCGCTGATTGAATTGTAGCTAGGGTTTTGGTAGCAAGCACTGGGGCAGCGGGCCTAGCGGGGCACAGCGTCTTCTCCCTGCCTGGGATGTGGAGCCCGGTTCTCCATTTTTCCCTCCTCAGCTGCATACATGCAGCCCTGGGTGCCAGGACTTCTTGGGTCTGGAGATGATTTTGGAGCTGGCTCCTCCAGAGCTGGGGAGAGGTGTGCTTTCCCCATTCCTGAGCCAGGGAGTGTGGGGAAGGCTGGGCCCAGGGGACACTGGTCGGGGTCCCTTTGCCATGGCCACGCCTTACACAGCCTCCTCCTGAGCCCAGGACTGCCCTGAAGTCAGAGCCCCGCGCGTGCATCTGCCGCCTCCTTCTCAGGAGCCCTTCTCGGTCCCAACCTCTTTACCTGCCTGGCAGAAGGGCTCGGTGCCTGAGGGGCAGGGAGTCAAGTCACACGCGGCCCCACTGGGATGAGCCTGCCTTCCAGTGACGCTGAAGACCCAGGGCTCAGGGGCCCTCGAGGTCTGCGCCGGGGCCCGGCTGAGGGAGCACCCTCTGTGCTTGGCCCACGGCCTCTCCGACAGCACCGCTCCTCCCACAGAGAGGCTCAAGCCAGGCTCACCCCTGCTGGGCAGGTGAGCAGCACACTGTGGCCCCTGGAGCTTCAACCAGCGCTGCCTGAGAGCCTGCTGGCCACAGGGGTGAGGAACAGCTCTCCCTGGGAAATGGAAGGGCGGGGCGGGTCACCAGGGAGGGCGTTGACAGAGCGCCAGAGCACCCAGAGGCGCCGTGGGGAGGGAGGGCGCCCCGTTCTGCCTCTGCCACTGGGAGGCCACATCGCCTTAGGCTCATCACTCAGCCTCTCTGTGCCTCAGTCTCTTCACGTGTGAAGCCAAGGGCTGGAATACAGGGTCTCTGAGGCCTCTCTCTCCAGCAGGAGCAACACGGCTCCGGCTCTGAGGGGAGCAGACCAGGGAGAGGAGGGCTGTGTCGAAGGTGCTGGGGAGGTGGAGGGCAGTCTGGGGCCAAGCGAGAGGAGGGCTGCAGGGCTCCGGCCTTGGCAGCGGGGGCCCGGTGTGGGGGGAGGGGCGGCAAGGCTGAAAGTGAAGGCAGCCGCTTCCCGTGTGTCAGTCAGCGACCTGGCCCAGTGCTGTGTGTGTTTCCTCATTGACCCGCACCTTCCTTAGCCCTCATGGTAACCTGCACAGCAGGGTGCTCATCCTCATTCCGCAGGTGGCAAAGCAAAGCCGGTGAGGCCACAGTTGTCTTAGGCTCGCACTGCCGCTAGTGGCAGAATCTGGATTCAGACTCCTTCCAAAACATAAGAGCCGGGTGTAGGGCGTCTTAAACCACGAGCACTTTCTCAAACCAGAGGACAGCTGAGCACACGGATCCCAGGAAACTGTGTCTGGGCAGTGTGGAATAAGGAGCTGCATGCAGGGAAGGAAAGGAAGAATTTGCAAGATACCACGGAGGCAGAAGGGTCAGGACTTGACAACTAACAGGAGCTAAACCAGGCTGTACAACCTCAGCTGCATGTCACTGGAAAAGGCTCTGGAGCGGTGACTGGGTTTGTAGGAAGTGGTGGTGTGGGTCTTAGACATGCGCATGTGAGGCGCACACAGCCAGCATGACACACAGCAGAGAGGGGCCTTGGAGGAGTCTCCCACAGGTGTGTCGAGAGGGCTGACAGGCCACAGGGCGGACGCAGCAGAGCCTGTATGGTACAAAGTGCTCTCACCTAAGTCACAAAGAACATGTTAAGAAGAACGCGAGAGATGAATAGAAAAAGAGAGCGCGGTATTTACACACAACGGAGTACTACTCAGCCATAAAGAAAGACGAATGAGTCATTTGTAGGAAAATGGATGCATCTTGAGACCATAATGTGAAATAAATCAGACACACAGGCTTTAAAATCACATGCTTTCTCTCATATGAGAAACCCAAAATATAAGTAAAGAGCAGAATAGGAAGTAGAGAGATTCAGTAAATCTTTCTCAAATGGGAAGAGACCAACAGAGGGAAAAGGGGGGAGGGGAAGGGGATGAAGGAGGGATGAAGAAGCCGGGCGTGGTTGCGCACACCTGGAATCCCAGCACTGGGGAGGCAGAGGCAGGAGGATGGCTGTGAGTTCGAGGCCAGCCTGCTCTGCAAAGGGAGACCCCCGTCTCAAAAGCCCCCAAAAAGAAAAAAGGAATTAACATGTGTTATGTACATACAGCGACTCCACACAAGGAGCGTGATGCTGTGTAGTACAGACACGTGCTGACCAAGAGAGGAGCACAGGGTCCAGGCAGGACGAGTCAGCGAGCAGGAGCGGTCAGCATGTCAGTCAGAGGACAGTCCTGGCTGAGGACTGGAGGGAGGGTGTTCCAGGGCAGCAAGGACCCGGGAGAGTTTGGCGGCTGAGGAGGAAAAACCAGTGCAAAGCAGAACGAGTGGGGGACAGAAGGTCTGCAAAGGAGGGGTGTGGTGGGCACGCTTGCAAGGCCGGCATTCTGTGAGGCCGAGGCGGGAGGACCAGAAGCTTGAGCCCAGCCTTGACAACGTAGGCACGTACCGAGATTTAGGGAAGATCCCGGGGTTCAACCCCCAGCACTCCTCATTCCAACCACACACACACGCAAACAGCTTCCGAGCTTGTAGCTCTCAGCCAGCGGAAGGTGAGGTCACCTCAGAAGAGGGGGGGAGAAGGTTCGGAGCCTGATCAGCCCAGGAAATATCGAACAGTAGCTGAGGGCAGCAGAGACACATCTACAGAAATCTAGAGGCACTGAGGCCCCAGAGCAGCTGTTCTGACTGGTGGCAGCACAAGCTTCTAGGGCCTCAGGGCCTGCGGCAGCTCTGCTTGAGGGCATGGGCTCTGGATTAGGAGAGCCCTGGCTGGGGCAGGCTGGGGCAGATAACTGGGCGGGCTGCTGGGGTTTCTGTCTTCGTTACCCAGAGCCTCTGACCCCTGGAGCACTGCTGTAGATTTAGCTGAGGCAGCAAGTGATGGAAAATCACTACTCCCTGACAGCGGCGTGGTGGTGCACGGGAGCAGGGCTGGGCGAAGCGCCTGCTGCAAGTTACTAATGCACTTGTGTCCATCCAGGATCCCAGCGGCAGGCACTTGCCACGTCCCGCAGGGGCCACAGGGAATTTAAGAGCTGAGGTCTTGGAAGCCCGATGGTCACCCCTGCACTCCTGCATCCCGCATACAACTATTCGGCCCATGGGGATTTGGGAATTCCCTCTCGGGGCTGAAGGAGGAAGTGAAACAGATGCGGAAGATGATGCTACTGCCTGACAAGATGACACTACTGCCCACGTCCCTCCCCTCCCAGCCCTCCTCGTCCTCTTCCTTCTCCTCCTGCTTCTCCAGCTCTTTGCTGTGCGTGGCTCCACAAGTCGGCCGAACACATTTCGGTCCTCCATGGCCCCAGCTGGAGGTCCAGTCCCCACACAGGGGCCCTGGCGGCCACCTCTGCACCTGGGTGCTGGCTGTCATTCCCCATTCTCACGGAAGGACTGGGTACTGCTCCCCACCCCCTCCCCAGGAAGCTTTCCTCCACAGGGTGCTCTTTTCTTCCCCATTTCAGATGGGAGCGTGCCTTCCCAGCGGACGGCCTGTGCCCACCATGGGGACTCCCGGGCTCTTAAAGACCGCCCCATCCACAAGGGTGTGAGAATGGCAGAGGGAATTGGCTCCGGGCTCAGTCTTCCTAAGTTGCAACCCCAGCTCTCTTACTTACTGCCCAGGAAACCCTTGGTGATTTCTTATTCCCTCACCTATAAAACATGATAATACTGTTCTGCACTCCCTAGGACTACAGTGAGGATTCAGTAGGATAACACATGTAAACGATTAGTATGATAGTTGGCTCACTAATGCCCACTAGCATTATTATTCCTATGAGTGACCCCTAGGCCGGGCTGCTTTCAGCTTAGGGGCTGAGCCTGGTAGGCAGGATGGCTCCCTCCCAATATGCCCTGGCTTGGCATTGCAGGGGCTACCGAGACGCTGGAAAGAGCACTGGATATACAGGAAGCAGCAAGAGCCACCCTAAAGAGAAGTTATCTCAGAAAGACTTGACAAGACAGACTGGGGACTGGATCAAACCCCACCTGAGCTCTGCAAGAAGGACCCACAGAGCACACAGCAATGGCAGGGTGGAGGCAGGCTCTAGAGCAAAGGATGTTGAAGCAGAGGTGGACAGACAGGTCACAGGCTCTTTGGTTAAATTCCCAGGAAGCCCCCTCTCACTAGCTTGGGACTGCAACAGTCTCAAGGCTCTGTGGGTTGGAAGGCTTCTGTGAGGGAGTCTCCCAGCAAGCTGTTCGCTCATGAAGACAGAGGAGCGCTCCACCTCCCAAGAAGGCACTAGAGACCCCAACACCTCTTCTGCTTCCACCTCCTCCTGCTCCTCCTCCTTCCCTGGCATTGCTTCCTCTGTGCTTCCTTCTCTGTCTCTCTCCCTCTTTCTCTGTCCCCTTTGTCTGTCTGTCCATCTCCCTGCACCCTGAAGTCCCACTGTGGCTGTGTGAGTTTATTGATTCCTGGGAGCTGGGGGAAGCAGGAGGCAGGGCTGGGGTGCAGGCTCAGGGATGGAAATAGAAGGCTATAAATTATTTGTGACAGGAAAGCAATAGTGGCAGAGTGCTGAGCACAAGTCCTGTGTCACTATTAGATTCCTTTTAGCCTGATGACACTGTAAAAAAGGTTAAGTGTCTGCTGGAATCGTACACCTGGGGGCCGGGGCAGCCTGGGAGCAGAACAAGGCACTGAGAGCAGGTATATCAATTCTCCAGGCCAATAATATTCCTCTCATTGATCGCCACGCAAAGTTCAAAAATCTCATTACAGCCAGGCAGACCGGGAACTTTTTACAAATCAATAGAATGATATAATGTATGTATACTTAGTACAAATGTATCTATTCATCTATCCATCCATCCACGGTCTGCCTCAGGGTTTCCACGTGAACCTACCCATCATATTATGTTATGTTGCGTGTGATATCATGGTGCATTATATTATATGATAATGAACGGTGTGCAGAAACTCCCCGAGGTGGTGGCAGAAGAGGTCCAGTTGGCACTGGTGCCCTCAGACAGCTCACCGTGGAAGGGATAAGCATGTCCAGAACTGGGCTGGCCAGGGTTTCTGGGGCCCGTGCTTCCTCAGCAGAGTCTCCAGTAACCACTGCTGTCTACTGGGTGTTTGCTATGTGCTAAGCAGCGTTCTCAGTGCTTGAAACAAGTAGTTCACTTCATTCTCTCAGGAGCCCGTTCTGCAGATGCGGAGCGCTGTACCTTGCCCAAGGTCGTCCATTGCAAAAATGCCAAATCTGGAATTTGAATCAAGCAGACTACCCTAGGGCCCACACCTTTCATCACTACGCTGTACTGCTTGCAGGGAAAGACATCAAAAGCCCAGAATCTAAGCTCCTGGGTTCTACTTCCAGTTCCATGTTGCGTGAAAAGAAGGATAAGGGGCCTTGTATCAAAATGAGAAACAAAAAAGGACTGAAGATGCAGATGGATGTGAAAGCCCTGGGTTCAATTTCCAGTACTGCCAAAAGAGAATAAAAGAAGAAAGAAGAGAAATTATTTTTGGGGGGGCTGGTAGTGGGGATTGAACTTGGGACCTTGAGCTTTCGAGGCAGGCAGCAGAACCACTGAGCTAAATCCCGGCCCCAAGAAAAGAAAAGAAAGATCAATCAATCATCAATCTGTGTAGCTGCTTACACCAGACTTCCTTCCCAACTTTGGAATCACTCCTAGAGGAATGGCACGCTGGCCCCAGACTGGTCACATCTGCTCAAAAGGCCTCAGAAGAAAGATGTAAAGTGCCTACTACATAAGCACAAATCACCTTAAATTGTCCTGGACGGCCTACTTTACAGTCAGCAGAATGTACTAGAGCCTGGTATGGGAAAGGTCTGTCCTGATTTGGTAAATCAGAGGAACTCAAAGGTGGAAAGGTTTCAGGTAGCTGCCCCTCTGCCCACTGAGCCAGGCAGGTGGGGTGAGACTCTGCCAGTGACTTTGAGTTGCCTGGGCATCATAAGCTGAATCATTCTAGAAAGCAGATATATTTGCTTAAGCAAAGGACATTTTCCCAATTAATGCAGGTAATTGCTCAAGCTGGAGTTTTTGAGAGCTGTCTGTGTCAGGCACTTTTATCCTCGGCTTGGCCCTGAGACAGGCCAGCTACACAAAAGCTGGGGACCTTCCACAGCAGAACTTCTAGTGATACATTATAGATTACCCAAGAAGCTGTTTTTTTGGTACTGGGGATCGAACTCGGGACCTTGCGCTTGTGCGGCAGGTGCTGGAACCACTGAGCTACATCCCCGGCCCCATACCCAAGAAGTTTTTAACTCTCCTGAAAATGGTCTCTTCTCCAAGAAACTCTAAGGAACTGCAATCTCCACTTCATACATCCCAGGAACTGAAAACCTGAAATGTACTTCCTCCTGCCACAGGGACCCACAGGACAGAGCACCCTCCTGCACCGGCCTCCTGCCTACAGCCCTGGGGGCCTTGGTGCACACCCTGCTTCTGTGGGTGCTGAGGTTAGCAGTGTCTTCCCGGGCTTGCTCACAGGTCCTGCAGCTTCAGATTGGACAACTGGCATGTGTCAGGGTCCTGTGCATGGGAAGAGCCACTGACCAGGGCCAGGCTATTCCTCAGAGCTGGGGGCAGGACCTTCCTTGCGGGCTGCAGCAGGACACAGCTGGAACACACAGGTTCCAGGTAAGCAGGTTCCTCCCAAGCATGCCCAAGGCTTCTGCCTCAGTTGTTGCCTCTCAGAAGTCACAATTAAACTCCAAGAAATGAGGGCTGGGCCTAGCATGTGCAAGGCCCCGGGTTCAATCCCAGTACTAAGGGGGAAAAACCTCCAAGAAATGAGAACCTTACCAAAAATCTTGCAGAAGGGTGTCTTCAAACTGTTGTCCTTGAACTACCTACATGGGTATTTGCTAAGACGCAAACCCCCGGGTCCCTCCTGTGACCTCCTGAATTAGATGTTCTGTTCTGAACACTCCAATGAGAAGACTCACTTAAGCTGGGAGGTGAGAATAACCCTGCTGGCTATCAGCGTACAGGAGCCCCTCGGAGAGAAGCTGAGGAGGCCTCAGTGAGCTCAGGAAGACCCTTACTTCTCTTGGTCTGCTAATCCTGACTCCAACCCACTATCACCCAAATTCAAGAAACTATCAGTCTCTTTGTGAAACTAAGCCAGAGGTTAAAAATAAAATCATTTTAGTTTTTGTACATCCCAGGATGGCAAATTCCCAGTGGTTTCTAGGATACCAGGCATATTTGCTGCATTGACTTAGTCTTCTAAGACTGGCGCTGAGGTGAAAATCCATCCCTGGGAGCCCAGGCAGGGACAATTTACTAGGCTAGATGGGCCATGGGGCTGGCCCAAGGGGGCAATAGTGAGGGTTTATATGATGAATGGTAAGCATATGGATTGATTTAACTTCAAGATATGCATAGGTTTAAAAATTAAGGGGCAATGTGTTTAACTAACCATTTGGAAACCAGTCTGTGGTGGATGCCAAGCCCAGAGCGTGACCAGACTGGCTTTTCGTGCCACAGCCCTGCCCTCATCTGTCAGGGCTCCCACAAGAGTCGAGGTGACCAGCTGTCCACCCCATGGTCCTGCCTGGGGGCAGAGGCTGAAGGGCTTCCCCATACAATGGTGAATGGGTGCAGCCGGAGACTCAGGCTGGGCCATCCCTCTCCGCCCCGCAGACCGGATCGTCCACCGCTGCAGCAGCAGTCGTAGGACCCTCGAGAGCACTGGGCTCCCCCCGCCCAGTTAGTCACTCCCACGCTCAGAACAGCCCATCAGCCCTCTCTGTCTCCTGAAAGAATGTGATGTGGCTAAACCCCAGGACTGGCTCCTCCTGCCTACAGGATACATTCAGAAGTCCTCAGCCTGCCCTTCCCACAGCTTTCCAACTGGCTCCTCCATCCCCTCCTCCCTGAACAGTCTGCACGGAGCTGAAATAGTGTTTCTTTGCTTCCTCAGTTCACACTGAGTCTCCCTGGACTCTGAGCTCTGCAAGGGTAGGCGTCACGTCCACTTTTCCTGTCACCTAGCACCCGGGCCTGGCATAATGTAAGTGCATAGTAGCTATTTGTTGAATGACAAATAAATATTATTATCAGTAACATATGCTCACTGTGTACCAGGAACTATGCTAAGCACTTTACATAGACCACTTAATTCTCATAAGTACCGATGAAGACTGTTATCTCTGCTCTACAGACATGGAAGCAGAGGCCCAGAGAGGTTAGGGAGCGTGCCTCTGGTCACACAGCTGCTAAGTAATAGAGCTAGAAGTTTTTTCCCCAATGCTAGAGATATGATGCTAGGTAAGTACTCCTCTGCTGAGCTACATCCCAGAGGCAGTACTTAAACCTTTACTTGAACCACTCCAGAAACTATGCTGCTAACCACTATGTAGAATTAGCCAGTCATATCAAGAACAGATGGTAGAATCCATGAGATGCTAAGCCTCAGCTGAAGAGCAGCATAAAATAATAGTTAAAGTAATAACTATCATTTACTTCATATCCACTATATGACGGGCATTGCAATAAAATGTATTTTGTCATTCAAATCCTAACTACAACTCTGTCAACACTGCTTTGCCTCTGTTTTATCCGAGAGACATGGAAAGGTGAAGTGACTTGCCCATGGTCACAGGTACTGGCCAGACCTGGGTCCTGCCTGGGACTCCAGTGTCCAGAGCTGAAAGACCTCTCTGACACCTTCATATTCATATTCATATTCATATTCATGGTGTTTATTACCTACTTGAGCTTGAACAATTTTTTTCCAGTCTTTTCACCTCCCCCATCTGGACAACCGAGCAAATGTATAGGTAGACAATTAGCTGATATGACACAAGGCTTTGATTCTTTTTTTTTTTTTTGGTACTGGGGATCGAACTTGGGACCTTGTGCTTGCAAGGCAGGCGCTGGAACCACTGAGCTAAATCCCCGACAATGGCTTTGATTCTTAACATGAGTACCTTCTCCAGTGTGTGTGCCACAGTTTATTCGATAAACATCATGTTTGCATAACAAATAAACCATAACTTTCAAATCGTGTGCACAATGACATGACAATATTGCATGTAGATACGTCTGTTGCTTTGCTTTGAGAAACTATTTCTATGATCCGCGCATCTTTATATTCACGCTTGCGCTAATGCATTGATCCAAGATTTATAGTGGAGATATCTATCAAAATCTATTTCATGAATATCAGCCACCAGATTATGCCCATTTCGGGCTAATACGTAAGTCTCAGTGAGGCTGGCACCCACCCCTGTGCCCTTCTCAGGGTGTCTGAGAGTCGCACATCACAGCCGTATTTTCGGATTGGCCCCTGCACCAGTTCTTATGTGTGTAACTCTGCACTTGTGTACCTGTGTGTCTCTGTGGCCAGGATGGGGTGGGGTGGGGATGTGGAAATGAGAGAATTATTAAATGCCAAGTAGATGTGCAATAAATTCCATTGATTTTATAAACTCCAACTTGTCTTCAGTCTCCTTCCATTCTTTATCCTGGGGGCATTGCAACAAAAACCTATTTTAAATACCTTGGCTTCCTCATTCCCCCTCCCCAAAAGAGTGTCAATATTTTATTTGGATTTTTAACTTCGCTCCATAACAGTTGTTTGACCTCCTGACTCGTGCAAGTCACATAAATTCTGGGACTTTATTCAGGAGCCATGTTTCTGCTATTGAATAAGCAATTTGGGAGGGTGAATTAATGACTTGTGCTGTTGCTGGAAAGTCCCTGAAGAAATATTAAAATTGCTTGCAGACTGAATCGATACTCAGTGAATGCCCAGCAAGAGGGCTTCGGCTCTGGAATGGCCACAGAAGGCAGGAGTCGGAGGGGAACTCCTGCACCCAGCTTGGCAGGCTCCTCCACCCATCTTTCCCCTCGTCCCTGGAGCTCTGTCATTTTGCGTAACAGCCAGGTCTTATTAAACCCTAGCCAGGACAGAGCTGATTTGTCCCATCTCAGGGAGCAGGCTCAGGGGACAGTTTACTCTCTTACCAGCAACCACAGCCCCGAGGCCTCATCGGAAGCCTGGCTATGGTCAGACAGCAGGCTGGTGCTGTCTGCGGGCTCGCTGCTCTGGGGGAGCTGCTGCCGGTCACTTCCTGGGGTGTGCGGCAGGCTGGGTGCCTCAGTGCTGGCTGCGCCTTTGTGCCTTTGCATGTGGGGGTCTAGGGGATGGCAGCTTGGACTGTGCTGTGTGTCGCTGTGCAGCTCGGTGTGCTGACATTCTGGCATCGGATGGCAGGTCTGTGACTTGGTGTTTCGTGGGATTGTGTCCTCCAGGTGCTTGCTTTGTGTAACACTGAGCGGGAGGACTTGGCGTATTGTTTGGTGGCAATGCCCGTGTTTCCGCCTTGAATCACTGTGTCCATCGATCGTGTCTGCGTCTTTCCATTCAGGACGCATGTCCCAGAGCTTAGGTCAGCGGTGTCTCCGAGCCGACGTGCGCTGAGTAATGACGTTGGGCCTGGGTGGTGGCTCAAGTCTTGCGACTTGCCGTCATCTCCTTGCAGGGTGCTCGTGGGTGAGTGGGCCCACGCTTCGACTTTTTAGCGCTCTCTGGCCAGTCACTGGGAGGTGGTCCAGAGTGGGGTGTTCCAGAAATGCACAGCGATCTCTTCTGATGACGAAAGGAACACTTAGGCCTCCTGCTGGCAAACTGCCACCGCTCCACAAACAGTTCTGACTCCACCATACTAGGGCTGGGCTGCCTGCCCTACATGCACTTGAGGGGCGGAGCCCTGGGCAAAGCTCAGGTCCCAGTGAGAGTGGGGGGATGGGTGGGAGCAGAGCCCCAGTCCCAGTGGGGATGACAGCAGGAACTCTAGTTCCAAGAACTCCTACCCCTCTCCGCCCCGTGGCACTGGCCAGATGCATCTTCCTCCCAGTGTCCCTGATGATGTGGCTCAGGAGCAGCCTGCACGGAGGCCACATACCACGGGGGATGCAGGGACAGGTACTAGCTGTGACCATCCACTGGGGTGCTAGGGCCTTGTTCTGTGCTTCTAAGTAACAATGTGAATTCATAGTGAGGCATGAGACTGTGAAACACATGAATTCTCCAAGAGAGTGCCCACACTCTCTTGTGAAGTGTGAAGTGGAACTGTGGCTCATGGGTTTCAGAGCCAGTATTCATGGGTTCAAAGCTTGGGACCTTGAGCAAGTTATTTAACTTTTCAACACTCCAGCTGCCTTATCTATGAGCAATCCTATAAAGCCCTGTGGGGTTGTTCATGAGGCTTAGATCAATTAGTGCACATAACACGCTTCTAATAGCTCCTACTGGAGCCAGCACTGGTCAGCTCTGCTTGTAATGATGGTGGTGATGAATAGAAGGGCTTATTACACACTGCAGCCTTGATGGGCGAATATATGTACAGAAGTGTGTAAAGTCCCTAAAACCCTAAAATAAATCAAGGTGTGTGTGCATGTGTGTGATGCTGCCTGGTAGCATTGGCCGGGGGCAGCTCCCTCCCTAGCTTCCATCCATTTGTGTAGGGCGGGGGTTGGTGGAGGCCCCACTGCCCAGCTCCACCCCAAGGCAGCAGCCAGCTCTGTGGTGGTGCAGGGCCGGAAAGAAAGACGGCAGCCCTCTGCAAGTTCTACGCTTATTGGAAAACAAACAAACAAACTTCGAGGATGACTGAGCTCTCAGGATCCTGATCTGGCTTATTAAAAACTGTCCTTTCTAATTTAAAAAATCTCGACCTTTAGCAGCTAATGGGTACAAACAAGGAATAACGGGGTGCAGGTACTAAGTCTGAGAACTAAAGAAGGGTAAGGCAGGGACTGTTCAGTTGCCAGGTAAGCGACTGTAAGACAGCTGGGTGTGGATCTTCACAAGTTCACCGAGCTGAGCTTGGTTCCTGAGCTAAGGCAAAGGGGCAGGGAGGACACAGGCAAGAGTGGAACGAGACCTCCTCAGCCTGGTCCCGGGGGTTCCACAGTGCGGTGGCAGGCAGGTCTCTGTCCAGTGGGCAACTTGGGTTTTCATCTCTGCTCTTAATAAGCACAGGGTGAATAGAATCTGTGGTTGTCCAGTTGCTTTCAGACATTGCACCGGATAAATTAATCTCAAAATAAATTTTGCTTCTTACATTTTTTTCTTAAGGTCACTTTCCCCTCAGCGACAGGAGTACCAACAAGGATTATCAAATGCCCATGTTTCCCAGGAATGCCCAGACACGCAGGACAACCACCAGCAGGTTGGTTGAATCCATCAAACATCTGCTCCCGGCTCTCTCTTCATCTTCATCCCATCTCCATTCTCTCTCTTCCTTGCCTCTTTCTGCTCCCTCTCTTTCCTCTCCCTCTCGATGGCATTTAAGAATCAAAGGAACCTTCAAACCTATCACATAAGGATTTTTCCCCACTACCATTTCATTTTATCTTTTTAAAAAAAAGCTCCAAAATGCAAAGCACTACAACCATGAAAATGCCATGAAGCCTGGAAAATGCCAACCTTCAACTCCTCAGGAAACAGCAGGCTCATCCCAGAGGAGGGTGTGTACTTGTACAACACACACACACACACACCAGCCTGGGCTTACAAAGTGGACAAACCAATTCTGCTCAATGATCAGAGAACTGAGTTACAGAGATGTTTTTCCCTGGAGAACACACAGAGCAGACTCCCTTCCTAAGTCCAGCTGGGCCCCCAAGACACCATAGTCCTCCCTGGTGTGCACCACATACAACTCTGTTCAGAGAATATCCTTTTGGCTCTTCAAGCTGTCTTATTTAAAAGATTTCAATATTTGTATACGCACAAATTACACACATTGACACAGACACATAACAACAAATACACATTTGATTGTTACTATTGCAGTAAGAATAACTAGCATTTATTGAGCCCTTAGAATCTGCCAGGTGCAATTCCAACTAGGTTTACATGGAAATGGTTCATTTAACCTCCAGAGAACACAGGCAAGCCCTGCATGAGTATCCCCTGTTACAGGAGTAGGGAAACTGGGTCCAGAGGGGACCTGAGATTGGTCCATAACCATGCAGCCAGGGTCTGGGAAGCCAGATGCGAAGTCTAACACTTTATCTCCAGAGCCTTCCTCTATTCTTGCACTATGCCGCACAGATTTATGTGAATTTCCTAGCACATAGCAGGTGTTTAGTAAAGATTTTCTGAACAGATAAATGAAAAAAAATGAATGGCTATGTCTATCAAGAACCTGATAAGTTTCCCTTAAGATGGCAAAGTGGGCTTCCTGATGGAAGCCAGGCCCAATGGACAGCTTACATGTACTTGGACAAAGGCATCTCCCTCCTGACCAGTGTTCAGGGAGGGACTGGGCCCTGGGCTTCGCTTGTGTAGATGCTGCTTGCCCTCACCACTGGCCAGCCCAGCCTCCCTGCAGAGCAGAAATCATACCCAAATGCATCATCAAACATGCATTCTAGAGCCAGGGCTTTAGCTCAGTGGTTCTGCTACCTGCCTCAAAAGCACAAGGACCTGAGTTCGATCCCCGGTACCAAAAAACAAAACAAAACATGCATTCTAACTGAAAAGCTGTTTCCAAGAATATTTTTTCTCTGGAAACAAATGTTTCTCAATGTGTTGATTCTGTGCCTGGATGAAAATGGAGAAATCCAATTAGGTGGATGTTTCTAAATCACCAGATTTTTGGCATCACATAGACAACCTTTATAGATGCTTGACTGAAGCTTTTGGTTTCCATCCAGATGTTTGGGAGTTGCCATGGTCATTAGCCTGTTTGTCAGCAAGTGCCCATGCATTTCGAAGACACATAAATGAACACTAAAGAGGAAAAGAGTAACCCAGAATAAAACAGACTAAAGAGGACAAGGGTAGCAGTTATACGCAAAATCAGTCAGGCACGCGGTGCTCTGGGAGGGAGCTACCACCTTGGAGATGCCTTAAAATGTGGATCCAGCTCACAAGAGACTCATGTGCTTAAAGACCTCTAAAAACCTCATACGGCTGTATCCTGGGCCGTCTACAGCACCAAACTGACCTGATCCCTGTGCGGCAGAACTGGTGATCAATCCCAGGTCCAGCACAGTGAGCTGTCTGCCTGCAGTGGGTGCGACCAACACCAGCTCTCTCCTTAGATGCTCTCTGGTGCCTGCGTGCCGGGCACGGGCGGTCTCTACCCACTGCCGGTCCAGGGTGAAGGTCCTGCAAAGCTGGGTGTAAATCTGACTTGCGACTTTGTCCACATACCTCTGTTTGAGATTTAGCACTCTGCCTTCTCTCATTGCTCCTACCTCCACATCTTCTCTCTCCCTGTTTTAATACTATTTACAACTCCCTCACTCGTACAGCAGCACAGCTATCTTTCAGTGTCTCTAACTAATACACCCAAATGATTTTTCTTACCCAGGCTTTCTCTCCCCTCAACTTAATTTATGTTTTAGTAAATAGGCACGTTAGATCGTTCCATTTAATAGCATTTAGGGTTATCACTTTTATCAAAGGGATTGTGGCATTAAAGGACTCCTTGCAAGGTACATTTGTTTCTTCTTATGAGCAACCAGCTCTCCCTACGTGTGAGAAGGCTGCGTGCGTGCATGCACAACGTCCTCCCCAGTTTGTGCTTTTACGCTCCACTGCCCTGTGTCAATGCCACTTGGCACCGGCAGGACAAGGCCAGCAAAGCCCTGGTGTGGACAGCAGCTGACCCTCAAACTGCTGGAAGTAAATCCAGGCCACAGGCCTTCCCTGTGGGGACCTCTCAGTTCTTCTAGGAGCAGGCCCATGTACGCCTGGCAGGGTGCCTCCTCCAAATTCTCCCTTCCATGTACCCCTTCATCTCAGAGCTGCAGAGAAGGCTTGCGATACTTTCTACATGCAAGGCTTTGAGAGTCCAGCCCCTAAAGGCTGAGTGGGGGGGTGGAGACTCTGCCCCCTGCATTTCTGGGCCAGTTATTGCCTTTTCTCCTTCTCTCCTTCTTTCCACACCTTCTCCACAGCCCTAACTCGACATGACCTTAAACTCTGGCCTGTCTCTTCACACAGGACTCTGTCACCAGGGGACAGCCCCTGCAGAGAGGCAGTTACCTGACCTGACAGGCCTGGAGACTAGTAGCCAGAGGGGCCAGCCCATCCTACCACTCCTAGAAATAAATCCCGTTGTATTTGCATTTTAATTTTCCACATAAACAAAGGCCCAGAGTACTCGCTTGGGCAGCATCACTGGGTGAATTTAATTAGAAATGAAAAGTTTATAGGGCCCTCTTTAATGCGATTAATGCTCAGTTAACATTTATCACATTGGTATGCTGGAATCACCTTTTCTAAGCAGCCACTGGCCATGAAATGAGTTTCGCTCAACTTTGTTTGTACCCATCCTGGGAGGCCATCTCCTGAGGATTCTGCACGACCTTCCACTGTCTCCCTGGGCCAGCAGCCACTGGTCCCTAGAGCCAAGCCACAGGGAAGTGAGGGCAGGGGAAGAGCCCGAGGTTGTGCGGTGGGTGACAGGGCAGGGGCCAGAGTTAGGTGAGCACTGTTTGGAAGAGGCGCTGGGCCCAGGCGGGGACTGGGCGCTCAGCCCTGCTGCCTGGCTGGAAGGCTGCGGTGTCCCAACTCCAGGGCTCCCTCCCAGGGGCCGGCCGGTCAGTCGGGAGGCCGTCTGCCCTTCGTCTGCCCTTCGAGAGGCAGGGAACCCGAAGCCTGCATGAGCGCCTAGAGGAAGTGTGGTGTTCCCTATCTTATCAAATTCTCTTCACTCTTTAATTCACGTCTGCTGAGATTGGACTCCTGTCCTCAGCCAGCTAATCTGAGTAAGGAGGAGGAGGAGGAGGACGGAGGAGAAGGGGCAGGGATGGGATGCCCACTCAGCAGGTGATGGCAGGAGACCCCTGTGCTGGCCTCTGGCCCTGCCAAGCATGTGCTCACTTTGCAGACCCAGGTAAACACAGCAGAGAGACGGCTACCGGTTCTCGGGCGAGTGCTGTTTGCACACTCCCACCTCTGGCCACCACGCACAGCCTGACACACTCACCTCCTGCGGAGCAGATGCAAGCTGCTGTGTTTGCACCCCAGACACGCAAGTGCCCACAGGAGGCAGCGCTGGGACCCTGGTGGCCACGAGGTGGGCCTCACCCGCCGGCCCAGCACAGCACGTGTGGTTCTTTGCACTCTGTGCCCTCTGGATAAGTCACTCCCTGCTCCCAGCGAACAGGCCCTCTAGTGGGTAACAGGGGCTCTGGTCAAGAACCACACAGTCCCTTAAGCCAGAACCCAAACAGCAAGCTGACTCCTGAGCGCTCCCTGGGATGCCAGGGCCATCAGACAGCTTCCCAGGGCACGAAAGCCAGGCTGAGCTGACACCCCAGGCCACTACTCTAAGGCGGTCCTGCAGAGCCCTCCGAAACACACACACTACATTCCCCAGCTTCTGCCAGACAACACCGACAGGACCAGAGACTAGATGGAAGCTAGCAGGAGAGGAGGCAAGATGAGCATCCCTCCCTGACCATCTCTACGAGCCCTATGCCTGGTACTGCCCACAAGGCTCTTGGACTCCTCCAGCTTCCTTCTCCTCCCTGCCAGATACTGGCCGGGCAGCCAGGGCAGCAAACACTGGGGGCCCAGAGGGAGCACCATGATCGGGGAGTGTATCCCCAGTGCTGACTCCCTTGGCTTGCATTCTGGGGTCTCTCTGCACCCACCTTCTCTCCCAGTCCTCTCCCACCCTTTCCCTCTGATTTCTTGGCTCCACTGTGCCTTCCAGGTGAGTGTGCCCCTCTCTAGCCTGCTGCGGAGCTGCCTGTCCTGTCCTCTGGCTTCCCTGTTCCTGGGTCAGGGTGTAGAGAGACCACTGTGGTGGGCTGGACAGGGCCCAGGGCAGCCAGAGCCAGGGCTCCAGGTAGAGGGCTTGTAATTGGGGCCGCCCCCTTCTTCCGGCCTCTCTGCTGCTCCCTTCTCAGGCGTGCTGAGCTGACACAGCCCACCTCCCTGACCGACACTGCAGCTCAGAGGCCAGTGGCAGGGTTGTGCTCACGGGGCCCCGGCTGTCAGCATGTGGCCCTGAGGTTTTACCCCAGCGCCACTTCTCTGCCTTCACTGCCGTCTCAGAAATGCCCGTCTTCCTTCTCCCTGGCTGGTCTCCCACTTTCTCCTGTAGCCAACCAGGCTTCTCCTTGGGTGCCCAGCAGCCTAGACTCCAGCTGCCTGCGGCTCTGGCTCCCTCCGACCCCTTTCAAGACCTTGCAGGGTCCTAAAAGCCTTGGTCAGATAAGCAGGCTCCAACCTGCCATTGCAAGCTCTGTGGCTGCACACTCTGTACCCTGGCACATGCTCCAGTCCCTTCTCAGCTCCTCGCCCTCCTCACTCCTGCAGTCTGCATCCTCACCTCCCATCCGCTGCCCACGTGCATCTCACATGCCCCTCTCCTGGCCAAAGCGAGTTATACTCTCCTCTCTTCCCTGCTCCAGCAGCCTCTGGACTAAGGGGCTCAGACACTTACACGAAGGTTGCTCTGGCCTAATGCAGAGATCAGTGTGTCGAGTTACATAGATCAGGGGCTGTCGACCACTGGCCAAGACAGAATCAGGTCCAAAGCTGTGGTTTTTGCTGTTGGCAGGACTGGGGATTTAACCGAGGGCCTTCACACTGAGCTACATCCCCAGTCCTTTTTTATTTTGAGACAAGATCTTTCTGTCTTACTTGCCCAGGCTGGGCTCAGACTTGTGATCCTTCTGTCACAGTTGCTAAATATCATCTTCCTGTGTCAGTACCTGGAGGCTGGTCCTGCCCTCCAGCTCCTAGAGTCGTGCACCCCCTGCCAAGCCTCAGAGGCTTTCTCCTCATAGTCCTGTAGCCACAGTGTAGCCATCACTGCCCTTGGCAAACACCGGGCTGAGCTTTGGGCACCACTTTTCTTCCCTATCATAAACCCGAACCTGTCCAGAGTAGAATGCCGCCTGAGTCTCAGCCCCACCCTCTCTCTGAACACCAAATACCTTTTCATCCTACAGTCTTTCAGGACATGCAGGAGAGCGTCCTGCAGCTTCTGCAGGTAGAGGATGAGCTGTACATACTTTTTCCTTTTAGTGTAAGAACTGCAACCCCAGGTAGCCATAAGGGGGCACTGGGGATAGACCCGAGCACTTACAGGCAAAGCTGCAGCTAGAGCTGGGAGCAGGCCATGGGCCCCTCAACTAAGGAGTTCCTTTGTCAGTCCTGCTGAGAAGACTAGGAGGCATGAGCCTCAGTACATGTGGGCTCAGAGGGAGCCCCCTCTTCAGCTTTTGGGGGGGTTGATCTTCTGCATTAGTTACTACTATTACTGCTCTGTCTTCACACTGTAGTAGTCCAGCCCCCCAGCACATCCCATCACATCATCCCACAAGCACCACACCATTCCCCTAATGCTCCCCCAAACACTTGTTCCTACCGCTCAAACGTCCAGTGTTGCCTCTTACTCCCTGGGTCTGCTTTGCACAACCGCCCTGCACCTGTGCTGATCAGCGTTGGAAGCCACTGGACTCTGCCCTGGCCACAGGCACCCCAGTCTCCCTCAGCCCCCTGTTTCCCTTCTCCAGGGGCCACTCCTGCCTGGCCCCATCCCCACTTGGCCAATTCCCCTTGTGGCCCTCTATTGAACTGTTGTGTTGTCCATTTCCCAGTGACAAGGGCTCTGGTTACAGAGTTATTGATTGGTTTTCATGCAGACAGATGGGCCCTTCCCGGCTCCCATCAAAATCCCTGGCTGTATGGGCTGATTGTTGCTTCTTGGGGTATAGGATTGCACTGGAGACCACCCTCCATGCAGCCTCCTTTGCCCCGGCCATGGACGGAAATAAATGGAGGCAGCTTCAGCAATAATAAAAGCAATTGAGTAGGTTACCTGTGCAGACACAAGATTTATACCTCTTCATATTTAATGTGATTGTTTTATTGAGTTCTCTGAACAGTTGGGACACTATTTATTTTAGGGTTTCCCCCTCTCTTTTCTTCTTTGCAGGACCCTCAAAAATCCACCTGGAGTTCTGGTTAGGAACAGCCCCTCCTGTCTGCCTCTTCTTAAGAGCCACCAGCTTAGACAAGAACTCAGGGCCTCCAGCCAACTGCCCTCACCTGCAGGCCTTTGTGTGGTCTGGACACTTGTGAGCCAGCCACCAGGGAGACAGACCAGTGCAACCAACTGAGGAAACAGAAATAGACTTTTCAGGACGGCTATCCAGCTCATGGGAAAAAGGAAGACCAACAGTGTGCCTCCTGCCACGACGGGTGGCCCCAGGAGAGGGAGGCTCTGCCTGGGGAAGGACGTGCAAGGGACTGGGCAGAAACAGCTGAGAAGAAACTGCTGTTCGTGGGCCATGTCTGCTCAGCCCAGCGTCTGCAGGAACACACTCTGTCCTTCGGCCTCTCCCGTGGGCAGAGTCACTTGCTTCACCATCAGCCTGCCCTGGCTGCCCTGAGACCAAGCAGCTTCCGGGGTGCAGAGACGCGGCAGGCAAACCATTCCAGCCTCATGCCAAGCAGGTCCAAGAGTCAACCCAGGCAACATTCTAAACTGGAGATTCAGAGGAAAGAAAGAGACCCCAGTGCAGAACACACCTCAGCATCCCCACGGCTGGGCTGCAGGCTCTCCGCCCACCGGAAAGGCAATTACCTGACCGGCAGAGCACCACGACCCCGCTGCCAGACCTCTGACAAAGGCCAGAGGAAGACACGGGTGCACCGGGTGACACAGGCAGGAATTCTTTAACCCAGTGCCGCGGCTGCCACCTTCTTAAAGTCAGTGTCTCCCCAGTTAGGAGAAGGAATGTGGCCACCTGGAACTTTGCAGGCTAAGGGAGAGGATCGGTGGATGGTGATCAGTGAGCAGCAGGCCCTGGAAGGGTCCCTTCCAGAGATCCGAGGACAGGCAGCATAGGGTGGGCTCAAAAGTCCGAAGGTGATGCTTATACCATCAGCTCATCCCCGGGCATCCTTGGGGGGTCTTCGGTAACCCTAGACTTTTCAGGAGTTTGTGCTCCCTTCTCAAAGGACTCCGAAAGATCCTGCACATACTCAGGAAAAGCCTTCCTGCATAGTCAGTTTCTCAGCCACTTCACTAGGAGACTTGTCCCCCTTTTGGCAGCACGAATCCCCCCTCCCCTGGCCATTCCCACACCAAGTTCAATCTGGAGACACCTGTTTATAAACACCTGCCCGCCACCTGCACCAGTGCACAAGCTGAAGAACCAGCAACTCTAAACTCCAAGATCAGCAACCCAATATTTAGAAGGATTCAGATAAATTCCACGTGCTAAGCAACACAGTCAGTTCTTGGGATTCCGGACATAGACTCTGGGTGTGGAGAGGCTTCCTGACCTGCTCCTTTGGCCAAGAGAGGCAGTTCTACCGGTAGGAGGATTTGCTAATGAGAATGCAGTTTGGTTGGCCAAGCCTTTATCTCGACAGGATCAGAGAGTGCCAAAACCATTTTAAAGCATGAAAAGCAATTTAGTTTATAGCCATAACAGCATATTTCAAGTGCGCGACAGCATCTGTTTTGAGGAGGGGAGGATGAAAAACCTTTGGCTCAGGTGGGTGACGCGTGTGGACTTCCTCTCTTGCCAGTGCAGGCTCCTGCCACCAAGACTCCTCACTGTCAGGAGGGACCCAACACCTCAAGAACCAGAACCGTAAAGCTCAGCACTTAGGACTCCCTGTTTCCCGATGCAGCACACTTTCTGCATAGGGGAAAATCTCTAGGAGAATTTTCAAAACTGAGGGAGAGCCAAATTCTTGACATAACAGGCTATGCCCCTTAGATGGGCGTGAAGGTGAAGCAATGCATCCCAGATAAACCATTCCTTTCAGAACAGAGCACCCACAGCAAGGACACTAAGGATGGGGTGCCAGAGGCATCCCAGTAGCCCTCTGAGAAGCTCCCCAAAGTTTTTCCAAAAATGACCCAAAGTGAAATTGAGAACAGCACAACTGTGCCTTGCTGACCAAGCCCTGAAGCCTAACCACAGGCCCAGGGTCCTCTCCAAAGGCAGCAGCGCCTGCCCACAGACGGCGACTTCTCCACGTCCCAGGGAGGCCTCTGTGCGCGCAGGGAGATTCTGCAGCTACCGGTGTCACCAGGCTGCTCTTCCCCCTGCTCATCTTCTGGGCAGCCCACTTGGCTGCTTCCCCCCAGCTCGGTGTGTGTGGGGGGGTGTGTGCAACTCAAGACCTCTGGAGCTTGATCCCAGGGCTACCGAGTCCTGCTCTCCTGGCCTTTCTGGATAGCATATCCCCAAACTTGTGCCTAGGCCAGCTTCCCCAAACCTCTCCGTCCTTGAGGGGGTCTTGGGGAAAGAGAATGGAGGTTGCTAGGCAGGGCCCTGCACTGGCTTTGCGCTCCCCTCTGCACTCCACTCAGAACAAGTCGTCTGGACTTACGAATGGCTTGGTGCCTTCCAGGGCTGCCAAGTCCCATCTCGAGTGCTCTGCCAAACAGCACCACCCAGTTCGGCACACTGCTCCTCAGCCAAGCCCCTCTTGGCCCCAGACGCTCCCCTCACATGACCTCAATCTAGCTCCCGGCCAGGACCAGCAGCCAGGCGAGAGGCACGGTCCTCAACGGTTCAGGAAGCAAGGCTCTCCTTCCCTTTCCCTTCCTAACTGCCGTGCCTGCCCCAGCCTCCTCTCTTTTAAATACAAAGCACTTACTCCTCTCCCAAACCAGAATGTTTCTCCAGCTCCTTGGGAAGGTGTCTGAATGTCAAACTGACATGTTTTCAATAGGTGGCTGAGCCAGACCCAGGGAGCTGGAGGGGTTTGGAGGGTGTATAATTAGCTGATCAGTATTATGTTACCCTCTTCATAACTGAATAACCATTTTAATACAGATGGCACACACTGGGATAATTTCTGGGGTCGCCTCACAGTACGTTACAGCACAAGTGTGGCAGAGGGAATCTTCTTTAGCCAAGGTCCATTCTACCAGCTAATCTCACCTGCTGTTTTCAGGATGATTTGGGATAATTCCATATCATTTGCAAAATACTTTTTTAAAAAAACCCGTGATAGGTGATGCCGATTTCAGAAAAAAGTACCGTCTGAATTATTGGTTGTCCTGATTATAAGAAGCCGTGAAGAGTGCAAAACATAATGGTATAAACGTAGTCCTTTTCTTGCTTAGGGTACTTTAAAGTGGGGGCCTGGCTCTGACAGGCGTCTGTGCGCAACTCTCAGGTTACACAGTTCTGCAATTATGAAGCCAGCCTGAATTCTGAGTTTGCCTTTTGCTTGTGTGCTCTGTAGCCACCCCAGAGAAGCGTGTTGGCACACTGTCAGGGTGCACGTGCACGGAGGTGACCATGGGTTCCAGAGGGCATGATGGAGTCCTCTGGGGACCTGTCTATATGTCCAGCTGACTCTGGCCGGTGTCACCCCACATGCTTGAACGTGTCACCCTCAAAAAGCCTGCATTCTCCACCGGCACCTGAGGTGTGTGGGAGCAGCCCGCACCACTCATGCCCAGGCTCAGTTCTCCCTCCCTGCCTGGCACCCCTCTCCTTGCCCACTCCTCTGCTCCCTGCCAATTGCTGGCTGGTGTTTGGCATTTGCTCCAGAGGCCTGGATGCCAGTGCTTCCAGACCGGAAATTTGTTTGGAGCTGGCTAGCGAGACCTGGGCTCCTGGGAGGCAAGCTTCGTGGGAGTGGCAAGGGAGCCAGGACCAGAGGCTGGCCCCGGGGACAGGCACACACCTTTAGAAAGGGAAGTCTGTTTGGAGGTGATGGATAGACACTGGTCATTTTAAAGGCTTCACTACGGGCTGTGGTTCGTACTCTTGGAGTCTTAATTACCACAAACATTTGGATTCATTTCCAGGACGCCAGCGGGGCGAAGCCTGGCAGGGAATACCCAGCTCTGAACTGCAGACAGTCCTGTCTGTCCGTCTCTCTCTCTGCCTTATAGGTGCCCTCTCCCTGCCAAAGCACGTCAGACTGGGAGCTGGAAGAAGGCCAGAGCCTACGCCTGGGGAGACCTCCAGGACGCAGGAGCCAGGAGCTGAGTCCTGCTGACCAGGCCCAGGGAGCTTGCTCACCTGTTGATGGAAGAGACGCTGGGCACTGTGTCATTGTCGCAGATGCCCTCAGCCAGGAGCCGGTCACGGATCTCCCAGGCGAACATGGTTGGGTTCTGCCGCTTGTATTCAGCAATCTTGTCCACCACTTTGGGCGTTGCCACTTTGGGCTTCGAGCCACCGATCACTCCAGGCTTGATGCTGCCAGTCTCATAGTACCTGTGCCGGGGAGCCGCGGGGTCAGCAGGAAGCAGGTGGCAGGCGTTGGGTGGGGGGGCTGCAGGCTGCAAAGCCGCTGAGCCACTCTCCCGCCCTCTGCCTGAAGCAGCAACATGGAGGGGAAAGGCCCAGTGTGGCCCAGCAGACTTCCAGAGAGAGCTTGGTGAAAATGAGGGATGTCAAGGAGGATGCCGTGAGAGACAGTCACACCAGGGGCTGGGCGCACACCTGTCTTCAGAGCATGAGCCCCTGGAGTGAAAACCTGGGACTGAAACATCACCTCTGGCCCTTTCTTACTGCATGCAGGGGTCCCCTGCGGGAACCAGGCCCCTCCTTCTGCCTGCCCAGCCGGCTTCTTCTTCTGGTGGGGTCTGCTTTCACACCCCACCCACCCACTCCTCTGACCACTACCACATTAACTTGCTGACAGAGAGTCCTTTCCCTTCTGACGCCAGGAATGGGGCTGCCTCCCCTCAAGGGCCCTGGAGCAGGGCAGGCACTGGGGGACCCTGCTCCTCAAGTGAGTGCCCTTCCCAAATGCAGGAGCTGTCTGGATCCCTGGTGCTGGGAAACCTCTCTCTCTCTCCCACCCAGAACCTCAACTTCTAGCCAAGTCCTCAGCTGGGGAAGGAGACGGGGTGTCTCCCCATGGCTCCAGCCCTCACCTGCCCAGGATTTTGCTGACACAGCCGTGGCTGACCCGCAGCTGCCTGGAGATGTCGCAGGGCCGCACACCCTGGTGGGCCAGCTCCACGATGCGCTGCCTCACCACGTCAGGCAGGGGCCGGCCATTCACAAACACCCCCCCGAGCTGGTTCACACCCCCGTGCCCTGCTGGGGAGAGACAAGAAAAAGACAGCGCCCCACACACAGCAGGGACCGGCCATTAGTCAGGGTCGGAAGCCCGTGCAAGGGAGCAGGCAGGGACTGGCGGAAATGGTGGCAGGCAGATAGATCAGTGCTGGAAGGTCAGGGTTTGGAACCCGCCAGGTAGAGACTCAGGCACAGGTGAGGGCGGAGGGATGGGAAAGAACGACAGCGAGACCCTTCGAACATGTGGGAGAAAGTGAGGGACTGGTGGAGAGGTCTGGGGAGAAAAGAAGGGAGCGGGAGAAAACAGCCAGGGGGACTCAGTGCTAGTGGACTGAACGCAGGGGAGAGGAGAGAGAGCTGGGGTGGGGACGGTGCGGGCTGACTGCCGCCAGGGCGGGCTGGGGTGCCAGGCTGGGAGCCTCACGGCTTTGGGGTCCTGGCCACCTGACTGCTCAGCCCAGCCCCAGCGCTGCGGGGCTGTCACACACACTCTAGCTCCACACCTCATCCTTTGTGTTTATTTCCAGGCATTATCGCACTGCCTCTGTCCCCGTGTTTTGTTTCTTCGATTTGGTTTGATCAGGAGTTTTTCTTTCCTTGACCTTTCCTATCGTTAGATATTCGGGACCCACGTTTCCCTCTCGCCTCCCCAGGGTCTAAAGTGGGGGAAAGGCCCGGTGGGGAGGGAAAAGCTGAAAAGCGAGCCAGGATCTGCTCCGCGCCCCCGCTCCCAGAGACCCAGGCGGAGACCCAGGCGGCTCCCGCTGCAGCCGAAAAGAGCGCGGGCTGCTCCGTTCGCCGCCGCGACGGCCCGGTTCGCGGCCCGCCCAGGTCCCGGCCCAGCCTCCCGGCCCGGCCCGGGAAGCGACCTGTGCAGCCGGCCCGCGGCAGTTCGAGTCTCTCCAGGCGCCCGGAAAACCGAGCACCAGGGCGCTGCTGCCCGCACGGGGAGCGCCGGTTCCTCTCCGTGCCCGCCGGGCTCCCGACCTCGGAGCGGAGGCGGCGCCGGGTGCCAGGCCCGAGCCGCGGCCCGGGGCCCTGTTCTCCCCGGCCTGCAGCAGCCTGGGAAGCCTGCTTCCCGAGGCCGGGCCGCCTCCGCAGCCTCAAAGCGGTGCAAGCGCAGGCCAGGCGCCGAGTCAGGCGCGACCTGCAGCCCCAGGGTTCGGAGAAAGCGGGACACCGCGCTCCCTCGGCGTCTCCGGCCCCTTCTGAGGGACCGGAGCGAGCGGGGACCAGGGCAGCGGCTCCGAGCTGCCGCGGGAGCCGGGACCTGCTTTACCCCACCGGCTCCCCGCGGTGGCCCCTCCGCCCGCTCCCCTGCGTCCTAACCTCGACCATCAATAATTCAGGCCCGGGAGAACTCGCTTTACCGGGACGAAAAGGCGGCAGCTGCGGGCAGATTGAAGATGAATAATTCAGCCTCCCCGGGCTCGGGCCCAGCCCTTCGGCCCCAACCTAGGGGGTGGGGATGCGCGGGGGCCGGGGTCCAGGGCCTCGCTGCCGCCGGCCTCGCTCCCCTCGGCTTTCGCAGCGGCTCCCGCGGGCGCCTGCCTTCGGCGGCCCAGGCACAGTCGCGGGAACGCGGGAGCCGGTACCGGGCCGCGAGGCAGGCGACTGAGCGAGGACGGCGCGCGCACCGGTTCCGCTCCCTCCGAAGGGAGCGAGGCTTCCCGCGAGGTTCGCGGCGGCCCGAGGCCCCGGCCGGCTTGGGCTTCCTGCGCTTGGACCTTATCTACGGAAACACGCTCGTGGTAGTTTTTAAAGGCCCCCGAAAAGCTAGATGTGGACAAATACACAGCTTCTCCCTCCCTGCGCTCTGGTTTTAAGCACAGATCCAAGCCAGGTCTAAAAAGTTTCCTTGAGAAAAGTTACAAAATAATCCTTAATTATTTGTTTCTCTTTTTTCTTTTCCTTTCTTTTTTTTTTTGGTTTGGTGCTGGGGATCGAACTCGGGTCCTTGTGCTTGCGAGGCAGGCGGCGGAACCACTGAGCTGAATCCCCGGCCCCCTTATTAATTTACAGAGAGAAAGGGATTTCTGCTTAGAATCCCATTTGTCTTCTTTTAAAGCACCTGCTGAAAATCTCACAAATAGTTTTTCAAGCTTAAGAATTAACTAACATGAATGAGACAAATTCAAATTGAATTAAAATAATTCCTTTTCCTGTTTCCTCTCTGCCCTTCTCTTTTTTCTGTAAAACCCTTTCCATTCCCTTTCTTTGATTTCTTTCCCCTTGCTTTGATCTTCCCTTGCTCCCTAGTGTTGGCGTTTGCGTTTCTTTTGTTCTTCCCCCTCATTTTTCTGCTCCTTGCTGACCTGGCCAGGGGCTGGCTCCCCAGTCCTCTGCGGGCACGGGAGGTGGCGGGGAGCCTGCCGGATGGGGCTGGGGCGAGCGCACAGCTGCCTCTGCCCGGGCGGCCTGGGGCTGCTCTGCTCGCCGCCTGCCCGACTTCATTTCTCCTCAGAACCCCTCTGTTTGTAGAGCACCTCTCAGGGCAGAGGCAGGGAAAGAGGACCGCTACATCCTGCCAACCCCGGAGCCTCAACTCAAGGGAAGGGAAGGGGAGGCAGGGGAGGGGGAAACGTTTCAAAGCAGCCCTCGAGAAGCCCTGACCGGGATGGAAGGCGGAGACGCCGAGAGCTCAGGCTCCGAGGGGCAGCCCGCCCGCCAGCTGTCCTCAGCCTGAGGGTGCCCAGCCTGGGAGTCTCCTCTTGGACACCCACAACTCTAAGTTTGAGAAAGCTGAGATGTGGGGAGGGAGGAGAGGAGAGGAGAGGAGCGCCACAGAACACCCGGAGCACTGTGTGCCAAACACGCATCCTCCAGCCGGGCAAAGGCCGGCTAGGGCTGGGCGGCGGGCCCGGCGAGCTGCGGACCCGAGACCGAGAAGCAGCAGTGCTCGGAGCGAGGTAGGCGACCGGCACAGGCAGATAGCAAGGCAGACAGCGATGGGCCAGGGTGACCGAAGGCGGGAGGGACAGAGGCTGAAGGCTTCGGATCGCCAGGCGGGGGAAGAGGCAGAGGAGAGGGGCGGGGGAAGCCGGCGTGGCCTCCGGGACGGACCCCGCGCGGGGCGGGGGCGGACCGCACCGGGCCTGAGCCGGGCGGAGAGGGCCGGGGGCCGGGCGCGGTACTCACGGTGCATCGCGGAGAAGGGGTCGGCCTTGCAGTGCATGTCCATGGGGAGGCAGAGGAGCGGGAGCAGCGCGGCCGCCGCCGCCGTGTCGCCTCGCAAACTCAACTTCAGGACTTGAGGAGAAAAGGGAGGGACGGTGGGAGGCGGGTGAGCGGGCGCCCGGCTGCTGCTGCCACCTCCCACCTTCGGGGCGCGGGCGGGCGGTCAGCAGGGCCGGCACCGGGGGCGCATGGCCAAGGCGGCGTCCCGCTCGGCGCCCCCAGACCCCGTCCTCCGAGGCGTCGGTCGGAGCGGGCGCCGGGGGGAGCGCGGCGAGTTGGCGAAGTTGGGCAGCGGCGGCCCGGCCGACCCCGCCGGGAAGGGCAGCGCGGCGGGCCCCAGGTGGGCTGCGGCTGCGAGGAGCCTCGGCCGGAGACTGCAGCCGCGGCTCCCGGCGCGAGCCTCTCTAAAAGCTGCAGAGCCTCCAGACCCCCTCCCCGCGCCGGAGATGGATGACTTGTCAGACAAAGGCAATAGATTCCACCACTCTGTGATTCGCCAGCGCCCGGCCGCGGCGAGGAGGCCCGCGCCTGTCACTCGGGGCGCGGGGGCGCGGGGCGGGGGGGCGCGGCGGGCGGAGGCCGGGCCGGGGTGGAAACTGCGCCGAGCGGCGAAACTCGCCGAGGAGATGAGCGTTGGATGAGGATGAAGGGCGGCCGGGCTGATGACTATCCGGCGGCGCGGAGGACCGGCCCGGTCTGCGCCCCGCGTCCTGCCTGCCCGGCGCCGAGCCCCACTGCTCCAGGCTCGCCCTTTCCCGCTCTCCGCTGCTCCCTTTTCGGCTTCCTCCTCCTGCCTTCCGTCCACGCGCTCCCGGCCACCGGGGCAAAACGCCCGGCAGGTCTTCCCCTCCGCTCCCGTCCTGCGCGCCCTGGCCCGCGCCCACCCGGTCCGGGCGTCCGGAGCGCCTGCCCCAGACCCGGGCCGAGACCCCAGCGCGGACCCACCTGCTTCGGCGGGGCCCGACCGACGGCGGAGCGCGCGCCCGCCCACCCGGGGACTCGGCTCCGGGACCCTCTGGAGCGGGAGGGAGCGGGGCGGCGCGAGCAGAGGATGCGGGACACCGAGGCCGCTTCCCGGCTGGGAAGAAGAGCCGCCGAGCGCCGCACGCCACGCCGGCCTGGCCCCACTGCTGGCTGCTGGCGGAGCCGCCAGCCCGGCCTCCGCAGCCCTCGCGCGGCAGGAGAAGCCCTTTGTCTCCTAACTGGTTAAGTACAGAATATCCGGGAGATCTTTATGAAATATTTTCCCTCGTCTCATAAATCATCTTGGCACTTCAGCTGATGTTTTAACTCTCTCTCTCCCTCCTTCACTCCCTCCCCCTTCCCTGGGTCTGCGAAAGGGCGGCTGGGCGAAGCCCGCGCTGGGCTTCCTCGGCCCGGTCAGCAGTCCTGGCAACGCGGGGTGAAGGCCTCGGACTTATGCTCCGGACCCGGCCGAAGCCTAGCAGCACCCAGGGTGGGACACACCTGCCTGGCTCTGCCAGGTGCGGCCTGACGCTCGCCGGGCGTCCCGAGCCGTTCTCGGGCACCCTTCCTCCTGGATAGGTCCCGGCCGGGCTCAGCCCCCAGGTTTCTGAGCGTCTCACTGCTTAGGAGGCCGGGTCCACTGAGTTCAGAGCATTCGCTCTCCCTCCGGGATCGTCCTGAGCCCGACCCGCCTGAGCCGCCCGTAAAGTAACTTCTAGGAAGAACACAAAACAACTCCCCACCTGCGCCCCTCGCGCGCTCGCCTCCGCTTCCCCTGGGTGTCGAGCAGATTCCCCTGGGCGGGAGGTTGGAGGTGCTGGGTGCTGCGGAAGGTCAGTCGCTTCCTCTCAAGGCCTGCAGGTGGCGCTCCCGGGTTTGCTTTGCCCTCGCAGCCCCCACGAACACGCACTAACTTCATGCGGGGAGCCAAAGAGGAAGAGTTCTGCAGCCTAACGGGAACAGCTAAAGACGGTGGGACTTTCAGGTGGTTTCAGCTGGCGCAGCCTTGGGCTTTCTTCGGGAAGGTAATTAACGCAGAATCTCAAGTAGGGGCATGGAAGAAGGGTCCTTATCTGAAGGGAGCTCACAACTAAAGGAGGAGGAAGCCCTGTCCCAAGTCTCCACATGTTGGTGATCCTGCAAATTAAGTCTGAGCTATTGGAAGAACAGCCTGAGTAGAATCTCCCTCTTCACACATACATTCAGGTTTTCCTAGAACTCGACAGATACATCCCTACATTACACCTACTACGGCATGTGTGCTTGGACAACAGGCATGTTCACATATCGAGCCAGAGAGCTTTTTCACATTTTGTAAAAGAGGGGACTGACTAGTGCACACGTGTGCTGCAAGTTGTGCTTACACACCTAGTGTCGTACATACTACTCAGCAGTGAGACTCTTCTGTGATAGTCCAGTTCCAGAGTGAGTCACCCCCAGGGCGCGGGGAGGGACACTCACTCAACCCTCCTGCAGGGCCAGCCCTTCCTGGTCTGTGGAGTGGAGGAGCAGTACTCCCTGGTAATTTGGAAGCCCTGTTAGCCAAGCTCTGCCTTTTCCCAGGACTCCAGGAGGAAGGGCTGGCCTGCAGGTTTCTCTGCACTCACTGGCATGTCCCTCTGACTCCCCCTTTCCTGTTCTTCCTTTTCTTCTTCTATAGAGTTTAGCAAAAAGGGGGGGGGAGGCAAGAAAAAAAGGAAGAAAGAAGAGGAAAAGAAAGAGAAAAAAGAAAACAACCCAACCCCAAACACAACCCCGGCTCCGACCTGTCAGGGTTGGTTGCTTTTCCGTCTGCCTCTAAATGAACCTTTTCTCTCTGGCGTTTTCAAAGCGGCCCTTCCACCCTCCAACCTAGGGGCATTTACACTTCAAACAAGGTTCCCGCCTCCCTGCGGAAATTTAAAGGCAAATAAACTTTTGGGGAGTTGCTCTGATACCCATCTCGGGATTTGCTTCATTAGCCGCCTCTGTGCATCTGATCTGCCCAATAAATCTTCCTGTGGATCTCGGCTCCTTCGCCTTCCCTGCCAGCTCGCCTGGCGCCTGAAGGCCCCCCCCCTCCGCCGGCTGTGCGTGCCTGTTATGCCTGGGTGTAGGTGTAAGTGGGGGTTCTCTCAAGTGTAATGGCAGGTGTGACTCCCAGTTCCAGGTCTCCACGCATTTCTGGGCGGACTGCAGCGAAGGGCTGTGTGCACCATCTTCAGCCTGGCTTCTGCCTACTCCTCCCGCCACTCTTGCTCATTTTCCCTTTTGCCACTCACTGGCCCAGCACTTTCTGCTCCAGCTGGGAAAGGCAGAGATGTGGCCGCCTCCCCTCGGGCCCGCAGGGCTCTGATCCCGGCCCAGGCGTGCTGGCTCTAGTGGTTTGGAAAGGTGGCTGGGCTGCCCGGGCTTGTGGAGCACCCCAGCCGGGCTCCCCTTCCTGTGGCCTGGGCCCGCCTTCCACCTGCCACCTCCCAGGAGTATCGAGGAGAGCAGGGCTGGCTCTGAGAAAGGGGATTAGAAATTCTGAAAGTAAATGTATCTCCCCAGGAAATGCTCCCCACAGTGCAGACCAAATTAAACCCATTAAAGTGGGGGAGCTGTTTAGAATCAAGGGGGGAAAAGCTAGTCCCGAGGAAAAGAAGCAGGGACAGAGGGAAGAGACTAGGGTAGAGCTGAGCAGCTGCTTCAGAGCCCGTCTCCGTAGCTGCATTATTCCCAGTCTCTGAAGTGCCCAAAGTTCCTCAGACAGCTCCAGCTCCAGGGCGGACCCCGCAGCCCACTCTCCCTGCGGTCCAGGTGTATCCCGGAGCGAACCCCCTCGTGCCCAGTCCCTGGGCCATCGACCCGCCCCTCCTCCCCCGGCTCTGCACCACCCCTCCCCCTGCCTAGCCTCTGGTCATGTTGGAGGATGGCTTTTTTTCCTTTCTTTTTTTTTGGAAGAGCTTCTGGTACAATATGGAGCTCCACGGGCTGCAATTTCACACTCCACAGCACATTCCCCCTAAAGCTACTTTCTGTTTTTTTATCTAAGACCCCCTAATTTCTGCTTCCTCACCCATCTCCCTTGCTCCCTCCCTCCCTCCCTCCCTCCCTCCTGCTCTCTTCTTTTCTGGCTTTTGTTCCCAATATTTGGGCACCCCGCGTGAAGCCCAGGGGACCTGACTCCCGCCGCCCCAGTCACTGGGTCTGCTGCTCCAGCTCTGCCAGCGCCAGCGTAGTGCTGGGCCTTTATCCTCTTTGGCCCCTCCTCCCTAAAGCACAAGAGGTCCTTGCAACCTGCCCAGCTCTTCCTGGCCCCTCTGAGGGGCTAAGACAATGCACGACACTTGGCCACCAAAGGGGCTGCTTTGTGGCACAGGTCAGCCAGGTGGCTGCTGACTGTGGGCTGCTGGACTAGGGATTGAAGAAACAAGCAAGCCAAGAGAAATAGGTCTGGCAGGCTCTCAGGGTAGACCAGAGGGGGAGGCCGGCATGAGAGAGGCCCTGGTGCTCCTCCATCAGACCTGGACACAGCCTGCCCCCCTTCACCAGACTCCCACGGACTTCTGCACAGCTCAAGGGGCCATTCATCCCCCAGGCCACAGGAAGGAGGAGTGGCCACTGCCTTCATAGCTCCTTTGCTTCTTTAGGCCTCAATTTTCTCACCTGTACAATGGGGATCATTATATCTGTCTTGTCTACGGCTGGCATTTGAGTCCTTGGCCTTCCAGAAGGGAAGGGAGGGAACTGAGTGCTTGGGGAGGCCAGGGCAGGTGTGTTGTTCTTCATCCAAGGCCATACTGGAGGCCCAGCACCTTCCCGAGTTCCTCCCTTTAAGACGTTTCCCGTTCAGTCCAACCATACCTCACCCTATGTGGGTTCCTCTCCGCTCCATCTCTCAGGCTGCTCCGCAGGCCCATTTCCTGCCCTCCTCCCGACCGGCTCAGCGGGCTGCAGGATCAGTTACCCCCACCCCCAGCCAGGTTAACTGCGGCCTCAGGCGCGGCCCTCCAGCCAGTCTGCAAAACCCTGGGAGGAGCTGGTCCAGTGGCAGAGACTTGGGGAAGGAAATCCTGTCCCGTCCAGTCCCAAATAATGAGTTGGTCCAGGACGTACGGTCAACTTCCCAAGCCAGCTCGAGGATGAGGCGGTGGGGAGAGCCGCTCCAGAGGGGCGGCAGAGAGCAGTGAGGAGGGGAGGAAGCGGGACGTGAACCGCGCAGAGGGGACTGGGAGCTCGTCACTGCGAGGCCCCAAGAAGCTGGTTTGGGCTGCGCCGAAGTCTGCGCCCGCCTCTCCAGGCCCAGAGAGAGCAGGGTGGGGCTGAGGGTCGGAGGGGAAGAAATGATTAACCCTCTGCTCAGCCAGGCCGAGGCCTGACGGCCGTGGCCCAGGAATACAGTGCGGCCCGCCAGGGCTTCCGGGCACTGCCCGCCACGGCCACTGCGGAGGGAGGGGCGGCCGAGGGGAACGCAGTGTGGGGCCGGGAACCAGCTCCAGACGCCTGAGAAGCAGGGAGAGCCACGCAGCCACAGCCTGCACGCGGGGCCGGCCGGGGGGCTGGGGCGGCGCCGCTCGCTCGTCAGCGCCCGCCGAGGAGGAGGTGGAGAGGGGCGAGGCCGGGTGTCCCCCCAGTTCCGACAGACGCCAAATCCGCGGCCTCGGACCCGTCCGCGCCCGCCCTTCCCCCTCCCCAGCAGCTGTGCATGCGAGGAGCGGCGGACAGCGCACCAGAGCTCGGAGCGGGTAAGGCAGGGGAGACCCGTCAGAAGGCCACGACGCACAGGCGGGGACAGGTCACCAGGGGGCCAGAGACGAAGGACCAAAGCTGGGGACAGGGGACCCAGGGCAGCAGGGGCTGGGCGAGACCGGGAGAGCCCACGCACAGGGCCCTTGGGCACCAGCCGAGGCTTGTCTGTGCTGCCTCCTCCTCTCGCCCAGCCTGGAGCGGGGAAGCGCCCTGGGGGACCCTGCTATGCGGTCCAGGGGGCTCGGGCGGGACAGGGGGCGTTTCCAGGAGCTGCTACAGCCAGGCCGCGTAAGTACGCGCGCGTGCGCGCGTGCGCGTGTGCGTGTGTGCGTGTGCCTGTGCGCGCGCGCGCGTGCCTGAGCGCTCAGGAGACTGTTCAGGCGGGCGAAGTGACGGGCAGGGTCTGCGCTGCAGTGTCGGACGCCCACTCCTGGCGTCTGTAAGCCCCCGCCGGCCACACTCTGTGGACTAGGGATGTCCACTTCGCGCACTTGACACAAAAGGCCTGAACTGAGTTCCTCGGGAGCCAGGGCAAGGTCTCTTTCTAGAAAAAAGTGTTTGATTTGAGACTTTAAGGGTCACCTGCATCAAAATGATCTCTTAAGTGTCTGTAACTGTTCCTGCAAAACAAAAGGTGCCAAGTAAATCCGGATAAAAGGAGGTCCAGGCCCAGAAGTTCGCCCTGCCAAGTCTAGATCGGTGGAGGGTCGAGACCTACGGCTAACAATGCACTAAACACATTGACTAACGCGGGAGGAAGACCCTTCCATCTCTGAATCCATCAGGGAGCATGCCCGATGTGTCTCCTTGGAGGCAGTGTCTCTCGGTGAGGGTGTGGTGCGAGTGCTATGCGGGTGTGTAAGATGTGTGTGTGACCTAGGGTGTGCAGGCAAACAGCTGTGCTCCAGGCGGACTGAGACCGGAGCTCAGGGCCAGATCCAGCACCTCCCCCTCCTCCCTCTGCCCTCTGCGAGGCTGCTCTGAGGCCAAGGCCTCTGCAGTCTCTTCCAGCAGGGCCGCCAATCAATCCTGCAGGTCAACACAGCAATTAATAACGGGGTGAGGAGGCCTGGCAAGAGAGGGCGAGGAGGCGGCAGGCTGTGTCTCCCCCAGACTCTGAGGACCTGGTGGAGGAAGAGCAGAAGGAGGTGTTTCCGAAGAGAGAGAGAAACCGGGGAAGTCGGTGTGAGCCCGGGAGTGGTTACAGGGCCCTGAGAGGGAGGCCCGCGGGGAGAGAAGGAAGACGTAAATAAATAAACGCCTTCTTTTTACGTTTCTGGGGTACAGACTGCTATAGCTGAAGACCACAGCTGACCTAGTCGCTCTCCCCTTCCTTCTCCCTTTGCTGGTAAGTTTTCATTGCTCAGCAACGGGCTCACACAGACTGAACAAAACCCGCATGGTCTGTAAACCCCGCTGCAGCAGCTGCATCTGGGCGTCCGGCAGGCACACTTGCTCACCCGCCTGTCGTTTGAGGTGGCAGGATGAGGCCAGTGAGGGCAGGGTGCAGGGGCCAGGCGGGGGACACAGGCTCCCAGGGAGCTGTGCTCTGGCCAGCTGTGGCACTGGGAAACGGCAGGGCAAAGGAGCAGGAGAGACGGGTAACAGAGAAAGGGAAAGGGAGGCTATGGGAGGGAGGGCAGATGACTTCGGTCTGCCTGGCCTGGGCTCGCCCAGAGAGAGGGTCACTTCCTGTGCTCACACTGCCCAAAGCTCCCACCATCCTTGCCCCAGCAGCCTGCTAGGAGCTCGAGCCCGGCTCTGGGGAAGGAGGGAGGGGAAAGGGAGTGTGGTACATAGCTTGTCCCCCAGCTGCTGTGCTGGCACCTCTAGGTATGCGGAAGGGTCCTGGTCTCTTCCGAAGCAGCAAGCATCTTGGGATGAAGACCTGGAAGGCACCCCGTCGCTCTGCCTCCCCCTTCCTGAGGCGCCAGGGTGGGGGCTGGGTGGGCTGCTGGGACTCGGTCCACACATGCAGCACCTCAGGCGTACAAGCCAAAGGGAGCTGCCTGCCAGGAGGGAAAAAGGAACCTGGGAGTATGAGCAGCCACAGCAAAGGGGGTC
Source organism: Heterocephalus glaber (assembly GCF_053883595.1). Lineage (NCBI taxonomy): Eukaryota > Metazoa > Chordata > Mammalia > Rodentia > Bathyergidae > Heterocephalus > Heterocephalus glaber. The sequence continues at coordinate 7,378,022 of NW_028258321.1, forward strand.
AGAGAAAGGGGTGGAGGCAGGAGGCCAAATAGACTTCTGAGGAAAGGAAAGAGGGGCGAGCAAGGCTCCCAGGAAGACTCAGCCATTAGCTCTGTCCTTGGGCTGCATATTTATACAGTTGGGGGGGTGCACAGATGGGCTCTCAATTGAATTCCATCTTCAACACCATCAGAGATTGATTTTGTACTCGCTTTTAATTTTGCCATAATTAATTAGATCATTACAACTGTTTGCTATTGATCTCCCCACTTAAACCTCTGGTGCGAGGGTCTGCCCAGAGCCCTAAAAGCCATGGAGGCCAGAGTTAAGCCTCCTGGGGCCCAGGTCCTCTGTGGACCCAAGACCTGGGAGGGAAATGGGGACAGCCCCGGCCGGGACTGAGCCAAGAAATTAAAGAGAAGGCAATGCTGGCGGGGACCTGAGCTAGCAGCTGAAAGAACTGGAACTTGAGCTGCAGGAGTAGAGAGGAGAGAAATGAGATTTAGGGAAGGTGAGGAGTGAGGCCAACAGAGCCCAGAGTTAGGCCTTGACCTCTATGCAATTACTTGGAAAATTCTGGAAACCTGATCCAGTGCCTGCCCCCCAGTCCCAAGCTAAACTTGGGTCCTTGGCTTCCCACCTCTGCACTGCGGGCCGGCCGGCCGGGACCTTAATGGGGCAGTCAGAGCTCAGTGCGTGGGGCGGGGGGCGCCAATAAAAGAGCAGAGCCCATTGGCAGAGATTCAGATTCTCCTTCCCACCGCGTGGCCGGGGCCCTGCCTCCTTGCCTGAGCCTGTCTTGATGTTGGGGTCAGAGCCTTCTCCCCACACAGGTCAGACACACGTACCCTAGGGCTCACAGTCGGCACACAAGGCACACACGTGGACGCGCAAGCGCGTGCACACTCCCAATGTGGAGGAAGTTGTACGAAATATTTATGCCCCCAGAGGAAGTGGAAAGTTCAAGCCCTAAACGCCCAACAGAAAAGAAAAGGCAAGTTCTGTAAAAAGAGCAGGAGAAGTAAAACTCAGGTTTTCCAGGTGGAAAGTTTTCATTAGATTTAGCGGGCCTCGCGAGGGAAGGCAGAGGCCCGGCGGCGGCGGCAGGGAGAGCGCAGAGCCTGTGCCCAGCCCTTCGGTCGCCGCGGGCACCGCGCACAGCAAAGAAACGGAGGAATTCGGCCTCCCGCCCGCCGGTACCTGCCCGCGCCGCACGCCCCTACCTGCCCGGCCGGCTCTCCGGTCCATGCTCCGCTACCGCCGCCGCCCGGAGAGCTGCGCGCGGCCACCCCCGACCAGGCGGCTCCGACACCCGGCCGCCCGCCGCCTCGGTGGTGCGCTCAGCTCGCGCCCGAGCTGCACACCCGGCCGCGTAGAAGCAGCGCCGCCCGCCCCGCGGAGGAGCCCCGGCCCCCGCCCGCGCGCGCCGAGGTCGGGCCAGCCCAGCCTCAGGCTCGCTGACACCCTCGCTGGCTGTGGGCGCCCAGAAGCCGCGTCCGGTCTGGGCGCGCGCACCCTGTCACCCCACACCTCCTCCACTGTCCACGCTCCCGCCAGGGTCTGCGCAGGGGCGTCCTTGCTCTCACGACCTCCCCAATTTGTGCGGTGACTTCCTTTCCCCGAGGAGAACCCTCTCTTTCCACCGTCCGGCTCCACAGCCTGCCGATGCCTTCGGGTCTCAGGTTCAGTCTGCAAGATCTCCACAGATGCCTCTCGACCTTGGCAGGACACACAGAGGTTCCTGTCACCAACAGTCCCTGGGGAGCTGCTCCTGGTAGCCCTCACAAACTCTCCTGCTCTGGATTCTCTTTAAAAACTCGGTGAAAGGAGACAGTCCCACGAAGAGATGGCGAGGGACGGGGCAGAGGGAGAAGGGGCCTGACCCTCCTGCTCCGCTCCCTCGGTGCCGGCCTGGAACACTGCCTCCTGCGGCGTCCTGCCCCCACGCGGGTCTCCGGGAGCCTGAGACTCACCCCTCCCGGAGCACCCTGGTGTCTGTCCCACATCGTGCCCCCCCATCTGGAGTCACCCTATTGCCCCCTGCTCCTAAATTCTCTCATCGCTCCTACCTCACTTTTCTCACATGTGCGTGCTTGTACCCCTACTTCTTACACTCGTGTGTGCACGCACAGCCTTCACAAGGGCTAATGTCCCACACCTACCTCCCTGGCTCACTTTGTTCTGACGCCTGCTTCGCTGGCCTCCCACCCTTACAGCCTTGCTCCCCTCAGGGGCTGTTGAGGCAGGACAGGCTGGGGAGGCCCTAGGCTGCAAGCCACGGGCAGAGGCCTGCGTGGCTTTCCTGAGGAGGTACACAGCACCTCTGCCCCAGGAAGATAGGCTGCAAGGCAAGGGGTGGGCCCAGGTTCCTGAGGGGCTGGAGGTCATCTCCTGGGACACTTCCCTGAGCGTCCTCCAGAAGGGTTTTGCAGCTGCAGTTAATGACAAGGCTGCGGGGGGGGGGGGGGGCCCAAGGGCCAGAGACAAGTCCGGTATTAGGGTTCCTCAGCAAGCTTTCACTCCTCTTTTAGAGGAGTCAGGGTCAACTGATGATCTGACCACCTATTTTTCCCTCTCTGTGCTGCTGGGAATTGAACCTAGGACCTCAAGAATATTAGGCAAACCCTCTACCACTGAGCTACACCCAGCCCCATCTTACCAACATTTTAAATTTGAAAAATCAGACCTTGTTGGCTTTTCTTTTCTGTCATCAGTGATTTTCCAACCTGAGTGCATAGAAACTTAAAGCAAGAATTTTTTCTTTTTGTTATGCACAGAGCAGCATTTTCTTCCGAGGATAATATGCATAAGTGAAGCTCTAGCACACACCGCTGTCCTGTGGCCACTGCAGCACTGTGCACAATTGTGCTTTCACTGTCAGTGTTGAGGACCCACACCAGGCGCACACAGGGCTCTGACCTGCTGAGCCACCTCCACACCAGGGCACTTTGTGCTTTGGTTTCCTCTTCTCTGAAATAGTGGTGATGATTCTTGCCCTTCTCACAAGTTTCTTGGAAAATAATGTGTGTACAGTGGTTGATGAAATGTGAAGTACAACCACACTTATCTCAGATCTCCCCCCACGCATTAGGGGCATTAGGGCTTGAACTCAGGGCTTCACACTGAGCTATGTCCCGAGCTCCTCCTCCTTGAACTCACTATGTAACCCAAGCTGGCCTTGAACTCATGGCAATCCTCCTGCCTCAGCCTCCTGACTGCTGGGATTACAGGTTTGTGCCACCACGCCTGGCTAAATTAAAAAAAAAATTTGAGACAGGTTCTCACTAAATTACTAAATTGCCTGGGCTCAAACTTTCAATCCTCCTGCCTCAGCCGCCCAGTGCTGGGGTTATGGACCAGTGCCACTGTGCAACCTGATGCAGCAGGTTCTTTTGCTTCCGCATCAGCAGAGATGGGAACTGAGATGCAGTGTTCCAGACACACAGCTAGGGGGTACCCACTGAGGAACTGCGTTTGAAGACTCCACTAGCACACTCAGCTTAGGGGCCCCTGGGCACTTGTGAGCCAGCTGGTCACAGCTCCCTGAGCACAGGGCCAAGGCCTAGGCCCAGGGGAAGGGCTGCTGAAGCCATTGTGCTAAGCAGCCAGCTGCATACCTGAGGAGGAAAGAGAATCTTAGCCGTGGATCTGCCACTCTCTGCTCTTCGCTCTTCGCTCTTCCTCTGGAAGCAGCAGGGCCCCCATCCAAAGGTCCAGACCCGCATCTCAGTCTCCCTCCAGCCTGGCCCTCGGGCTCTGCCTCTTTGTCTCCTGGCCCTCAGCCCCGTCCCACACTGTCTCTTGGGCCCTCTTGCTTATTGCCTGCCCCATTGATTGAAAGTCTCTCTCAGCTTCTCCAAGGAGTCCCAGGAAAAATGATCCGCCAGCCTATTGATTCTTCATTAGACTTACATTTTCACGTGTGCTAAATTGGTTTTAAGAGCTTTTTCTGTTGTTATTGTCTTGTCAGACCCCGCGGTCCAGGGCAAACCAAGTTTAAATGTTGTGGCTTCTTAGGGGGGAAAAATCACCAGGCCTGGCCTGTGATTACACGTTTTTTTCTGCACTGTTGTCATGATGACAATAGTGATTTGGTTTAAGTATCTTTAGGGAAAGAGGACTGTGGAAGCTGCTCAGGTCAAGATGGGGCTGGCAAGGGATCCAAAGCCCTGAAGGAAAGACACAGAACAGTCTTTCTTTTCCTGAAATTGAATTTAGCACTTGAACTTGTATTCATCGCTTTTGGGACAAGAGTAAAGATGAAAGTTTAAAAAAATCACTTCTATGTCTTTACTCCTCTTCTGGGTCGAATAGAGGAGAAATAGAAAACACAGCTCCACTTATTCTAGCTCTCTTTCTCCCCCTTAAGTAGCTAGGGTGTGCGTGCGTGTGTGTGTGTGTGTGTGTGTGTGTGTGTGTCCGTCCCTCTGGACTTTATGTAGTGTTGAGGGAGAGGCCACAGCCTCCTGCTTTCTAGCAGGGCAGAACTCCACCACAAGGAAACTGGTAATAAATACTACTCCACACAGGCCAGGGTGGAGAGATCCAAATGAGGAAGGGGAGGGAAGAGGGGTAGAGACTCAGAGGAAGGGAGAAGAGGTGCCTTAGAGGCCTACCTGGCAGAGAGAGGGAAGGTGGGTGAGAAAAAGGGAGACCGGGAGGGAGAGGACTCTGGGCTCCTTTGGAGAGAGGAAGAGAAGCAAAGAACAGGAAGACGGGGAAGGAAAGGCAGTAGAAATGAAGAACAAATGGGAAAGGAGAGGAGAAAGGAGAGGACAAAGGAAGGGAAAGAGTAAAGAGAGGAAGGGAGAAAGAGCAGAACAGGCAGCCAGCCCCAGGGTGCTCTGAGGCCGTGCAGCCCACCCTGTCCCCAGCCCAGCCTCCTCCTGGCCCGGCAGCAGGCAGGCCAGCTGGGGAGTGGACACGGCTGCCGAGGAGAGGAGCCCAGGCAGGAGAGCTGAATGTCTCCATGATGTGTTTATCCCCTAATCAGTTCATTAGTTATAAACAACATGACATTAGAAGTTAGGAGGCAGTTGATATTAATTTTTATTTAACTAGTTGATGTTTAATCCGTCACGCCAGGCTGGGTAGCAGCGAGAAAGATCTTCCTGACACAAAACCAGTTAGAACTTCATAAGGCGCAATCAGTGTCCTTGTGCTGAAACAAACAAGAAAGACAGAGACCAGAGAGAGAGAGAGGAGGCGGGGGCTGAAGCAGAGGGAGCCCTGCCAGAAATGAAAACAGTGTGGTGGGCGGGAGAGACCTGACCCCCTAAAAGGCCTGGGGTGGGGGACAGAGAGAGACTGAGGTGGAGGAGCAGAGCTCCATGGGCTGCAGGGCAGGGCGTGGCTAGGGAGCCTCACTGCCCAGGGCCAGCACCCTGGGGCAAGGACTGTGTCCAGTGTCCACCGCCTGGCAGGCGGCCAAGGGCCAACATCTCCGCAAGGTGAGGCCCTGGCTTTTGGAAACTCTGGAGGCACGAATCTTCTCTTTGCTCCAGAAAGAGCAGGCTGAGCAAGGAAGGAGGCCAAGTCTGGGAGTTTGAGCCCAGCAAGTCAAGTTTGACAAAGTCTGCAGGGTCCCGGGCCAGAGCTGGGTGTGTGCGCTTGTAGGCACTGGCAGAGTGAAGAGGCCAGGGATGGTATTGGGGCTCTGCAGGCCCCTGAAGGGCTTTCCCGGACTTCGACGGTGCCTGCACAGCGTCCCTGCTCCAAGGCTTCCAGCAGGGAGCAACTGCTTGCCTGGTTCTCGCCAGCTGCTTCGAGGTCCCCGGCTGCCCCGGGTTAAGCTCCCCCACCCCGCGCCGACCGGGAGCGCTGGGCTTTTTCCACCCTCACCCGGGCACCGGCCAGGCACTGCTTGGTCACGCCTGCCTGCACAACCAGCGGTGGGGCCCGGGCGGTAGTTTTCCGCTGTGCTCACGACAGTTTGGAGGGACAGAGGAGTCCTCGCCTCTGGAAGACTCCCGCCGGCCTGGGCATCGCCCGTTTGCATGTTAATCTGCCTCCACCGCGAAAAGGAAATCGCTGAAATTCCGAAGAAAATTGCCTCTCGTCAGCGGTTAATAGTTAACTCAGGCAGGAAAGTTCCCAGGGAAGGGCGAGAGCCAGGCGAGGGCGCGGGGAGGCCCCGACCCGGCCCCAGCCAGCAGCGCTGGGCCCGCGCACCTCCCTCCGCGGGCGGCCGGCGAGGCCCCCGCCTCGTAATTAGCGGCGCTTAGTTCACAAAACCCTTCCTGGGAGAAAATCTGTTCCCTCGTTCCGGGGCTCGGTTCAGCACCTGATTCAGCCGGGTGAGGCGAATAAATCACCGCGGCGGCGGGGGAGCCGGACCGAGCCCGCCAGACGGGGCCGAGGGAGGGCGAAGCGAGGAGGATGGGCGGGGAGTCGGCGCGCCCTCGCGGGGAAGGCCCGGAAGGAAGCCCGGGGAGAGCGAGAGAGGACCGGAGGCCGAGGGGCCGGGACGGGCGGGGAGCAGAGGGGATCAAGGACCCGAAAGACACAACGGGCGGAGAGCAGAGGGGAAGTGCAGAGAACGAAAAGAGAGGGCACGGAGACGGGAAAGGAAGTCAGGGGAGAAGAAAGAGCAGCGGGAGGACGAGTACCGGGGAGGGGCCAGGGACCACCGAAAATGAAAGAAACCGCGGAGCGCACGCTGCGGGCCGTCTGCACTAACTCCCGCCGGGCGCGGAGGCCGGGTTCGCGCGGCGCCCGCAGACCGAGGAGGCCGGCGGGGAGCTCGGCCGGCGCGGGCCTGGACTGCGAGTGGAGATCCGGGGCGCGGGGCGCGCAGAAGCTTCGCCCCGGGGGCTGTTAGAGGGGCTCGATGCTCTGGGCCGGGGCGGGGAGGCGGGTGAGTGATCAAAGGCGCGCGGCTCTTCCTTGGGCGCGCACTGGCCGCCTGGACTTTCCGCCCTGCTGAAGGGGCCGAGGTCCTCCAGCGCGGACCCCCACATCCCCGGCGGCTCCGACCCCTCCTTTCAGCTGGCTCTCGAGCAGGCTCGGAGCCGCAGCCGTGGGAAGGAAACTAAAGCGGCGGACTTCGCGACCCGGCGCCAGCGGGGGGCGCACTTCCGGGGCCGCCGCCCGCGAACACCCCCGCGCTCCTCCGGCTCGCGGCCCCGCACCGGAGGAAAGGAAGGAGGCGGAGAAAGAAGCCGTCGGGGTGCGGGAAAGAGGAGGACTGAAAAGAGGAAATGCGGAACGGAGGGGGAAAGGGAGTAAGGGTTAGGGAGCGTTGCCCCGCCAGGCTGGCAAGGTCTCTGCGGGGACGGCGTGGCGGTGTCCCCTGCCCCGGCCTCGGGTCTCATTGCAGGCCTCTATAGTTTGGCGCCCCCAGGAGGCCGGGCTGAAACCCTGAGACCCCAGGGCGCCGAGAGCAAGGAGAGGAAAGCTTCCCCAGCCCTGGAGTAACAAACGCCTGCCAGAGGAGATTTTCCAGGCTTTGAGATTGCTGGTCCCTCGGCCCTCCTGCTCCCCGTCCTGCTCCCCCCCCCCCCCCGCTTCCTCCTCCTCCCTCTTCCTCCTCCTCCCTCCTGCTCCTGCTCCCCCCTCCCTCTTCCTCCTCCTCCCTCCTGCTCCTGCTCCCCTGCTCCTGCTCCCCCGCTCCTGCTCCCCCTCCTGCTCCTCCCTGGACCGGGTCAACCTCAGAGCGAGGGGAGTGGAAGAAAGTCCTCAAGGAAGGAGGGGCGGCTTAGTCAGTTCCCAGTTCTGTGCAGAGACAGCCTGCTACTGACGCTAAACCAGAGTTCTTCACACTGGGACAGCAGGGAGCCAGCGGGGGAGCTGGGCCGACTCACAGGTGGTGCTGGCTGGTAAGCCTCGGCCTGCACTGTGCTGGGCGCTGTGGTGTTACAGGTGAATCCCACACCAGCTGTCATTTCAAGGGGATCATTAACTGGTGGCAAAGAGAAACTGCTGAAAGGCTCAAGATGTGGGCTGTAGGGATGACTGGAATGCAGGGAAATACACCGGGGGTGCCAGGGAACATTTATCAAAGGAGATGGGGTCTTGCAAGAAGATTGGACATAACCCAAGTGCAGGGATAAGTGGGGGACACGCTTCCCAGAAGAAGGAAAGACATGGGGCAGGGGCAACAGCCCGCTGAGTTGGGGAACAGAAAAGGATTCTGGGTAGCCAATCTGGGGCCTTTAGGGCAGGACAAGGGTAATGAATAGGCTGGGAGGTGGGCAGAGCCCAGGTGGAGGGGAAGTTCCAGTGAAGAGTCTGATGCTCTGATTTGGGCTGTGGGGTGGTGGGATGGAGGGATTTGGGGGAAAGGCCATTCTGGAGATATGGACAGTAGGCTGCGGGAGAGAGAGCAGCAGACACTGGGTAAACGGCCTCCGCAAGAGGTGAAGTCTCAGAGCAAAACAATCTGAGGAGAGGAGAGGAGAGAGGCTAGGTGTGAGGGAGGCAGGATGTGGGCACACACTGTGTGGGGTGAGGTGTGAGTCAGGGTTAGTACGGGTATCTGAGTAACTATTTGTTTATTTTTATTTTTGGATCCAGAGATCAACTCAGGACCTTGGGCTTTATAGGCAGGTGCTGTGCCACTGAGCTAAATCCCCAGCCCTTATCTATCTATCATCTATCTATCTATTTATTTATTGTTTGTTTGTTTGTTTGAAACAGGGTCTTGGTATGTAGCCCAGGCTGGCCTAGAACTTGTGGCGATCCTCCTGCCTCAGCCTCTCAAGTGCTCAGATTACAGGCCTGTGCCACCAAGCCTGGTTCCTTGGTAACTTTAATCTCAACTCTGATCCCTCTCTTGTATGCTCCACTCCTCTCCCTTGGCCAGCCCTCTTCTACAGAGGTTACTAAAGTGGAAAATCATGTATCATATTTCAGCAACAGTTTTCTCCCCACCTCCCAAGACATCAGAGAAAGCAGCATCAGAACTTGGGTGGATCCCTCGAATACACTGTGCCTAATGTTCACATCTATAAAACGAGGACAAGAATATTTGCCTTACAGGATTGTTGGGTGGGTTAATAAGTTGACATGCCCTGGCACATGGATGTCTGGCCATGTGAGCTTGTATCCCCACCCAGCCCTAGACCTCTCCATGCATTGGTTGGGCACTGTCTCCTGCACAGATGCAGGGTGTCAGAGGCACCAAGACAGTAACACAAAGATGTTCTGGAGAAGTTGTCATTTCAGGAGCAAAGCCTTGTGCCCCACTGGGGGAAACCTAGTTGATAATAACAACCGACACGTCAAGAGCACTCACTGCATGTCCATGTCATCTGAGTGCTTCATATCCGGTAATTTCTTGGACCATCACCCACTACTCTTAATTACATTTTACAGATGAGGAAACTGAGACACAAAGAGTTTTAGTAACTGTTCCTCAATCACCCGTAAATAGGTGGTAAAGTCAGGCTCTGATTCAGATATGAACTCTACGACCTACCATCGTAAGCATATGCTATGCTAGAAATTTCCAGTCCCAAATGTCAGAGAGGGAAAAATCATTCTGGTTGTAGCCCAGAGAACTCTCTAAGGGTTTCTGCTTGGTAAAAACCAGTTCTCCTCGCCTCTCCCTTCCAGATTCTCATACCAGTACCCTCACCACCTCATCGCTCTCTTCTCTTCTCTACTCAGGACCCCTAAGTCTGAGCACTCAGAGCTGGCTGCTGTGACCAGGCCAGAAGACTGAGGCTACAGGCTACCCAGCCCTGCCTCACCCACCCCCAGAGCTGTTCTTTGTGTGGAGAGAGTGATTTTTGCACCAGGCCTGTCCCTCTCTGAGGTGCCCTCAGGTTTGTACAGCATCAGTGTGTGTGTGCGTGTGTGTGTGTGAGTGAGGCTGGCTCCCCTCCATGCCCTCTCTAGGATCCTCCTCCTCCATACCAGCCATGAACATGGTCTCGGGTGCTGATCCTGATGCCCTGAGGCAGCAGAGGAGCACAGAGGCCCACACATGGGCTCTGAGGCTGGTCTCTGAAAGAACCTCACAGAGGCCAGGGGCTGCCCCTGTGTCCTAGAGCTGCCGCAGGCCCTCCTTGCTTTAGTCCTGAAGATGTCTTTCTCTTCTGGCCTTGGCCAGGAGATGCCTTTGCCAGAGGACAGGAGCTGAAGACGGCCTGCAGTGACCATGTGGAGACCATCCCTGACTTCCTTAACCCAGCCAGTTTAGAATGAGGAGGGCACGAGTGCGTGTGGGGAGGTCTGGGGTTGTCTTGAGCATAACCGTTTCCCAGGGAAACACTCTACCTCTTCTAAGTGCTCTCCCAGTTCCTTGAAACAGTTGCTGTATCTGAGCAGATACTAGCACCAAAGTGCTGAAAACACTTAAGGGCTCCTCTTAGCGACTTCCTTTGCAGGTTGCAGCCCAATCTTTGAAAACCTTCCCCTCAGACAGGGTGATGGAGGGGCTGCATGGATATAAATTAGAGGTAGGGGATTCTCTCTTCCTGCCTCCTGCAGCTCTTCCTGCTAAGGGTACACTGGGGTGTGTACAGCCTGTAACTACATCTCCTCTCAGGCAAATTGCTTCTCAGTGTCCCTGTCTGAGGAGCGGGACGCCTCTTCCCTTCTGCAGGGGAGACAGGGACCTTGAGGTGCCCGGCACACAGCGGACCGCAGCTCCCCTCAGGGCCAGGCTCCCGTGTGAGCTAGGAGCTGGGACCGGCAGGGCGGCGCAGGCCAGGGCCGGAGGCTGCTGGCCCTGGCCAGACGAGGCGGGGCGAGGCCCCAGGAGCTGCAGCCGCCACTGCCCGGCCCTGCGCTCCGCGCTCTGCCCAGCCCGCCCGGCCCGCCGAGCCCAGTGCTCGATTAATAATCATAAACCCCCGCTCACCCTCCTCTTAAAATTAATAACTCTGTAATTAGAGTCATTCCAGGAGCCTCCTGAGCTGCCCAGGCCGGCCGGGCCGCACCATGGGCAGGAGGCGGCGGAGGGGGGCATGTGCAGGTGCGGAATGAGAATTAAAATCGCCCTCAACGATCCAGTACACTTTTTATCAGCCATCTATCTGAGAGCCGGGCCCATTCATCATCCGAGGCAGTCTCCCTGAAAACAAGACCCATTCAGATTTTGTACAAATTATCATATTTATCATCGTCTCCAACTCCGGAGTAACATCTCGGCCAAGTGTCTGCCGCCTCTGTCTCCGGGGAGCCGCGCCGAGCGCCTTTGCCCACCCGCGACTCCCCGCCCGCCGCCTCCTCCCGCGCCCTCCTGGACTTCCAGCGACCCCACCGTGCAGCCCCAGCCCCGGGACAGCTTCTGCCCCGGATGAGGAGTTTCCCGCAACCAGCGGGGTCCCAGCTCGGTCCACCTCCTCCTGGAAGCGCGCTGCTCGCTGTGCACGGCCCCAGGATCAGGGAGGCTTCCCCAGGTCAGCCGACAAACTCTGCACCCGGCCGCTGCAGGGAGAGGCCCACAGGGTCGCAGGAGGGGGGCGTGGCCCCGGCTCCCGGCAAGCAGCGGGTCTCCACCTTTCACTGAGGTCCTCCAGCCTAGTCAGGCAAAAGGCTGCAGCCACAGCTTCTGCGGAGGATTCTGTCGCTGTGTTGCTGTGGGCCTTTGATCGGCTTAATTCCTTCATTCATCCCTCGGTTGTTAATTCAAAAACACTGCCGAGCACCTCTCTGGGTCAGCTCTGGGCTTGGCATGGGAATTCCCGTGGGGCCAGCACAGCAGCCTTTTGCCCCTGGAGGGTGCAGTCCATACAGCAGAACTTCCTGGGGTGGTGCAGGTGCCCTATCCCTGCATTGCTCCTCGTGCTGATACGAGCCATAGGTGGCCCCTGAGCACTTGAAAAGAGTCAAGTGTGGGTGGCGAACTGATGTTTCATTTTAATTAAGTTGGTTTATTTAGCATAGTTGTGGCCAGTGGCTACTGTGCTGGTCAGCACAGCTCTGGCGGGTGGGTTCGTGTTCATTTTGCTGAGCAAGGCAGGATACACGTGAAGGAACCCCATCCTTCCCGGGCTGTGGAAGGCCTGTGGTGGGGGCTCCCTTCTCCCTGTTCCAGTCACCAGTCTCTGAGCAGTATGAGAATGCAACTCGGGCTGGGGATTTAGCTCAGTGGTTCTGCCGCCTGCCTCACCTGCCTTGCCAGCACAAGTTCAAGTCCCTAGTTCAATCCCCACTACCCCCCCGCAAAAGAAAGCAACTCAACCGGGACAAATAACATGAGACCCCAAGTCCCTAAAGCAGGCTGTTGTGCAATAGAAGCATTCACTGAATACATATTTTGGTACCAGACACGATTTGCAAGTGCGCTATTATAAGTCTTACCAGGGGCCCAGATACCTGTGGGGTGAGAACAGTGGGGACGGAAACAAGGAAAGGGTTCTGGAACAACTGAACGCCTTTCCTTTCTTTACCTGTGCTGGGGACTGAGCCCAGGGCCTCGAGCTTGCTAAGTGCATGCTCTACCACTGAGCTACACACCCAGCTTGGAAATACTTCATTTTTTTTTTTTTTTGGTACTGGGGATCAAACTAGGGTCCTTGCGCGTGCGCAGCAGGCTGCGAAACCACGGAGCCAAGTCCCCAGACCAGAGTTTTTTTGGTTTTGTTTTGGTGGTACTGGGTTTTTTTTTTTTTTTTTTTTTTTTGGTACCGGGGATTGAACTCTGGTCCTTGTGCTTGTGAGCCAGGCAGCGGAGCCACTGAGCTAAATCCCCGGCCCTTGGAAAGACTTGAAAGGATATGATTCTTCAGCTCTGGAGACAGCTGCCATGCAGAGGCGGGAGCCAGTTATATTAGTGAGATCCTCCTGCTTCAGCCTCCCAGCCTGCTGGGGGTGTGTGTGCTATTGTGCTAAGCAGTTGTCTGATTTTTTTTTTGAGACAGGGTCTCTCTATGTAGTTCAGGTTGGCCTTGCACTCACCTTGTAGCCTGGCCTGGCCTCAAACTTGTGGCAATTCTCCTGCCTCAGCCTCCCTAGTGCTGGGATTACATGTAAGTTATCTGATTTTTTTTTTTTTGGTACCAGGGATCGAACTCAGGACCCTGAGCTTGCGAGGCAGGTGGCGGAACCACTGAGCCAAACCCCCGGCCCTAGTTATCTGATTTTTTAAAAAAGGGAAGCCAGAAATTTATTTAAAATTCACTGGAAATTCATTAAAAATTTCAAAATAAACCACCTAACTGTGCAGATGAAAAACAACAGATTGGCAAAGATAGTTGTTGCAGTTCTATCTGAAAGTCAGAAGTATCTTTAAAGAGACTGGAATGACTGGATTGTGTGCAACTCATCCACAGAAGGAGAAAAGTAACCCTTCCCTGCCTTCCTTACTGGGAGTTAAGAGAAGCAAAATGGAATTCGCTTCACATTGACTTATTGTGAATGCCTCGGCTCCTGGAGTCCAGGATTGACATTTAGTGGGAGGAAAGGCAGTTGTCCCTGCTGTTGGGCCTGAGACAGCCTAAGAGCAGTACCTCTGCCAGGGCCCTGGTTAAATGGCATATGTATATGACTTGGATACAACTATTCAATGGAATGCTATGTATCCTTGACTCCAAGGGAAGTAATATTATCTCTAACAATGTACATTATCTTTATTTATTTTTTATTTATTTTTGGTACCAGGGATGGAACTCGGGTCCTTGTGCTTTCGAGGCAGGCGGTGGAACTACTGAGCTAAATCCCCGGCCCTACATTATCTTTAAAATATACAGATGTGAAAAGATCTCCAAAGTAAATTAAATGAAAAAAAGCACAAAATAACATGTCATTCACATGAGAGAAAAAGGGAATACTCATGGGAACACCTGCAGAGGCTAGTTCTGTAGTGATGCACAAGAAACAGGAGTCAGTAACTGCCTCAAGGGCCAACGGTGATCCAAGAGATGCACACCTGACTGCCAGCAGCAGTTTTCCAGATTCCTTGTGGCCCTCCCTTCCTGCTTATACCTTTGTACTGTCTCATGCTCAACAGCAGGGACAACTGCCTCTTCTCCCACTAAATGTCAATCCTGGACTCCAGGAGCCGAGGGATTCACAATAAGTCAATGTGGAGCAAATTCCCTTTTGCTTCTCTTAACACCCAGTAAGGAAGGCAGGGAAGGCTTAGTGTTCTTCCTTTTGTAGATGAGGCAACTGAAGCATATGTTGTGGTACAAATCAACCCAGTCATTCCAGTATTTCTCAGCAATGCCTCCAAGGCCCTGGTCCCATAGAACCAAAGGGAAGACACCAAGCTGGAGATGGAGGAAGAAGTAACAGGAGAGCCATGGCCTTTGAGCAAAGTCTCATCCACTGGTGGCTGGGGTTCTGTGACTACAACTGTGGCTGAATGTAATTTAAAGCCTGATGTGCGCTGTCGGTTTCTGTGCACATGAACATGTATGTACTCCACCAGCTCTCAAGGCACTGAGTCCCCACTGGTCTCCCTTCTCTGATAACAACTGTGTCCTCCTGTTTAAGCCTGGACAAAGAGCAAATGAACCAAAGGATTCTCTACCTGGCCCCAGATCCTCTCAGCCTCAGGCCTGGATCCCAGCCTTAGTGCACGACTAAGGAAGGACAGCAGGTAGATACTGAGGGAGCACTGTACCTGCACCCCAGTGCATGTGTCCACGCTCATGTGGGCACATCTCAGCCTTGGGCAGGACCCAGGGCCCAGCTGGCACAGGGAGCCAGGGGCAGCCTTAGATGGCGATGGCAGATCTGGCAACTGGCTGATCAAACAGGCCTCCCTTAGGCTCCCAAGTGTCTCCTTCAAGGGATCTATCACACCAATAGATACAAAGTACTGCTAGGCACTTTGCAAGTGTTAATTTCCGACTGCTGCTGTAACAAATTACCAAAATTTTAGTGGCTTAAAACAACATTTGTTATACACTCTTGGGTTCAGAAATTTAAAATGGGACAGGGGAGCTTTATTTCTTTTGTTTGTTTGTTTTTTGAGACAGGTTCTATGTAGTTCAGGCTAGCTTTGAACTCACTATGTAGCCCAGGCTGGCCTCGAATCCACCGTGACCCTCCTGTGTCAGCCTCCATAGGGCCAAGATTACAGGCGTGCACCGCCACACCCACCACTTTATTCTTTCTTACTTTATTCTTTCTGGAGGCTCTGGGGGAGAATTTGTGTCCTTCCATTTCCTAGCTTCTAGAAGCTACCCATTCCTTGGCTCAGGGCCACATCACTGCCATCTAGGCCTCTGTTCTCACATTTCCGGTGACTCTAACACCTTTACCTCTCTCTAGAGGATCTTTGTGATGATCTTAGACCCATCCACATAACCCAGGATCATCTTCGAAAGATCCTTAATTATATCTACAAAATCCGCTTTGTCAGAAAAGAAATTTACTTACAGGCTTTGGGGATTAAGATTTTGGATGACAGTGACTGACTATTATTCTGCCTACTATAGCAAGCATTAGCCCACCTAGCCCGAATAACAACTCTAAAATAGACATTGTCATCATTTTGCAAACTGAGATGCTCAAGGTTATACACTTAGTACACAGCAAAACTACAGGCACACCTCCCGAGTCTCCTGATGATCACCACACATCTGGGGCCCTGAGGTGCTCTGTGCTGGCAAGTGCCCACTCTGGCTTCACTCACACACACACACACACGCACAGGGGCATTTCATGTGTGTGTTCTCCTAAAACATGCAGACACTACTGATACGTGAACACACACACAATACCTGAGCACACGCATCCACAAACACTCCTATGCTTATATACTGTCACACTGCACACGGGAACACATGCCCTGCACACACACATTTGTGCATACTATGTCATGTGCAGTCTGTGCTTAAACAAATACTGTACACACATAGCAAATGTACTTTGATACTATTTGCACACACAAATATCCTGTGCTAACAACTACATGATGCCCTCTGATACTACTCTTTGCACACCATGCAAATATATATTCTCTTTTAAACACACCTTGAACAAAATATGACACGCCTGCTATGACACATATATCCTACACACACAATTCATTAATACCTATGCAGTCGACACATAGCTACCTACTCGTGCATCCTGTGCGCACACACACACTACATATTCACTCTTCACACGTGGACACCCTCTTTTGTCTCAAAACACTGCGCGCTGCCGTCTTTCAGGCATATTCAGATGGCGTGCATATGTTCTCAAGTACTGCGCGCACATCCTGCTCACACGTGTGGCAGTTTGAATACACACACAGAATCTTCTAATACATTTTATTTTTTGGTACCGGGGATCGAAGTCAGGACCTTGAGTTTGCGAGGCAGGTGCCGGAACCACTGAGCTAAATCCCCGGCCCTCTTAATACATTTTATACACAGCTCCTGCCGTTACAGAAATGTACTATTCAGCAGGCCCAAATCTACGCTGAGTTCTCTGCTTTGATTGCTACTTCACAAGCAAGTATGCTGCCCACCAGAGGCTGGGGCGCGGGTTGGAGCCGTTCTCCCGGGAGGAGCCGGCGGCAGGGAGGCCCGCCCTCTGCCGCCGAGGTGTGGTCAGCCCCAGGCCCGACCTCAGCCGCGGCAGAAAGTAGTTCCAATACCATGTTTGTTAACCAGGTTATCTGGGCTGTGGAAGATTTTAATGTTGAATTTTATAGCTTTACCACGCTCTGCCGTCCTTGTGAATATTGTAATATTGCATTTTTTACAAGTTACTCTTCTGTTAATGTTCCAGCTAGTAACTTTTATAATCCTCCTCAATGAAATTTTTTTGTATTCTTCCGCACCGTTAACCCCAATGGCGGCGCCTCGGCCCCTGGCAGGAGGCAGATATGAGATGAATTCCTCTTTAATCAGAAATAATAATAATAAAAACACGCTCGGCTCCTTGCCTCTCGCCCCGGCTTCCCTCGCGCGGCCTCCGCCTCCCGCTGCCGGGGGCCCCGCGGCCTGGGCTTCGAAGGCCGAGGCCTGGGTCTCCGGGTCCGCCGGCCGCGGTCTGGGCCAATGGCGGCTTCTCCCTCGTCGGCTTCTCGCGCTCGTCCCGGCGGCCTTCCTGGGTCCCTCTGCTCCGTCCCTGCTGTGGACTTCTCGCCTTTCACCCGTGTCTCTTTCCACCTCTTTGTCCTCCATCTTTTGTCTCCACATTCTTCCCTCCCTCCCTTCTTCCTCTCTCTCTCTTCTCTCTCTCTCCTCTCTCTCTTCTCTTCCTCTCTCTTTCTGTCTCTCTCTCTCCCTCTTCTCTCCTCTCCTCCTCTCTCCTCTCTCTCTCCCTCTCTCTCTCCCTCTCCCTCTCTCTCCTCTCTCTCGCTCTCGCTCTTGCTCTTTCCTCAGAAGATCCGAAATCATCTGGGAGAGGGCGTGGGAGTCCCAGGAAAAGCGTGGTCCGTTAGTGGCCCTTGGAGCTGCTTTGGCTCTGGCTGCCACTAGGTTAGGAAGCCAGGAGAAGAGGTGGTGTCCGCGGCCATACTGAGGGAAGAGCTTCTCTAGAGTGGGAAGGCTCAGTCAGGGCCTGGGGCAGACGCACAGTGCGTCCCATAACTCTTGCCCTGGGTTCCCTTCCATCCAATGGGAAAGACACGTACAGAGGTTCGGGAAGGTGTGCAGTGGAGGCTGCACTTTGGGCAGGAGCCTCCCCAGAGGGAGACCGGGTGTGCGTGCTTTTGCGCTGGGGCGAATGCCTGTCTCTTTTGGCAGCGGCACAAGAGAATACGATCCAAGAGTACAGCAGAGTTTATTTACTCAGTGAGTTTTATTGCCCATCTACCTTGTGCCAGGCCCTGTGCTAGACGCAGAGAGCACAATGATTCATGAAAATGCAATTCTTCATCTGAAGAGTTTATGAACTAGCGGAAATGCAGATATTAACCAAATAACCATCCCAATATGTCTTTGAAAACTGGGATCGCTGCTAAGGATTTTGAACTGGAGAATATATCCCGGCTTCTGGGGCCCTAGGGGCTGAGGGAGCAAACTGGGCCCAGGGCCTAATAAGGCTCCCCGGGCTTCTCACCCTCCTTCCTGTGCGTAACACCCTCTTAATAGGGGGTGGAACTCTCCAGCTGAAGTGAGATTTATCAGCTGCGCTTTAACACTCCCCCTAGCAGAAAGGAAAAAATATGAGAAAAGGAAAAAAATGGAAACAAAGTCTTTGTAAATAGGGAGGGATGGAGGGATTGAAGGGAGAGCAGGGAATGGGGGAAAAATAAGAACCAAGATGCATCATGTACAGGTACAAGATCCCAATGATGAATGTAACTGTTGTATACCCAAAATGTACCATAAACCTAATGGGAAAAAAAAGAGACTAGCCCTAGCAGACCCCAGATCTGGCCGTTATGCCCTCCTTCCTGCAGAGGGGATGGCGGTCCGCGCCTGAGAACAAAGCAGCCCAAGTCTGGAAAACGGAGCCGCAGCCCAGCCGAGCATCTGGCTCGCTGAGCGACGCGGCGTCCCGGAAGGGCAGGGTGGGGCAGGGAGGCGGAAGGCCCAGCCCTTAGGACCCGGACGTCCCTGCCCTCGGGCCTCAGCTCGAACGCGGCCGGCGTCCACCTTGGCTGGGCGCTGAGTGCCGCCCGCGCCGCCACCAGGGCCCCGAGCGCGCAGCCCCGGTGCAGGCCGGTGCAGGCCCGAAGGCCCACTCCGCCGCCACCAGGCGAGCAGCGTGCAGGTGCGGAGCCTGTGGGCGGGGCTGTGGGCGGGGCTGTGGGCGGGGCTGCGGCGGGCCGCGCCTGTGCGGAGCGGAGGCTGCGAGCGCCGAGACAGTAAAACATCTGTAATGTGCCATTCGCCGCTGCTCGCTGATTGCTCATGGATTAAAGATTAAAATCTCGGCTTTGGCAGATGGGGAGAGAGAGGAAACTCTTACGAGCACGTTTTGCATCTGCAGTTCATTCTGCTCCGCTCCTGCGCCCCTCTCGGTGGCGCCCGCCCCGCCCCCCCAGCTCCCGGCTCCCCCTGCGGGCGGCTCGACGCCCCGGCCCCGTCCTCTGGCGCCGCCCGACTCGGCTCCTGGCCGCCCCGACTCGTGTCCGCCGGGGTTTCCAGAAAGGTTCTGCTCACACCACCCGCTGAGGGCCACCCAGGTGCCCACCGCGCTGAAGAGGCGGCAGGGCGGAGGCACGGGGGTCCGCCCGCCACCCCGGGTCTGGAGAACAGGGACTAGGGCACAGGCAGGTGTGCTGGCCTGGGTACCGTGTCGCCTCTGTGGCTTTCACACCGAGCTGCTTCGGGGGCTGAGTGGGGCAGGAAGAGGGACTGCTGGGAAGGACCCCCGGGAGCTCCTAGGCCAGGGAGGAGAGGGTCCCTGAAGGGTCCCTGTCAGTGGCCTGGTTCCGGCCCTGGAGGAGTGTGTCCAGCCACCTGGGGCAGAGTCTCCCTGTCCTGAGTGTGTCCCTGGGGAGGGAGATCCAGGCCAGGAGAACGAGAGGCAAAAAAAAAAAAAAAGAAAGAAAGACTGCCAGGAAGACAGACGGGCATTCGAGAGACAGGAAATGGAACAGAGAGCTGCGGAGCTGCACGGCAGATGTGAGCACCTGCAGCTGATAGTGGGGGCGAAGTCTGGGAAGATGGGCCGAGGGGCCCTGCCTGGTGTTCAGGCCCCGTGGTGGAGCAGCGGGTTGGTCTAGGGTGAGTGGAAGAAGAGCTGAAGAAGGATGAAGGAGAGGAGGGTCGGGGTGGCAGATGTAATTAATTACTGCATATTAAAATGTTTGTTTACAGAGATGAACAGCGGCCGGAGGTCTGATGGTAATTAATTCACAGCATTTCCCAGCCCTCTTTGAGCCCAAGTCCTCCTGGGAGGTCTGGGGCAGACTGGGCTGGGTGAGATGCTGCTACAATCCCACCTCCTCTCACTAGGCCTAGAGTCCAGGGGGCTGAGGCGGTGGTGGTGCTAATCAAACACCATCTACTCAAGTGCCCCCACCTCACCCCCAACACATTTTGGGGCATCAGGACACAGAGGGCTTGTGATGACTGATTTGCCTGGGGCCACCAGCTAGTCCGTGGTGGGACCAAGACCCTGGCTTCCTGGAAGTGTTCAAGGCCATAGTAATACTGAGAAGGAAAGAGACAGTGATGTTGGGCAGAGCTGATCCAGCACAGACCGCAGGAAGGGTTGAAGGGCTTGGGAAGGGGAGATGGACCTCAGGCCCTTCCTAGAGAGGCTCCCAGAGATAGCTCCCCCACGGAAGTATTCTGATCTATGGAGAGGGAGACAGAAGCAGTCAGCATCCTCAGCCGCAGGGTCCATCAGTCGGGCAAGCTTTGTGACCCGGAGAACTAGCATAGCTTCTCTGAGCCTTCATTTCTGCCCCCCTGAGCCCCCGCTGACCCAAGGCTTTTGTGCTGAGCTACATGAGCTACACTCCCAACCCCTTTTCACTACTGATTTTGAGACTAGGTCTCACTAAGACATTAGGTCGCCCAGGCTGGGCTCAAATCCATGATCCTCCCACCTCTGCCTCCCAGAGTACTGGGGCTACAGGTGTGGGCCACCATGCTGCCTCGAGCTGAGCCGTCATCTTCCATCAAAAGGACTCCATCCTGGGCAGCTGGGAGGGGAGTACACCTTGCTCACTCGAACCAAGGAGTGGCAAGTGGCGGTAGTGGCACTTAGCCCAGCTCCTCTTCACCTGCACATAGTCGCCCTCAACAGCAAAGGCAGCCACCTCCACAGCATCCCTCAGCTCATCCCTTCCTTCCTTCATCCATCAGTCTGCTGGGGTGTGCAGGGTGGGGAGGAACGAGATGAAGGGACGCCCTGCTTTGCAGGGGCCCTCAGGATTCATGAAAGCCAGTGGTGAGGCACACGAGGAAGGCCGTGAAGTCGGGGGACACGGGCAGAGGAGTGGCTGTACCCCGGGCCAGGTACAGAGGACAGGGTCCTTCCGTGAGGAGCAAGGAGTCAGCAGCGCTGGGGTGGGGCTGCCCCTCTCTCAAGACACCAAGGACCCCGGGGATCCCACCGGGCTTCTGGGGTGGCGAGTGGGGGAGGGGTCCCTTCTCTCTCACCCAGGCCCTGCTCTTTCAACAGCAGATTCGCTCCTCTGAAGCCGCAGGGCGGACCAGGATGGGTCCAAGTGTGCAGAAGAAAAGAGCCCGGGAAAGGTGGGGGAGGGTGAGAGGCAAGGAGGCGGTGGCCTCGAAGCCTCGCGCGGCTGCAGTGGCCTGCAGACGGCCCCTGGCGCTCCTTGCTCGGAGGTGGTGGCCGGCCGAGGCACCTGGCTGCTTGTGGGGCTCTGGGGTGTGCCGGTCCGAGCGCCCACCCGCGCGAGTCCGCAGGGAAGCCAGGGGACAGAGCAGGCCCTCGCCGGCCCGGGTGCACTCCAGGGCCCTCCGCAGCGCCCTGGCCGCGGCCTTTAGACGGCCTGGGCCCTGGTTCGGGGGTCACGTCAGGGTGTTTACTGCAGACACATCCCCAAGCCCTGAGGAACCCCCCGGGACCCTGCCGGGACAGCCCGGCCATGGCCGCTGGCTCCTGCCGGGTCTTCCCGCGCGCGGAGAAGCAGGAGCCGAGTCGCGCCTGTGCCCGTGGGGTCCGCTCCCTCCCTGCCACGCGGGGCGCGCTGGGCCGCTGAGGGTGGAGGCGGGCGGAGCTGTCGCTTCCCATCAGGCGGAGGATTGCTGGCGACACGCGCAGGCCCGCGGCGTTTCTGTGTCAGGGAGTTTTGCCGGCGCTGTGACCCGTGCGAGGGGGTCGGGCTGCTCGCGGGGAGCGGCCAAGAGTGACCGGCGCGGCCGCCCGCGTCATCGCCACCTGGCCGGGTCATTGCGCCTTCTCCTGCCGGCCGGCTCGGCGCCGCATGGGGGCTGGTGGGGGCGGGAGGACCGGGCTTCTGCAGCACCCGGGCACCCCGCGGGGAAGACCAGGTGGAGAAACCTCTCCCATGTAGAGGGAGGAGACGCCGAGAAGCAGCAGAGTCCAGCGCCCCGGGCCTCAGTTTCCCCACTCGAGCTGGGGCGGGGAGGCCTTTGGTGGCCCGGACTTAGAAATGCTCTGTTCCCTGGACAGAGAATCCAGGCCTAGAGTCAAGTCCCCCCGAGAGGCGGGGGGCTACAAGGTGGCGGCGGCAGAGGGCCCTGGGCCTGGGCGTGGGTGGCCGAGCTTCCGGAGCAGGGGTGCAGTGGAGGAGGGGCGGGGGAGCGCTGCTGACCTCTTCCCCGGGCCCACTGGTCCCATCTGAAGCCTGCCGGCTCCCGTCTCCAGCACTTAATGATTTCGACGCCCCCCCCCCCCCCCCCGCGCGCTCCATCGGGGCCTTTGTCTGCCAGACCGAAGGCCCCTCTCCTGGGTCCACCCATCAGTCACCCGGAGCTCCAGCTGTTCCCAGCCTTTGGAGCAACCTCCGCCGCTGTCACCACTACAAATTGGCTCTCAACAGCCGCTTGGAGACCCTTTCTCTGCCATTGTCTGGGGACAAATGGCCTTGCCCCTGCACACGCCCTGCAGGCTGCCTGCTGCTTCTGGGAAGGGGGCACTGAGCCCTTCCAGGAAGCCCAACCCCTTCTCTGGCCCCTATAGCCTAGCCTGGCGGGGCGAAGCGGAGCCCACTGCCTGGACTCCCTCCCTCGGGGCCAGGGACTGGACCTCCTGGCTCCCGAGTGGCCCCAAGAGCAGAGGAGTCTCGCCGTGCACTTGTTGAGAGCTGCAGTGAGCAGGAGGAGGCCGCATGGACTGGAGGGTGTGGGCTCCCAGGAGCAGCCTGGGCCCAGCACAGAGCCAAGACAATTACACGCCTAGTTTTGCTGATTGCATTAAAATCATTAGAATGAGGGATCTGAAAAATCCTACATTAAGGGGAGAATTAGAAGGGGCTTTAGAGACTGACACAGGCACCCATAGTGCATCTGGCACTGTTAGCTCAGATCATGTTCTGAAAGCTGGCGCTTCACGCAGTGTCTTGGTGACCTTCACACCCCCGCCCCGCGTCCCCCTGCCTGCTTGCAGAATTTTTGTGTAAAGTGTTCCTTGCTTCATCTGCCTTTTTTTCCTCTTTGCCTCTCTCACATTTCAAACTTTGCCCTCCAGAACTGGTTCCTGGGTCATGTTAAGGGGTGGTAGATCTGCAGGTGTATGCCTGTAATTCCAGCTACTCAGGAGGCTGAGGCAGAAGGATCTCAAGTTTGAGGCCAGCCTGGGCAATTTAGCATGACGCTGTAGCTCAGTGGGAGAGTGCTCACCCCAGTGTGCCTGAGGCCCGGGGCTCTATCTGCAGCACCTGGGGGTTGAGAGGATTCGGGGTAAGGCCTTTGGCTTTGTGAGTGGGAGACAGGCAGACCAAGCCCCCAGAAGACTTGTTCCTGGTCAAAGTGCTCATCCCAACCTCTGTCCCAGGGTCAGCGCCAGGGCAGCAGAAAGCCCAGAGACCGAAGTTGGGGTAAGGATGGAAAGGGGCCAGTCTGCAATAGAAGGGCAGAAGGCCACTGTCGGATGAGGCCAAGCCTGAGGTGAGGCTGCCTGTGAGGAGGTTCCAGGGTGTGTCCTGGTGTGCCTTCCTCCTGTGTGCTGCTGGGCTTCCTCCACTGGGCCTCGCTCAGTCTGGAGAAGAGATCATCGGTGCTGTCTGGGGACCTCGGGGCTCAGGCGTGGGCTGGGCAGCTCAGCGGGCGGGCTGGGTGGGGCATGCTGCAGCCCTGGCAGAGGGGCCTATCTGGCTAGGACCAGTGGAGAAAGGATTGGGCAAGTGGGCGTGGAAGCGGAATTGCCAGCCAGGAATGAATGGATGGTGGAGTTTCTCCTTTGTAACCGGGAATAATTAAGATAGATGTGCGGATGGATTAGCTGTCCTGCAAGGTCAGGAGCGCATTGCCGGATCACTCTATTATTTCGCTGCGCCACAGCTACCCGGCTAACGCCTTTTTCATGATATTTTGAACATCCACACAGAAAAAAAAACCCAAGTGAGTGTGCGAGAGATACAAATGGATCGTTTGGTGGAGAAATCCGTCTTCGTCACTGCCGCCAGGCTGGGATTAATTCGATTGAAGGCTCCTCCAGGCTCCGCCAGGGAGACGGCTCAGGAAAGCAAGAGAGATTGGTTTGCACCCCCGGGAGCAGGATTGATGGGCTAGCCTGCCAGGCTGGGCGGGCGGCGGGTGTAGGGCTGGGGCCTGGCCTTGGCCGGGTGGGGTCCTGGCCTGAGGGAGACACCTGGAGCAGCCGAGACCTGCAGGAGCTTGCTGTGAGACTGCAGCTGTGGCGGGGGAGCGCTCAAGCTCTAGTGTCCCAGGTGGCTGAGGGACCGGAGAAGAATAGGAAGGCAGGGCTGGTCTCCAGTGACATCTGTCTTTCACGGATGACCCAGGGGAGGCCTCTAGTGCTCATGCAGACTTAGGGTCTGGGTGAGGGAGATGTGGCCATCCAGTCAGAAGAAAGCAATGACCGAGCCCGAACCATGTCCCCGGTACTGTGCCTGTGGGAACAGGGCGGAACATAAGTGGGAAGGTGCACAGTGACTGGATCATCCCAGCTGAGGGGAACCTAGAGAATGGGGATAGAACGTAGCCTGAGGCAGCAGAGCGCCTTCTTCTGGGGTGACAGTAAAGCTAGTTTACAGGTAACCGCAACCATGACACAGAAGGGAGAACAGCCAGAGAGGAAGGATGTGAAGATCTGGAAGCTAGCAAGCTAGGGGAGAACTCTTCACCTGCCCAAGAAAGGTCACACAGGTAGTGATGGCAGAGGTAGGGCTGAGAGAAAAGTCCTTGGCCTCGCAGAATCCTACCTGTTTGCCAGAGGAGACAAGGTCTTCAGACTCTGAAAATGGTAGACGCATGAGCCCCACTGAGGAAGCAGGGCACTCTGTGCCAGTGAAGATGTATGCAGTCTCGCACATGCACATGCATGGAGTAAAGACCATTCAAGGGTGTGAGCTACGTGCCTCAACTGTTTGTTTTTGACTTATTGAATATATGGTGGTAAAAATTTAAACATGACACAAGGGTGAAAATCAAGACCCCTCGCATCTAAACTTTCTGTCCCTAAATGTTTCTTTCTAGAAGCAATTACTAGTATACTTGTGCATCTTTGTAAGAATAATCTTTACATTCACAAGTGATAGTAAATTACACATATTCTTCTCGGTCTTGTTTTTTTTTAATTGGCAGCTGGGCATGGGGGCACACACCTATAATCCCAGCACTCTGGAGACTGAGGCAGAAGGATCATGAGTTTGAGGCCAGTCTGAGCTACAGAGCAAGTTCAAGCACAGCTTGGATTATATAATTAGACCCTGTCTCAAACAGCAACAACCAACCCAACTATCTGGTGTGTGCTTGTAATCCCTGCTACTTTGGAGGCTGAGGCAGGAGAATCATAAGTTCAAGGCCAGCCTAAGCAATTCAGCAAGACCTTGGCTAAAATTAATTAATTAATTAATTAATTAATTAAAAACAGTTTGGGGATGTAGCTCAGTGATAAAGCACCCTTGGGTTCAATCATCAGTACCATGCAAAACAAAACCAAACAAACCAACTACAACTATTTAGAGATTATCACAGAGTAATCCACAACAGTATAGTATTCTTGTTCTCTTCACACGATGTGTGTTCTGCTTGGAGAATGTACTGGTTACTCATTGAGCTGGTATTGGTGTGCACAAGGTTGCCACACTGACTATCCTTGAAGTGGAATTTCTGGGCCTAAAGCAGCTGTGTAAGAGGAAGTTTGGATTTGGGTTGGGGGAGAGAGAGCAGCGCTGTCAGGTAGTAAGGGGAGCTGGAGAGGAAGAGGCACTAACCTGGGGGTGTGGCGAGCCCCAGAGAGAGCCCAGGAGGCTGCGCTTGGGAGCAGCGGCTTGGGTCTCAACTGTGGGCCTGCTCTAGTCTGTTTTTTTTTTTGGTACCGGGGATCGAACTTGGGACCTTGTGCTTGCGAGGCAGGCAGCGGCACCACTGAGCTAAATCTCTGGCCTGGCCTGCTCTATTCTGGTTCTGTGACTATACACAAGTTCTTAAATTCATCTAAACTTTTTTCATGTAAATGGGGAGATCAATATGGTCCTCATTGATTTGTTGTGAAGTTTAATATTTTTTCATAATTATATATGGGAAAATGAGTAGATGTACTCTATATTAAAAGCAGCAATTATCTCTGGGTAGTTGCATTTGAAATGTTTTATTTTTTCTTTTCTATCTTCCACATTATCCATGTTATCTAAGAGTTGTCCAATGTACGTGTGTTAATTTCACAATCAGAAATAGAGTATAGGTAATTTCAGTGGGACAAAGAGAGAGGTGTTGGGAGGAGCCGCTGCACGGCTGATACTTGGTTGACAGTCCCTGGCAGAGGCTGGTACTGATGCAGAGGTTGGATGGGTTCACGGAAGAACAGCGTTGGCGAGAGGGACCAGTGGGAAGAGGCCGTGAACGAGCCGCAGTGCGGATCCCAACAGTGTATATGGGACAGTCCAGATGGCCAAAGAGGCAGGGTTCTTGTGCTCGTTTCATTCACCTGTTCCTTCTCCAGACAGGAAGGGAGCAGATCCCGGCCAGACCCCGGCTCCCCCTGGGCACACGATGCTGTGTGGAACTTAGGCTGGTGAAGAAGTTCATGGGGTGTGTAACTTGTTCCGATGAGTTGTCTGTGCAGGAGCAGTGTGAGCCTTCTGGGAGCTGGTAAGAGGGGGTTCTCCACTGAGTTAGACCAGGGAGTGGAAGGGTGAGTGGGCGTTTCGTGCGAGGAGGAGAGGGCAGCCTATGTCTAGGGAGAGGAGGTGGGAGTGTCCTCAGGCAGCAGGAAGCCTGGGTAGCCCCAGGCCTGGCCTGAGTGTGGGGAGCGCAGGACAGGGCCACAGGGCTCTGGGCTTTTGTCTCGGGAGCAGTAGGAACCGGAGGAAGCCCGCACACCACCTGAGTTAGCTTGTGTTTTTAGCACCCCTAATGGCTGCAGAGACTGGAAATATGTGAATCAGTTAGAGCACTGGGAATTGAGGGGGACAATTTGAGTGAGGGAGTTGCTGATGAAGAGGGAAAGAAAAAGGATGGGCTTAGCAGAGGAGGAGTAGGAGAAAAAGCTGGAGAGGTACTGGTGCGGGTGAGGCTGTGGAGCAGAGCAGTGGGAGGGGCCTGCCGGCCAGGTCCAAGTTTATACCCAGCCTGGAGGAGCCGCTGATCGTGCTCTGCCGCCAAACAACTGCCCGCACACGGCACAGTCCTTACGTATGCTCGGCCATTCTTGTCTGTGTTTTGCACGCTCACCTCATTTAATCCGGGAAACTACCATATGCAGATGCCACTGTCAGTCGCAACTAATGGATGGGTTAAGCGCCTGCTCTGGGTCTCCTACCTTGGAGCTGGGTTTTACACCCTGAATTCTGGTGCAGAGTATAACCACTGAGCCTTCCTGCCACGGAAGCTTTCTGAGCAGGAGAAGGGTGCAATCAGTGCTGTGACTAGAAAATTAATCTGGTGGCAGGGAGCAGGCTGGGTGAGATTTGGGCAAGAGGCTTGGAGGTGAATGTTTCAAATGGCTGGAGTGAGGCTGGGTCTGAGCTGCCGGCCGAGGGAGAGCAGGAGGGAAGGGGAGGGTGATACGCAGGGCCTCTGGCACAGATGGAATTTAGGACGTGTGTTAGTTTTCTATTGCTGCTGTCACAATTTACCGTATTCATAGTGGATTAAAGAAAACACCCGTTCTGAAATCTTACAGTTCTGTAGATCAGGAGGCAGGGAAGACTGGCTTCTCTGTTAGTCTCGCAAAGCTGAAGTCAAGACGTTAGCCAGGTTGGACTTGAAGCTCTCAAGGAGGACGCTTCACACTCATTCCTCGGTTCTTCTCTTTTTTCGTTTGCTGTTGGAGATTGAACCCAGGGCCTTCGCACTGAGCTACATCCGCAGACCTTTTTCTTTTTTGAGACAGGGTCTCACTAAGTCCCTGAGTTGCCCAGGTTGGGTTTGAAGCTGCCATCCTTCTGCCTCAGCCTCCTGTGGTGCTGGCGTCACTGGCGTGGACCACCAACCAGGGCCCTGTCTTTCCTGCCAGAATTCAGTCCCTTGCTGTTGTAAGGCTTAAGTCCTCATTCCCTTGTCTCGGCTCCTAGAAACCACTCTCTGGTCCCTCTGCCTTCAAGGTCAGAACAGTGTGCCACTCCCCTGCCTTTAGCACCTCCCGCTTCCTCTCCTGCCAGCAGCCGAGAAAGTTCTCTGCCTTCATGTGGATGTATTTATTTATGTGTTTACAGTTATGTATTTAGGTATTTATTTTTGAGACAAGGTCTCACTATGTAGTTCAGGTTGGCCATGAACTCACCGTATTGTCCAGGCTGGCCTCGAACTTGCAATTCTCTGCCTTTCGCCCTGAATCATCTTGCTTTTGCTATGTGACATAATCACAGGGATGATACATAGCTGGGATAAGTGTCACAGGGCCATCTTAACACTCTGTGCAGCCACAGTTTGTGTTCCTGAGACATAGGAAGAGGTGGTATGGGCAGAGGGCCTGAGATTTGGGAACTGAATAATTGGGAACAGAGTGGCTGCAGGACCTGAACTCAGGACAGTGGGTAATGAATGAGGGTGGCCGTGCAGTGGACACATAAAGCGGTTAGGAAGGGGCCCTTCTGCTCAGCAGAGTGATGGGGTGACAACTACTTCCTGCCTTTGTCAGGAGACACACTGCACGCGGAGAGAACCCTAATCCTGTGAGCCTTGCTGCGTGCGACCCCTGTGCCGCTGCCACACAGATGGGGTTTCCAGCCTTCCTACTCCAGACTCCCTGGGCTCTGTCCATGTCATTGTTTCCCCATCCATGACCACTATTCTTTTTTTTTTTTGGTACTGGGGATTGAACTTGGGACCTTGTGCTTTCAAGGCAGGTGGCGGAACCACTGAGCTCAATCCCCGGCCCCGATGACCACTATTCTGACCTCAGTTGCCACAGACCAACTTTGCTGGTGCTTGAACTTCGTCTAAATAGTCATATAGTATGTAAGGAGAGTTTCATCCGATCACTGGTGGTGGGTGGGGGTACAGTTCAGTGGTAAAGCAGGTACTTAGCATGTATAAGGCCCTGGGTTCAGTCTGCAGCACCCAAGAAAGAAAATGACTGGGTGTTTGCTGCATGCCAGATACTGTGCCCGACTCTGGGGATGCAGCAGCGACGAGACAGACAGCTTCTCCCAGCCTTGTTAACTTAAGCTCACCCCAGAAGAAAGAGAGCCCTACTGTTGGAGGCCACCAGATAACCTAGGGGGGAGTGTGGGCAAAGAAGGTGTTAAGGTTTGGGTCTGGATGTCCCCCCCAAAGCCTCATGTCCTAGGCTTGATCTGGAGAGTGTGAAGCTGGGATTGATTCAAGATGCAGTGCTAGGCTCAAGGGCACTAGGATTAAGCGTGTGAGTGCTGCCTGCCCTACGTAGTCTGAATAAGACAAAAGGGGCAGGGAGATGCTGTTAACTCCCTTGTTCCCTTGCTGCCTTGTGTGCACCATGTTGTTTCTGCTCTTCCATCCCTGTTTTGCATCCCTGCCTTGGTGTCGGCTGTTATGGACTGAAACCTCTGTGAACTGCAAGCCAGATAAACCCCTTCCCTTCTAACTTTGAGTGTCGGGATTTTGTCTCAGCAATGAGAGGAAAGTAACTAACACAGAAGGCAAAAGCTAGGCGTGGTGCTGCACACTTGTAATCCCAGGTACATACAGGCTGAGGCAGGAGGACCAAATCTGAGCCCCTTCTGGGCAACCTAACGAGGCCCTGTTTTAAAATAAACATTTACAAAGGGGATAGGGATGTAGCTCAGTGATGGCAAACTTGCCTAGCATGTGCAAGATCTTGGGCTTGATGCCCACTACTGCAAACAAACAACAAAAGGAGGATGAAGATGAAACAGAGGGAAATGAGAAGGGTGGAGCAGTCAGACCGCAAAGGGACTGAAGGGTGAAGCAGCGCAGAAGCCAGAGAAAGGGTGCTTCGGGGGGGGCGCGGGCAGTGGTGTCCTGTGCCGCTGGGAGGTTAATGAGCAGGTGTTTGTGCAGCACCTGCTCTGCACAAGGCAGCGAGGGGGAGGAGGAGGACGGGGCCGCGCACAACTGCTCTAGTGATGACCTCCACCGCGCCCAGAGGGAAAGGGAGGGCCCAGGCAGGGGCCAGAGCGGTCCAATGCGTCCTGGCCGCAGGCCATCACCGCCTGGCTGGCATCCTCTGGGCTTCTGGGCCACAGGCTAAGGTTAGAGCCCCACCACGGCCGCCTGGCCCGGGCTCAGTTCCGGGGACTTCCAGGCCTTCCACTTTCACCTGTTGCCCTGTCTCTGACTGCAGGCACTCTGACCTTTTCCCGGCCTCGTCCCGTTCCTTCCTACTTCAGGGCCTCTGCACACATAATCTCCTCTGGGGTAAGCCTAACAGACTTTCATCCTCCTCCTTAGAAAGACCGAGTTAACTCTACTTGCTGTTATTCACTGCTCATGGCAGGTCATCTCTTCGAGAAGCCTTTCCTGACTCCCCTGGCTTGCTCTATAGAACTTCCGTTCCTGGGAGAGGGGGCAGGGAGGGGAGAAAGGGGGAAATAAAAGGAATGAATGTGTTATGTTCATGTTCCAACTCCTCATGGTGAACGGAATCACTGTATACTGCAAACATGTACGAATAAAAATAAAATTTAAGAAAGAACTTTCCTAGGGCCGGGGATGTAGCTCAGTGGTGTGGCCGCCTGCCTTGCAAGTGCAAGGTCTAGAGTTTGATCCCCAGTACCAAAAAAAATAAATAAATAAAATAAATCTGATTCTAAAAAAGAACTTTCCTAACACATCTCATGGTGAGTAGTTGTATATTTCTATGATTATTGATATGTGTCTATCACTCTCACATATTAGCGACCCCAGTGAGAGAGGGACCCTATGACTGTCAGGGATCCCCCAGCACGCCTTAGTGAGGCTTGTATGATCCAGGAGGTCTGCCTTTGAGCTATGTGACCTTGGGTATGTGGCTTTCTTCTCTTTCCTGGGACTCAGTTTCCTCATCCATACAATGAAGGGATAGATTCTCAAAGGGCCTCTCCAGCCTGGTGTCCTTGGAATCCATGAGTCATGCTCATAAGACAGGCCCTGGGCTGCCGGCCAGGACATTAGCATGGGTACTAGCGAGTGCTGAGTAAGGAGGTGGGAATGCTAGTCCTGCCGGGATGGGACAGAGTGGCATAATCTAGGACAGTGGTGGCGAACCTGTGGCACGCATGTTTTTTGTTCTTCTTTTAAGACAAAAGATGTTAATGTATGAGCTGTTTTTTTCTCAACTAAAGCCTCAGTATTCAGGTTTAATTGCAGCATTGGCACTTTGTGATAAATAAGTGGGTTGCACGTTGGGGCACCTAGTATTTTGGTTGCAGTTTGGGCTCTCATCTCTAAAAGGTTCGCCATCCCTGATCTAGGCTGTTCGGGAAGACTTCCTGGAAGAGGAGGGGGAAGAGAATCGAGTACATGCAGAGGAGAAAGCTCTAAGGACGGGAGAGGCACAGAAGCCCTGGATGTGACAGCAGACAAGTCAATAGCCTGGCTGTGCCCACGGGAAGGGTCCAGCTCCCTCCAGGTAGGAGAGGCCCTGAGCTTTAGTTTCCTATTGCTCCTGTGACAACGTGCCACAAAGCTGAGGGCTTATTATCTGAGTGTTCTGGAGGTCAGCATCCAAAGCCAGCTCACTGAGCTCGAGGCTAGGCATGGACAGGCTGGCTGTGTCTGGAGCTGCAGGGCAGAAGTGGTTCCCTTGCTTGGTCCAGCTTTTAAAGGCTCCCCCATTCCCTGGCTCATGGCCCGGATCTCTGGCTCAGGCTTGTTGCCTGCCTTCCATAAGGGCCATGTGGTTACACTGCACACTCGGGCGATCCAGGAGTCTCCTGATCTCATGCCTCTGATGTGGCCCATCTGTGAAGCTCCTCAGGCCGTGTGAGGCCGTGTGCTCACTGTCCAAAGGACTAGAGTAGGGACATCTCGAGGGGCTGCATTCAGCTGCTCACACATTAGGGTCACTGGTGTGGAGTCTGGAGCCAGAGCACCGAAGTTCAGGGCCTGGCTGTCACTCCCTAGTGGCCTAGTCCTGCTTGACTTATGTGACCCCTCTTAGGCCTGAGTTTTCTCACTTGTAGATAAGGAAATAGACAGTGTACCTTGCTTGTTTCAGGAATCTATTGCTGTATGACAATCACCCCAGAGTTTGGTGGCTAAAGACAAAGACTTTTTTATTTTTCATGATTCCGGTGATGGGCTGGGTCCAGCTGGGTGTTTCTTCTGCACTTTGAGATGCTGGCTGAGCTCAGGAGTGCAGCTGTGCTCTTCTGGAAATGCAGCTAAGGGTGGGATAGCCACACGTGGCCGCACTGACCGGTCTAGCCGTTGATGCCTCTGCTGGCTGGAGAGCTCTGGTCCCCGCACCCCTGTCTGTACTTCTCTGGCAGGGGAATCCAGGCCCCTTTACATGGGAGCAGCTTCCCAGCTGGGTGAGGTCACAAGGCCGCTTAGGGGTGGAGCCCCCTGAGTGTCACTTGTGCTGTGTCGTGCTGGTCAGACAGACCTCTACCTGTCAGGCAAAGCCACATAGGATAGTCATGTGTGTGTGTGTATGTGTATATGTGCACGTATATATGTGTATATGTATGTGTGTATATATATGTACACATGTGTTTACATGTGTGTATATGTACAGGTGTGTACATATGTGTATGTTGTATATGTAGATATGTGTATGTGTGTATATGTGTGTATATGTGTGTGTATATGAGTGTGTGTGTATATATATATATATTTTAATGAGACAAAGTATGATCACTATGTAGATCAGGCTGGCCTCAAACTTGCAGCGGATCCTCCTGCCTCAGTCTCCTGAGTGTTGGGATTACAGGTGTGCACCACCATGCCAGGCTGCACAGTCAAACAAAACAGAAACCCAAGGCCCTAAGAAACTTGAGTAAGGAAGTAACAGGCTTCAGACTGGGGCCAGTGCTGTATGATTCTTCCCAATTTGGTGATGATTTCAAGTTTGTTGAAACAAACTTTTGTTTGCTTGTTTTAGTAGGGAAACACCACCCTATCTTTTCTAAACAAACCTGATACATAAAACTGAGAAAGACATTTTCTTTTTCTTTTTTTTTTTTTGGTACTAGGGATCGAACTCGGGTCCTTGCATTTGCGCAGCAGGCGGTGGAACCACTGAGCTAAATCCCCAGCTCATTAGCATTTTATTTTGCATTTTATTAGCACATATTATGAAGGCTTTATTTGGTACCTTTTTTACTTCTTAGGTAAAGACATATCAATTAGCACACATGATAGCAACTTGATATCATGAGACCAACTTGTGATTTGTTAAAATTAAATTTGTAGTATTTCCATGAGCACATGGTCTTTTACTAAGGTTTCAAAGAGTATATCTTTATAAACTCAAATCAAAACTCTGGCCCTTTAGATACTGTGGGGAACTGGAATGCTGTGTTAGACCCAGACTGGAAACCCTTCTCTCAGATCATCTTTCCACTTCGGGAAGAAGTTGAAAGAGCCCCAAGAACCTGCCCAGGAGATCTGAGTCCTTTTATAAGCAGTGGGGCATTGTTTAATGTCTTCAAATCCACT
Organism: Heterocephalus glaber; assembly: GCF_053883595.1. Classification (NCBI taxonomy): domain Eukaryota; kingdom Metazoa; phylum Chordata; class Mammalia; order Rodentia; family Bathyergidae; genus Heterocephalus; species Heterocephalus glaber. Next base: position 7,411,444 of record NW_028258321.1, read on the forward strand.
ATCTATTGGACTTTTGAGGGTTTGAGATCAAGATGAATAAAGTAGTGAGAAAATGAGTAGATGAGAATAAAGTAGATGAGAAAAATAGTAAGAGCCGGAGCATCGATGCTTCCTGTGTATTGTGCTCTTATTTTACGTCCTTGAGTTACAGGTAGCTACTGTCATTGTTCCCACTTGATGGCTGATGAAACTTGGGCTCAGAAGTAATTTATCGAGCCAGCAGCTGGGCATAGTGGCACACGCCTGCAATCTCTCTCTCTCTCTCTTTTTTTTTTTGGTACCAGGGATTGAAGTCAGGACCTTCCGATTGTAAGGCAGGCAGCAGAACCACTGAGCTAAATCCCCGGCCCCACGCCTGTAATCTCAACACTTGGGAGGCTGAGGCTGGAGAATTGCTGTGAGTTCGAGGTCAGCCAGGGCCACAAAGAGAGTTCAAAGCCAGCCTGAACTACTGTAGATGGTGAGACTTTTTCTCAAAAAACAAAACAAGGGATTTAGCTCAGTGGTGCTGTTCCTGGCTCTCAAGTGCAAGGTCCTGAGTTTGATCCCTGGTACCAAAAACAAAACAAACAAACCCCAAATCAAAATAATAAACAAAGGAGCTAGGTTGCAAGCCTGTGGAGCGTCACTAGAGTTGTTTTCTTGAGCAGGTCATTAGGAGCAGAGAGCAAGCAGGCAGGAGGTGGAGGCAACGTGTGTGCTTATCAGGTGGAGGACACTGACTGTGAGGGGAGAGCTGAGAGGGATTCCAGGGGCCAGAGGGAAGACTCTCAAGGCTCAGGAGAGATCAAGAAAGATTGGGACTGGCATTGGGAGAGGTCCGTGAATGAGCACGTGGTTGGAGCATTGCTCCTAAAGCCTAAGGGCATGGAGTCGGGGACACAGGTAGAGCTTCTCCGTGCAGCAGGCCTCCGGCAGGGATGGAGTTTGTCCCCAGACGGTGTGGGTGGGCCTGCGGGCGGGGAGCAAGTGGGACCAGCTCTACCTTCCTCCACACTCTCTGCTCCTGTTTCCCAGACACGCTCCACACCAGGGAAGAGCCTACATTTGAGGGGCAGTCCATTCGGGGTTCAAGGCCCGGATCTGCAGCTTACTGGTTGCGCGGTCCTGGCAGGTCGTTTAACCGCTTGAATCCCATTTCCTATGTGCATACGTGAAGGTGGCAGCACCTTCCAAGGTTGTTGCAGAGGGCCACCAAGGTGATCTGGATGAAAGCAGGCCATGCATCTTTTTTCTCTTTTGGAGACAGGGTCTTGCTGTGTAGTCCAGGCTGGCTTTGAACTCACTATGGAGCCTAGGCTGGCCCTGAATTAGGGGCAATCCTCCTGCCTCAGCCTCCTGAGTGCTGGGATTATAGGTGTGCACCAGCACACCTAGTTGGCTGTGCATCTTGGTGCAGAATAGATGCTCTCTGAAATCTGGTTTCCTCCCTCTCTTCTCCTCTACTTACGCAGCTCTGTCCTCTGGCCCAGCCAGGTGCCCAGCACGCCTGCTGATGCTTGGGAGGCACCTGCCCAGCACCTGTGGTACTTACTTCTCCATCACCCTTTCTGGGCCTTGCACCTTGTGAAGCTGTGTCCCTCTGTGGCACACCAGAGCACTCTGGATCATTCACGTGGAGACCAGGGTACACTTACTAGTTTTGTACTGTAGGTGTTAGTGTTTGGCTCTAGAAGTCATGTAGTAAATATTTGCCAGAAGAAGAAAGGGGTGTATTCGTGCATTTCGCCTTGGGAGAAAGTGTAACAGCAGTTTTGTACCCAACTCTTCGGCGGAGTCTGGAAGAACTCTGGCAGAAGCCAGGGAACTTGGTAATGACATTTAGATTTGGTGGCAGGAAGGCAGGTGAATGGCACCTTTGACCAGTCCATCTGGGGGGTGCTGGTACCTGTGAAACTTTTGTTTGGAAAAATCAGTGACAACTTGGGCTGCATTGGAGGTACAGGAAAGCTTCATTGGTTGGAATGTGGTTACCATGAAGAAGCTGTGTTTCTGGAAATTAGCCTGAGTTTGATGCTGAATTGAGTTAGAGCTGGGAGCAGACTGGGGGCTGGAGAACACAGGAGCTGCCTCTCAGGAGCCCTCTGCACTGCAGCTAGAGTGGAAGCCCTGCCCACTCAGCCCTGCATGAGGTGGGCCAAGCTGTGACAGACGGCACCCGAGGTTCTGGAAGGAGGGTGGGGGGATAAAGTGCCTGGGCCAATGGAGGAAGAAGGTCACAGGGTGTCTGGGTCTTGGAGACGTGGCCTCTGATTTCCCCAGGCCTCCTCCATGTTCTCTGGGCTACCCAGTCGGCCACCTGCTGCAGCCCAAGGCCTCTGTCCTCCCAGGAAGTCATCTCTATTTGCTGTCTTTCACCCCAGCTCCCCAACATTTCAAGACTGATGATGGAGACCTAACCAGTCCACTCCTATTTCTCGATCCCTTTTCCAGGAGAAAGTTCGTTTACCTCTGCTGCTGCCTTCCTTAGTAGAAATAAACGGCAGAAGATGTGGTCCTCTGCTCCATTAAAAAGAGGACTTTAAACACTCAGCCACAAAACGAAGACGTCGTCGTTTCTCACTGCCCTTTGAATGAGCTGGTCCAGGTAGGGCTTGGAACTCATTCTAACAATGGGGTGAGCAATGCCCCGGTGCAGCTGGGGAGTTGGGAGCAAGCAGTATAACATTCCCCAGGTTTCTCCACATTGTAGACTGTCTCTAAACTCATCTCAGCTGACCCTCAGAATAACCCTGAAAGAGCTGGGCATGGTGCCATACACCTGTGACCCAGCACTTGGGAGACTGGGGAAGGAGGATCTCTGTGAGTTCAAGGCCAGGCTGGGTACATGGCAAGACCCTGTCTCAAAAAAATTAATAAAAGTTTAAAAAATAATCCTATGGGGGCCAGGGGTTTAGCTTCGTGGTTTCGCTGCCTGCTGCGCAAGCGCAAGGACCCGAGTTCAATCCCCAGTACCACACACACAAAAAATCCTGTGAGCTGTCCTGATTATTGACATTTGGCAGGTGGAAACAGGCTCAGAGAAGTGACAGTCACTTGCCGCGATCAGATAGCCAGCAAGTGGCAAAACTAGGGTTCAAATCCAGACGCCAAGCCTGAAGCCTAAGCACTTGCCAGAAGAACTGCAGGGCTCTGGAGGGCGGACATGTGGGATGTGGAGCTCAGGGAAGGCTTGGCAGAGGGTGGGCTCCTGGCTGGGTGGGCACACGGGGGACAGTGGATGGCGCACTAGGACTGAGTGGGGACTCGCGTAGGAGCCTTCCTCGTGCGGGGCTCTCCCCTAGGAACGGCTCCAGGAGACCCCTCCTGCTCTTGCTCAGGGCGGCTCTCCGGGGCCCAGACTCTCCCTCCCAGTGGCACCCTCAGGTTTCCCCAGCAATGGGAGCCAAAGCCCTGCCAGCTCCCCGGGTCCCTTCCTGGCCTGAGGGGCCAGTCAGCACCCCTTGCACATATACTGAGACCCTGAGCAAAAGCTCAGCCATCAGGACAAGTCCCCTTCTGGCAGGTCAGTGTCCCCCGTGCCAGGGACAGCCACCCGTGATGATGGATTGCTGGCCTAATGCACATATTGTTATGAAATGGGTTTATTACACTCTAAGTCTCTTACTAATGTGCCACTATTTAATCCCTTTATCCAATTCCCAGTCTCTCAGGCTTGGCCACGGCTCTTTCCACCTGGCCCTAGGTTTGGATGGTTTATCAGATGGTTTTTGACCTGGTGGGGAGACCAGGGTGAGAGCTCCTTAGAGGAGCAGAGAGGAGAGGGAGCCTTGAGCCCCTGAGAGGCTGTCAAGGGCTTGCCTGAGAACCCACACCTGGAGCCACCTGGGGCCCGAGGCGCTCGCTAGTCCCACCCCCGTCCCCATCTGGACTCCCACTGCCAGGTGCCCGCTCCGTTTCTGCCTTCTGGCTCTCACTGCCCTTGCAGCCCCTCTCTGGCTGTGGCCAGGACGCTGAGGTTGGGTTCCCCCTGGATGGAGAGAGCTGTGCTTCCCAACCTTTCCCACCCACTTCCGGCCCCACTGTTCTGCAAATTCCTTTACTTCTGCTGGGTCTCTGTCCTCCCTGGTCACTTCTCCAGCCCAGCCCCGCTAGCCAGCCACCTTCCTCTCTCAGCAGCTGGGACCGCTGTCCTCTCTGGCTTCCTCTTCTACCTCAGCTCCCCCCCCAGGCAGGCTCTCAGGGCGCAGCCTCCTCCTCCTTCTCTTCCTCCTCTTCCTCCTCCTCTTCCTCTTCCTCCTCCTCTTCCTCTTCCTCCTCAGCTTCCTCTTCCTCCTCTTCCTCTTCCTCCTCCTCTTTCTCTTCCTCCTCCTCTTCCTCCTCCTCCTCTTCCTCTTCCTCCTCCTCTTCCTCCTTTTTCTCCTCTTCCTCCTCTTCCTCCTCCTCTTCCTCCTCTTTCTCCTCCTCAGCCTCCTCTTCCTCCACCTCCTCCTCTTCCTCCTCAGCCTCCTCTTCCTCCTCTTCCTCTTCCTCCTCCTCTTCCTCCTCTTCCTCCTCCTCTTCCTCCTCAGCTTCCTCTTCCTCCTCCTCCTCTTCCTCCTCCTCCACCTCCTCCTCCTCCTCCACCTCCTCCTCCTCCTCTTCCTCCTCTTCCTCCTCCTTCACCTCTTCCTCCTCCTTCACCTCCTCCTCCTCTTCCTCCTCCTCCACCTCCTCCTCCTCTTCCTCCTCTTCCTCCTCCTTCACCTCCTCCTCCTCCTCTTCCTCCTCCTCCACCTCCTCCTCCTCCTCTTCCTCCTCTTCCTCCTCCTTCACCTCTTCCTCCTCCTTCACCTCTTCCTCCTCCTTCACCTCCTCCTCCTCCTCTTCCTCCTCCTCCTCTTCCTCCTCTTCCTCCTCAGCTTCCTCTTCCTCCTCCTCCTCTTCCTCCTCCTCTTCCTCCTCCTCCACCTCCTCCTCCTCCTCTTCCTCCTCCTTCACCTCTTCCTCCTCCTTCACCTCCTCCTCCTCTTCCTCCTCCTCCTCTTCCTCCTCCTCCACCTCCTCCTCCTCCTCTTCCTCCTCTTCCTCCTCTTCCTCCTCCTTCACCTCTTCCTCCTCCTTCACCTCCTCCTCCTCCTCTTCCTCCTCCTCCACCTCCTCCTCCTCTTCCTCCTCTTCCTCCTCCTCCTCCTTCACCTCCTCCTCCTCCTCCTCTTCCTCCTCCTCCTCCACCTCCTCCTCTTCCTCCTCCTCCACCTCCTCCTCCTCCTCTTCCTCCTCCTCCACCTCCTCCTCCTCCTCCTCTTCCTCCTCTTCCTCCTCCTCCTCTTCCTCCTCCTCCTCCTCCGCCTCCCTCTGAGCTCGAAGCTCCCCAGGCCTCACCCTTTCCCTCGTCACTCCTGTCTGGCCGCCACCCGCCCAGTGCCTCCCTCCCTGGCCTCTCTCTCCGTCTCTCCCAGTGTCTCTTCCCAATGCCCCTCCCCGCTGTCCTCCTACCAGCCGGTGAGGCAGCCAAGGCTTCCTGCTGTCAGCTGGGGAATAGATAAAGATAAATGATATTATGTTAAATTCCACTTAATGACAAATTTTTAATTTTCTGAACATGGTCATTTTCTGGCTAGTGAATCAAGTGGAGGGAGCTAATTACATGAAGATCTGAACAAAAATAACTCCTAATTTTCAAGGATAATGGAAGAGAAATGTTGGAGATTAATGGCACTATTTATCTTTTTTAAATTTCTATCTTTCTCTGTGATAGCCGTGCTCCCCAAGGAAAATATTCATAAAATGAAATTGAAGTCGTAACTTAATAGGTTATTAAAATTTTTGAGTGCATATCACTTTCCTTCCGCAGCACTGTAAATTTAAATTGAAGTTTGCGGCTCCCCGAGTCACCAGCGGAGTTTTTTTTATGATGGCACAATAGAGAGAAACATGCATCTTTGTCAGGAGGTATTTGCTAGTCTAATTTTATGGCAGGCCGGATTATCAGACGGGAATGGCAGCGCCGGGGAAGCTGACAAGCCCGCAGCCGGCAGCCATGTGTTTCCATTAGCGCCCCGAGCCGTCCGGGGCTTCTCCGGACTCTCATTTTCCACTTCAGTCTTTTATCTTGATTTAAAGTGAGGGCGCCCAATATTCAGGGCCTGTCATTTTTCTCTCTCACACCCTCAGCTCTTCCTCACCTCTCCCCTCCCACTTCCTCCGCTCCAGGGCCCGGCCTCCTCCTGCGCCCTTCTTCCCAGCCTCCCAGCCCAGGACCCCACCTGGGAGGGAGGAAGAGGGAGCCGGCTGGCCGGGAAGCTGTGAGGCTCGGTTATAAATCTGAGGGAAGCCTTCTCCCGGTGGGCTCATCAGGCCCGGCCCACCCTTGATGGGGCAGGGCCGGCCTGTGAGTGAGGCTGGCTCTCCAGGCCCGAGCCCATCAGGCCCCTAATTGAGTGTTAATGGAGCTGCAAGGGGGGGCACAGCTGTTGGCTCAGGGGAGGAGCCCGGAGGGCAGCAGGGAGCCTGAGCGCCGCCCCTCCCGTGTGGCTGCCTGCTCCCATCCGGGGCTCCGCTCCTGACTCAGAATTACACACCGGGAGGGACCCTCACCCTCAGACAGCCCCGGCCCAGGGCCCACCTTTGGTGGATGAACAGCTCAAGCCTGGAGACGGGAGTCTGGACCTCAGGACGCTGGGCTTCCCTCGGCCCCTGGATGCCGGGATCAAAGCTGACATCTTCGTGTCTGCCCCACCTCCTGCCCCTTGCTGTGGGCTTCAGCACTCCCGGGGGCCCAGCCGGATACCGAGGTCATCTCCCTTGTGCCCCAGCCTCTGCCATGCCTTGCCCAGGGCCTGTCCTCTCTCCTCCCCACAGAGGCCCCCTGCTCACGTTTTTCCGCCTTCTCCTTTCCCTCCTATCTCTCCCAAATGCTCCCCTGCCTGTGCTCAGAAACCCATTCTGTGCCAACAGGATCGGTGCCCTCTGCCTGTGCCCACAGCTCACCGTCTCCCCACTGCTGCCCCACAGGCGTCAGCTTCGCCCTCGTGGTGCCTCCATGCCTGTGCTCCTGGTGTGCCCACTAGCAATGTCTTCCCCCTCGTGACCCACCGAAAGCTCCACCCTGGCTGGACTCTTCTTTCTCTGGCCTCTCCAGGTGGCCAGTGAGGTGCTGCTACCTACCTGCTTGCCCGCTGCCTGAGAGGGTCTCTGCCCTTGCTCTGACTTGCACCACGAGGGGCCAGGGGCCTTCTGTTTAGCTCATATGCCCTCTCCAAGTGGCCACAGATGCTCACCTGGGTCACATCCCGTCCCAAGTGTCCCATGCATGGCAGCAGAGACCCCTGGATAAGGCAGCCAGCCTGGAGAGAATCGTAGCAGGTTGGTGCTGACAGGCATCTGAGACGTCCATGCCCTCACTTTATAGATGGGGAAACCGAGGTGTGGCCAGAGGGGCAGTGCCTGGGGTTCTGCCTCTGCCACGAGTGAGGGAGGCACCTGAGACTCACGTCCAGGTGCCCGGAGCCGCGTCTCAGTGCTCTCGGCCTCTGCAGGCTGGCAGCAGGGCTCTTCATCTCAGGGCCTTAGTTTCTCTCCGCACAGGGAAGGGCATCCCGGACCACGGTGCTGTCCTCAGAGCGAGGTTGGGAGTGATGGGGGAAGCCATGGCAAGGAGCATCTACTTGCCCTTGTGCCCTGCCACGCTGCAGCCTGTTTGGTGTCTGCCCTTGGGACCCCCTGGCCTGGTCATTGCCAAAGTCCTTGACCCCTCCCCCCTTGCTGGCCCCCTCAGTCTGGAAGGCGGGCTGCAGGCGTGGCCATTTCCACTTGGCTGGCTGAGCCACACAGGTCAGGTGGCGAGTGGCCTGGGCCAGCCCCACGCCGTGTTCAGCAGTGGAGCCGAGTGGAGGCGGGGCCTGGTTCCCCAGCCACAGTCTCTCGTTAGAAAGAAATTAAAAGCCACTCAATTTTGGCTAATATCCCTCCGAAGGCCTTTAACTCCACCTGTGACTAACCCATTCATAATCACTCTGTTTTAGTGGCTCAGGCTGATGTAGCCTCAGTCAATTTAGGAGGAGAGATAAACGGTCATTCCTCTTTGTCTCCCGTCCGCTCCTCCCTTCCTGCCCTCTGCCTCGCCGTGGCTTCTCAGCCTCTCTCTGCCTCTGCCTCAGTTTTCTTCCTCCTCTCTCTGTCTCAACTCTCTTTCTTACCCTGTTTCTCTCTTTTGAAGTTCCTGTTTTTCCAACTCTCTTTGTGTCTCTTTTAAAGTCTTCGTTTTTATGTTCCCTGCCTCTCGTCCGCCTCTTCACTGGCTGTCTGTCTGTCTGTCTCTCTCACTCCATTCTTTCTTTCCCTTCATGCATTTCTCTACTTCTGTCTTCGTCTCTCCCTGCTGTTTCTTTTGGTCCCTCTTTGGCTCTTTGGGTTGCTCTTGTGTCTCTGGGGCCTTCCCTCACCCCAAGTGTGTTGCCCTCTAGCGTCCCAGGACGCTCGTCCGTCCCCCTTTTTCTGATGCTCTTTCCATCTGTCTGTGCCCCACCCCGCTTTGCGGTCTCCCCCTTTGTCTCAGCTACTGCGCCTCCTGTCTTCAGTTTCTGCCTGTTTCCCGGCCCCTCCCGTGCTAGCTCTTCCTCTGCAGCCCCAGCCCTGTGCCTGCTCGCCTTCCCTTTCTTTTATTCTGCCCGCGCCCCCACGCCCCCGCGCCCCGGCCTCAGCTCCGCGCTCCTCCCTGAGTTTGCCCCCCCCATCAGCGGTGACTTCTTTCCCACCCCTCGCCCACCCCACGGCTCCAGCCACCGTCTCCCTCCTCATGTCTCCGACCCCCACCAGCCCACAAGTTCTTTTGTCTTCCCTTCCCCTCTCAATTATTATTAATGATAAAAGCTCAAACATCACATCAGTAATTTCTGAGTGAGTTTTTGCAATGAAACTGGGGCCTTCTCAGCCCCTCCCGAGTCCCACAAATTTTACTTTTGTAATTTCACGCCTCTGGTTATCACCACGCTGCTCTGTCCCTCTCTGCCTCTCAGGCCCCCCCCGGAGAGAGCAGTTAAACTTGTTTTCATTCCCTTATTCTTTATTTTTTTAATGTCCACTCTCTCCGGAGTCAGTAATGTTCCTCCTCTCTTTCCTCTCCCATTTTCTGTTAATTCTGCGCCATCTGCCTTAGCATCTGTTAAAAATAAAATTTCCCTCACACAATGAGAAGGCTCCCTGCCCCTCCCCTTCCCCCTGCAGCCCCCAGGTTGGTGCTGGACGTCAGATGCCACTTCCTCTCCTGGGACCCCCTCCCCCAGTCCCTGGTCTGGCTTTCAGAGAAGAGAGGCAGAGGTGGGCACGCAGCAGGAGGGAGGGAGGGCTGCCCAGGGCTGAGCTGGCAGTGCAGGGGAGCCAGGCTCCACCCACTTGGCTTCCGGACCTGCCCAGGTAGAGCTCCAGAGCCTGAGACAGAACCTGCTCAGGTAGGCAACAACAGGTGGGGCGGGCTTTGAGGAGCCGAGCCTTGCTGCCCAGGAAGGAGGTTGCTGGTGCCTCCACCTGGCCTGTTCTGAGGTGCTGGGCTGGCGGGGGAGTGGCCGTGGGACATGGGAGGACAGCCCCAGGCCCAGTGCTAGCCCCAGTGGGGACTGGATGTGGCGATGGACAAGGTCCTCAGCGCCGGCTGTCCTGGGTCCTGCCCTGCACCTGCAAGTGCTGCTCTGCATCCTGGGCTCAGCTGGAGGAAGGCAGGGTCAGGGGGCTCTCATGGCAGCACATTGCGGGCACTCGGGTGGACGCCAGCTGCCCAGAGGGTCTGAAACCGTGCTTGTGTGCACGTGGCGTGTGCTTGAGGCTGGCTTTCCATCTCCACTGATCTATGTGGGTGTGTCTGGGAGGGGAGAGAGGCGCTCTGGGTTCTGACTGATTTCCTTTTGGTGTCTTGCTATGTCCCACTACACCTCCCAAGTGTGAGTGTATGGCTGCACCTTTCTGTGAGATGGTGTGTAGCAGTGTGCTGTGTGTGGTGCCTACCTACTCTGGCTTTTCTGTGTAAGTGGTGTTCCGCAAAACAAACAAAAGAAAAAACCCGGTTTTCCCATGTGTGTGGCCCTGTGTAACTGTTCACACCTCACTGCCTGGGTGCGTTTGTGTGTGAAGGTGCCCAGGTTTGGGTGCCTGTGTTCCCATGACCGGCTGTCCTGTGACATTGTGTATGACTTGCTGCTGTGAAGGCCCCTTCCATGGGGTGGGTGCTCTGCTGTGACCAGTCAGGCTGGCGCTCGTGTGCAGGCTGTTTTACTTCTGAGTAAGCGGGTAAGTTTGGGAGCCTCTCTGTAGGAGGTTGGTGCAGGACTTCCTCAGGACGCGTGTGCGTGCGTATGTGCGTGTGTCTGTTGTAGCCTTCCTTTAGCTCTGGGCCACACACGCGTGTGGGTACTCCAGGCTTGGCTGGGCCAGACATAGGGTACCAGCCTGCAGAGTTACGTTGGCCCGTCCATAAGGTCATCTGAGAGAAGATCAGCAGAGGACAACCGAGGCAGTTCAGCAGTGGCGTGGTGGGAAGACACAAGCTGTAATGCCAGGCAGTCTTGAGCCCAGCACCTAGATCTGGCCTGACCAGGTCGGTGACAGCGTTTTGAACTCTGAGCCTCAGTTTCCACATCTATGGCCTCGGGCTGCTCTGAGGATTCCAGGCAAAAGATGTCATCTCCCTGGGGCCCAATATGAATAACAAGAAAGCATTAATCACTTACTACTGCCCGTCTGCTTCCTTTACTCCTTACATCTAGAAGGGCCCTTGCTCTTTTACGGATGCAGAAACTGAGGCAGGCACAGAGTATGCGGAACCGAGACCAGGCCGCCGGCGCTGGCGAGGGCCTCGGGGTAGCTGCTCTGCGCCTCTCTCAGGACCTGGTGTGCACGCGGCGGGCTGTGTTCCCCTCCACTCCCGGGCTCTGTCCCGGCCGGCCATCCCATCGCAGCCCCTCCAACCCCACTTGAGCCACCCCAGGAGAGAGAGCCGAGGCCGCCTCTGAGAGGCGCTGAGGAGGGGGCGCCCGCAGACGCTCTCCCCCCTCTCGGGCCTGAGCCCAGTGGCTGCGGGTGAAGCCGAGTTTTACGAAGCCTTTTGCCCGGACCTCCCCTCCCCGCACCCTGCCTGGCCCGCGTGGCCTAATTAAAGCCACCTTGGGGTCGCTCCCCCTGCCTCGGGCGCCAGGGCGGGGGGCTCCAGGGCGGCAACGCCAGGGAGACTGGGGCCGCTGTCCAGGGTGCTGGGCCTCCCGCTCTGCTCCGCGAGGCCGGGCGCCCGTGTTGGAGCCACGCTGGGAGGAGGGCTTTCCCGCCTTACGGGTGAGGAGGCCGAGGCCGCAGGGCCAGGGCAGACCTCCGCACTCCTCCCTCTCCCTCTCTCCTTGCAGCCAAGAGTGCGCTGTACTCACCCGTCGCGGACGCGCGAAAGGCACACTTTGAAAGGGAAGGCTATGCTTTTCCTTAGTGACAGAAAGATTCTTCAGGCCAAATGACCCAGGGTTTTCAAAGGGAAAAGAGACTCACACTTTTTAAAAGAGAGAGGGCCGGGGATTTAGCTCAGTGGTTCCACCGCCTGCTGCGCAAGTGCAAGGACCCGAGTTCGATCCCCGGTCCGGGAAAAAAAATAAAAATAAAAAAAATGAGAAAGAGAAAGAAAAGGGAACAAGTGAATACACTGCCCAATGGCTCTTGCTTGTCTCTTTTCTTGAACAAACCAAATGTGGAAAATTTGAGCATAGATTTGGTATTTGAAGATATTAAGGAGTAACTGACCATTTTCTTAGGTGTGATTGATGATATTGTGCTTAAAATTTTAAGTCTTTGGTACTGTGTTGTTTTTTTCTGTTACTGAACCCAAGGAGCACTGAGCTACATCCCTGACCCTTTTTGTTCTGTTTTTGTTTTTTGGCACCGGGGGTCGGACTCGGGTCCTTGCACTTGCGCAGCAGGCGGTGAAACCACTGAGCTAAATCCCCGGCCCAGGAATTTTTTTTTTTTTTGAGGGTACTGGGGATCGAACTTGGGACCTTGCACTTGTGAGGCAGGTGGCAGCACCATTGAGCTAAATCCCCGGCGGCCCTAACCCTAACCCTAACCCCTGACCCTTTTTTAAACTTCATTTTGTGACAGTCTCACTAAGTTTCCCAGCCTGGCCTCACACTTGTGACCCTCCTGCTTCAGCCTCCCGAGCACTGGGATTATGGGAATGCACTTCTGGACCCAGCTTAACTGTTAGGGGTTTGTCTTGAAAAGAACTGTTAAGTGACTTTCCCAGAATTCCTTAAGAGCCCTTTTTGCACCTACATTGATGTCCACTGCCAGTGGGTCTGGCTTGCCTGTAGCTAGGTGCGACTGTGGGCCTGGCTACAGGTTCATCAGCTGTGTCTGCCTCGGTTGGTCTGAGTGGTGCTACTCTATCTCTGAGAGCTCATGAGTGGCAAATTTTGAATGCCTATTAAATGATTGTAACTTTTTTTTTGGTACCAAGGATCGAATTTGGAACCTTGCACTTGTGAGGCAGGCGCCAGAACCACTGAGCTAAATCCTTGGCCCATAATGATATCTTACAACATTTTAAACTCAGAGCAACCATGAAAGGGAGGAATTGCTTTTCCACTATTGCATATGCTGAGGCAGAGAACGTAATTAGCCTGTGGTCTTACAGTTAGTGCGGGATGAAGTGAACCCAGGTATGTTGACTCCATTCCCTATGTTCTTGCTAATTGACTCAACCATGGTGGCCTTATTAGTGTGCACCAGGCTTGTGCCTGAGAGTGGCTTTGTCTGGTAGGCAGGAGAAGGGGAACTGTGTGTGTGGTCTGGGGTGTCTCACCGAGGTGAGAGAGGAGGGTCCTGCATCAGGGAGGGAGGAAGGTTGGCTTGAGCCAATCAATAGGACCTGTGACTTTTACCAAAGATTTAGTGATCTGAAGAATTTACTTATGTGGCTAAATTTGATTTTGCAGTTAAAATTTTCCTCTCCTTAGTGTACAAGATACCATGCATTAAGCACCCCGAAAGCCTGTCTCCTTTGCTGTGACAATGCATACAAACTGCACATCTATAGCACAGTGTCTAACGGAATAAGAATTCAGTTAAAAGGGACCTTTACTGCTGAGGGAAGAGCACAACATAAGGCATAGAAGGCTGACTTGGGCAGACCAGGCTATAACCCTGGCCTCAACATTCACTAGCTCAGTGAACATAGGGCAGTCACTTTGCTTCTCTGGGTCTCACTTTTCAGTTCCCTCTAAGAGGCAATCACACTTGGAAGGATTATTAAAACCCTAAATGAGATCATGTGAAAAAGTGTTTGGCAGAGTGCCTGGTGTCTATACGTGCCTGATAAATGTTAGCAGAGACTCCTTGGTGCCAGGTGCTTTGCATATGTTCTCTCTGAGCCCTGGCTCCACCCTGCAGGAGATCTGGGTTCTCAGGCTTCTTGCATCCTCAGTTCACACGTGCTACACTCACCTGGCCACCTGCCTCTCCGTGAGTGGGCTGCTTTATCTGAGCAGAAGGCCTTGGCACAGGAGGCCTAAGGGAGCGAGGGAAGGGACTGAGCAGGAGTGTGGGAGCTGTGAGACTGGGTAAATGCGGAGCACGGCCTTGCGGGAGCCACATTCCTTCTGTAAAATAGGGGGGCGGCTGGCTGAGCTCTGGTACTGTAGGGCTCCCTGGGTAACTCTGTGTCCAAGGATTTTAAAGGGATGTGAAAGTATAACTGAATTCTGTGGCCGCGTGAGGGGGTCTCCCGCGGGTTGTAGGACATGGAGCACGATGGGGCAGGACTTGTGACTCCACTTCCGGGCACACAGGCTATGTGTGAGACTGCACAGGGGTGAATGGCAGGTGACTGGGTGTGTTCACGCAGGTGTTTGCTTGTGAGGGGCTGAGCTGCAGCCTTACCTCGCCACCTCCTTTTCATTTTATGTTTAAGAGAAGGGCTCATTAAGTCTTCGAGTTGCCCCAGCTGGGCTCAGCCTTGGCGTCCTCCTGCCTCAGCCTCCCAGAGTGCTGAGGTGGAAGGCAGACGCCACCCTGCCTGGATGCTATGAAGTGGTCGCCATGTGCAGGAAGAACCTGAGCCCCAGCGTGCTCTCCTCCCCCACAGTCGCAGGCTTCCTTCAGGGGACCCGTGGGCAAGCTGGCTTGGTGACTTGGGAGCGTCTAGGCTGCCCGGGGCGCTCTGTCCACCCCACCTCCCCGCAGCCTTGTCAGGGGACCTCAGAGACACAGTGAGGCTGACAGTGGGTCAGCAGCAGCGGGGCCAGAGAGGCTGGACCAACAGCCAGAATAGCCTGGGCAGGCCCAGAAAAGGCCAGGCCCTGGCTCACTCCCCAGCACTGGGAAACAAATCCAATCCAATTCTTTGGATTCATCGCTTAGTTGTCTGTAGTCTCTATATGAAAACAAAGGGGCATGGTGGTGCCACACGCCTATAATCCCAGCACTCAGGAGGCCGAGGCAGGAGGGCCATCATTAGTTTTTGGCCAGCCTGAGCTATACAGTGAGTTCAAGCCCAGCTGGAACCACACAGACCAATACGCAGTGGACATGCATGTGGGGCTTGCCAGGGCTACCACCATCACACGTGCATGCCCCTAGATTCAGGCTTGAAGAATCAGGTTAAACTTCTCTCCCCAATGATGGGGGCTGAACCCAGGGCCTTGCAATTGCTGCAACTACCACTGAGCTAATTCCCCGGCCCAAGAACTAGTTTATGTTGTTGTATATCCCCTCCCCTCCAGCAATAGGGCTGAACCCCAGGCCTCCTTACTGAGCTACAGTCCCAGGCTTTTATGTCTATTTTCAGACAAGCTCTCACTAAGTTGCTAAGTTGCTCAGACTGGGCTCAAACTTGCTGCATTCCTGCCTCAGCCTCCCAGAGTGCTGGGACTCCAGGTGTGCACACTAGGCCAGGCTAAGAGCCCATTCATTTGACAGCAAAGGGTAAAGGACTAAAAATATCTCTTTTTTTTGTACCAGGGATCAAACTCAGAACCTTGTGCTTGCAAGGCAGGTGGCAGCACTACTGAGCTAAATCCCCAGTGCTAACAATATCTTCTTTGGATAGGAATATACAGTGTACAGCTTTTTGAGAAGGCAGTTTGATGACATGTGCCCAAATATAAAATGTGTATCTTTTTTTTTCTTTTGGTACCAGGGATCAAACTCGGGTCCTTGCTCTTGGGCAGCAGGTGGCAAAACCTCTGAGCTAAATCCCTGGCCCAATTGTGTATCTTTTTGATCCAATAATTCCATTTTGAAGAAATTACCCTAAGGAGATAATTGTATAAATGCAAAAACATCTGTCCACAAACACACTCATCTTTGAGTATTTAAAACAGTGTGAAACTGGAAACAACCTAAACATCTTATTAACAGAAGATCGACTCAGTCCCTAAAATAGGGGCCTGTGACGCAGCTGTGAAGGCAATCACGTAGCTCTGTGTTGATTCAAGTGGAGCGGCATCCGTGCGATATTCATGTTAAAATGGTATGCAGTATGGGACGGAACACAGAATATGATCCAGTTTGGAGCCCACGCCTTTATCTATGTTTACTTGAAAGCAGAAAGAGGTATCTAAATAGCAACGGTGATTATGTGACTCTTACGGGCTTTGTTTTGGCTTCTTTGCATTTCTGTACAGTTAACCATTTTCCCGGTGATTATGTATCTTGAAGGCAGCAGGAAGGGAGAGGCGGTCTTCTCTGTCGCCGTGCTTGGCGCAGAGGGTGCAGGGACAAGGCCTGCCCCCGAGGTGGTGGGGTTGCCTCCTCGTCAAAGACGCGGGGCGATCGCTGTGCCCAGCGCTGACCCTGTAGGCTTCCTCCCTCTGCCTGCCCCTGGCCTGACCTGGGCTGGGGAGGAGGCGCAGGAGCTGTGGGTCCCGGTGGCAGCCCCAGAGCCCTGGGGGAAGAGCCCGTCGCCACCTCTGTCCTTGGTGCTGCTCCTATGCTAAGTGTCCCAGGCCTATGTTCCGACTGAAGCCTTTTTGGCTTTCTCGCCAAAAATAATCCTCCAGAAAGTGCCTGGACTCATTCTCCTCTGGGGACAAACTTCAGAAAGCCTTGGAGCGTCCAGTGATTCTGGCAGCCAAGGGTTTCACTGCTTCCCATAGCAGTTCCATGTGGGGAGGTGGCAGGCTGTTTCCGTGCTTCCAGGCCATGAAGAGACTGAGTCTCTTTTGGCAGGGACCTTCTGTTTTGGGCAGAGGGAAGGACTAGACAGGTCTTTAAAAAATAAAGGGCCCTTAGCTGGGCGAGGTGGTGCACGCCTGTGATCCCAGCACTAGGGAGGCTGAGGCAGGAGGATTGCCTTGAGTTTGGGGTTAGTCTGGGCTACATGGTGAGTCCCTGTCTCAAAAAGCTATAAATAAATAAATGGCCCAAATCTGCCCGGTGGAAGGTGCCTGTTCTCCATCCCCGCAAAGGACACGTTCTTCAAAGACGGTGGTGGTTCTGATCCGAATGCTGTCTGCCCAAAATTCATATGCTGAAACCCTAGCTCCCCAAAAGCAGTGGTAGCCTGTCCACCCTCCCCGTCACGGGGCTTCCACTTGAAGGTGCCCATCTCCGAGGAAGCCGCCCTCCCCAGGCCGGGCACGGCAGGACTTTGATCTTGGACTCCCCAGGCTCCAGAACTGAGTCTGCACAGCATCCAGTCTGTGGCACTGTGCTGCGGCGCCCAGAGGGGAGGTACAGGGTGTGCACCACGACTCCCGGAGCCAAGAGGAGAGGTGAGCCACGACAGGACCAAGAAACAATCGAGAGCAATCCAGCTCCCACCGCTGTGCCCTCGCTGCCACCACGCTGATGTGCGAACTGGCAAGTGGGCCCAAGATGCCCCGGGGGAGAGTGACGAGAGCCAACACAGTGCAGCAAGGGCCGCATCTGAGGGCAGGCCCAGGGCAGCCGTGTGGATTAGGGGAGGCTGGCCGGGCCACTGCGGTGGCAGGCTTACTACAGGCCCCATCTCTGCTTTCGAAAGGTCCTGGCAGATGCTTTTAAACTTGAGATGTTGTGTGAAGGAGTCCCTCGTTTGGCCTGATTTCACTCAGTGCCAGCAGCATGACAAGCCTTCCTCCTCAGCAAGTCCAGCGGACATGATGTGGCCTGGCCCCTCGGAGCCCCCTCAGCCCTCCTCTGCCACCCAGCTCTGCAGAGGCCTCACGCCCACAGCTATGCTGTCCCTCATCTCTGCTCTCCTGAGCTTGCTGTCCCTCTGCCCAAAATCCAAGGTCCCAGTTCCTGGGCCGGAACACTGCTCCTTTTGCCTGGCTCAGTTCTTGCCAGTCCTTGCCCCAGCTCCTGTGGCCCCCACGTCTGAGTCAGGCCTTCCTGCTATCCCAGGGCACTGAGGGCTTCTCCGGGCTGCGTCCTGCCCTTGCTTTGTGGCTGCCTCACTCAAAGGTCTTCCTCACCAGATGTGAGCTGCCCAAGGGCAGATTCTGTGTCTCAGACTCCCATACCTGACGCCTAGCAGACAGGAGAAAGCAGCACAGTACATGAGGGTACCCTCTTGTCAAAGTTGGTCTTCGGAGAGGGGGGAGGAGAGGGAGACCCCCACTTCACTCTGTCTCAACACTAGGAGGGGCCATGGCCTTGGCCAGCTTGCTGGTCCTCTCGGAGACTTAATTTCCTTGTCTCTGTGGTGAGGTACATAATGGCGTTTGTACACACAGAGTTGTTACCACAAGTCAAATGTAGCAGCTAGTGTGGAATGCCTGGAGTGAGTGCCATTATCACCACTGCCTTTGTCTTTTGAGGGATGTTCTGGTCCATATGTAGATGCCCCAGCCTCACGCGCTCATAGGTGAGGCTCTGGGAGGTGATGGATCACAGGGCACAAACAGCTGCCTTGCAGTTGGGCAGTGGGGCCTGGTCAGAGGGCTGCATCTCCCTCCCTGGCTCCTCCTTCGCGCTCTGCTGTCTGTCAACATGGTGTGAGCAGCTTCCTTCCACCAGACCCTCCACCACACCTTCCTCCTGCCTGGGAGCCAGCCACCTGTGGACTAAAGAAGTGAGCCTAAACAAACCTGCCCTCCTTCAAGTCCTGGGTGTCGGGTATGTGTCCCTACGACTGAGACAAGGCGAAAGGAAGATGGGTTTTTATTCTTATTACTATAGTAGCCTATTTCTCTGGCCTGGTAAAAACTCTGCTCCAGATTAAATGCTGCCTCCCATAAGAGGCCAGCTAGATATTTTCTGGACATGGGTCCCCTGCCCCCAAATAGCCAGTTCTTTGCATGTGCCAGCACACCCTAGGCATTGCCATTGCCATCTTTGGAGGCATCAGGTCACCCACAGTAACCCCAGAAGGCAAAGGTTGTCTTGGCTTCCTTTGCCTCCAGTGAGCTCGGATGCGTGGAAGGGGTTCAAATGCTGGGGAACGCGGGGGACCTTGGATCTCTGGAAATGGGTGGGTTTGTGGTCTAGAGCCCTGACTTGCCAGTGGACCCTGGATTGGTTCCAAGGCTTGGAATATGATGTAGACAGTGCCACACCACAATCTTAATACATTCAAGGATTTTAAGGGCCTCTCTCTCCCTCTGTCTCTCTCTGTCTCTCTCTGTCTCTCTCTGTCTCTCTCTGTCTCTCTCTCTCTCTCTCTCTCTCTCTCTCTCGCTCGCTCTCTCCAGGCATGGCAGTGCACGCCTGAAATCCCAGCACTAGGGAGGCTGAGGCAGGAAGATCACTGTGAGTTCGAGACCAGCCTGGGCCACATAGTGAGTTCAAGACCATAGAGAGACCTTGTCTCAAAAAGAAAAAAAAAAGGAAGGAAGGAAACTGAGATTGCCCACAACGGGGCAAGGAGGCCTCTGTTCTCTCCCTTCCTGTGTGCCGTGGTCCCTCTGCCTCCGCTGCCCACTAGGACTCGTGCTTGGGTCCCCGCACACTAAACCAAGTCTGCTGTTCCCAGCTAGCCTGGAGCACTGTTTTCTCCGCCCGGCTGCCCTAGGTGCGCATTCACCTCCTCCGGGCTTAACACGAGCAGACTGGGCTCGATCAGCAGCTCGCACCGCTCGGTCGTCGTCCGCGTCCCGTCCCGTCCCGTGCCGTTTCTCAGGCCGGCGCCCCGCCTCCTGGCCGCAGTAACCCTGAGGCAGGCAGGCGCCGGTGGCCGTCCTACCTTCCCTTCTAACAGACCAACCGGGCTGAGGCTCGGCAGGCCCGCCCGTCCCTCCCGCGCTGGCGGCAGTACAGGGAGCGGACACAGCCATTCGCTCAGACCCTGTCCGCATTTTCCGCTCTCCCTCCAGAGGATACCCCCGAAACAATTATTTGAAATGTCACGCTCTCCTGCCCCCGGGCTACCAACAAATGAACATTAAATCTATTAACAGCCAAAAAATTAAACGTTTACTCTTCCGCGAAGGTAGAGGGGCCGAGTCAGGGAGAGGCCAGGTGGCCCGGGCCGGACAAGGGAGCGAGGAACAGCAGGGCGAGCCGCAAAGCAGCCCCAGGCCGGGAAGACAGGCCGGAGGGACAGGGACCAGGCCGCAGGAGTCCTGCACCGCTATGGCCACCTCCCCCTGCAGCAGCGACATTCCCCATTGGGAATGCAATGCGTCGATTTATGCGGTGCTCGAACACAAACATTCAAAAAGATACGCCTGAGGCCTCCCCAGAAGGTGTGCTGGGCGGGCAGGGACCGCAGGGACCGCGCAGGAGACTCAGTTCCTCGGTTCCTCCGTCCGGACAAAAGCGAGCCTCGTCCTAGAACCGCGTGCCCGTGACGGCCTGACGCAGTTGTCCTCGCTGGAGCATGACGTGCCAAGGACCCAAGCGTGTGGCACAGCGGATGAGAGCCTCACCCTGGGTGACGCTGGGGGCCTCTGGTGGGGGCCGAGGCTGGAGCAGCAGCCAGCAGGCCGGGCCGTTCTGGTGGGCCACGGAACAGTCCGGAGCCTTTTCAGTCCCCGTGAGGTGGGTCTGGTGTCCGGGTCCTGGGCCACCTCAGTGAGACTGTGGCTTTGGTTTCACCTCACTGCTAAGAACCATGTGCCAGCTGGGGCTGCAGGCCAGGGGCTTCCATCAGCGTGCAGCTGGGTGTGAACCCCCCAGACACACTTGGCCACACCAGTGACTCATATCTGAGCACAGCAGAAGGCTATGAACTTGCTTTCACATTGCTGCTTTCAGTCCACTTAGGAACTGTGCATTCAGAGCACACTCATGCACACCCAGATCCTGCCAGAACCTGGCACACTCGACTCCTCTCCAAGGTGACTCCTTCTCCTGTCTGCCCAACGTGCCCACTCCCAGGCCTCCTGCCTACTCCAGGGGATGCCAGAAGGGTTGCCCTGTCTCGGCGCTGAGGCTGTGCCTAGGTCTGAACTAAGCTCGTAGCTTGCACGTGTGTGTTTTTCATATGACTGACAAAGAAAATGTGCGTGCATTTTTGTCTTTCAACGCGGCGCACACACAGTGTTGGAGAGTTGTGTGCCACTGTGGTTGTGTGACTAAGTCTGTGGTGCAGGGGTGTGTGTGTGGGGGGGTGAGTGCTATTTAAATAAAAAAGAAAGGAAGTGAATCAGGGTCGTTTCCATTTTAATTGTAAAACAGATAAGCACTAAACACTTTGAAAAAGTAAATGACTTGAGAATAATTACTCTCTATTACCCAGCGTCCCAGGGGGGCAGTTGGAGGAGCCCAGATGGCTACAAAAATGGGATTTAGCAGAAAATTGAAGACATTATTCACCGTAACACATTATCAATTACCTTCATATCAATTACAATAACCTTACATTAGTGAGGGGCCCGGGACCCTCTAGCCGAGACTGTGGAATCGCTGCAGCCCTGGGGGGAGGGCTGAGGGCTCACACCCAAGCAGAGCCTGGCTCTCCCCCGGCTCCAGGTCCCTGCATCCTGGGCTGGGGGTCAAATGGAAGAGGATGTGTGAGGCTAGGAAGTCAGCAGAGGAGGTGACGGGCCAGGGCCGAGGGCAGAGAGACAGAGACTGCCAGGGCCCGGATGTGGGGACAAAGAGAGGCCGAGTCTGAGGGAAGTGAAGGCATGGGGTGAACAGGGGGGTAGTCTGAAGAGGCCCCATAAATCCAAGAGGATGCGGAGGCTGAAATTTGAAAGGATCAGGGGGCCGTTGTGCTGAAGATCCACCTTCTGGAAATGCAAGGATATTCTGTGGCCACTTCCTATTCACCGTCCTTCCCACCCCTCCTCAGGAGGGCTTTTCAAGGCTTTATCCCACCAGCCCTTCCTGACTCCCACTCCCTGCCATTCTCTGCTCCCACACAAAGTCTCCTAGATGAAGAAGGGAGGGGCACGCATGAGAATGGAAGGCACAGAGTGTCACTTGCAGTCTGAACCACAGAAGCAAGGGAGACCAAGAGAAGCCCTTCCCAGAGCAAGGCTCTGTCTGAACCGAACCTGTGTGTCCAGGCTGCCACACTGGGACAGGGGCCGGTGCTGCTGGTGGGCAGGGAGGCCTGAAGACTGCAGCGGCAGCATCCAAGGCACAGTGAGCACAGATCCCAGTCCAGCCTGGCTTCTCCCTGCCCTCCACTGGCTCCTGCAACGCATAGCAGCTTGTGGGCAACAACCAAGCCAGCCCCGCTGCAGATCTGTGCCGCCCAACATGGTGGGCCCAGCCACCCATGTCTCCTGCATACCTGAGATGTAGCTGAACTACGCGGAATGTGCTGTAAATGAAACATATAGATTTTTTTTTTTTTTTGGCACCGGAGATCGAACTCAGGACTCAGGCAGCAGAACCACTGAGCTAAACCCCCGGCCCTTGGCTAGAATACTCTTAAAAATTGATTACGTAGTAAGGTGGTATTCATATCCAGAATTGCCTTTTCTATTCTACATCTCTTCTGGCTCCAAAAGAATTTTAGGATTTTTTTTCTAATTTGGTGAGATATATTGTTGGAATTTTGATCAGGATTGCATTGAATCTGTATAATAATTTTTGGAAGTATGGCCATTTTCACTATCTTGGTTCTTCCTACCCAGGAACAAGGGATGTCTTTCCATTTTCTGATAGCCTCTTCGATCTCTTTTTTTAGAATCTCCTTTTTTAGAATACTGTAGTTTTCAACATAGAGGTCTTTTACTTCCTTTGTTAGATTGATTCCTAGTTATTTTATTTTTTGGATGCTATTTTTTTTCTGGTACTGAGGATGGAACTCAGGACCTTGGGCTTGCGAGGCAGGCTAGGTGCCACTGAGCTAAATCCCTGGGCCTTTTTAGATGCTATTGTGAAAGGTGTTGTTTCCCTAATTTCTCTCTCAGTGAGTTTGTTGTTTGAGTACAAGAAGGCTGTTTATTTTTGAGTGTTGACTTTGTATATAGCTACTCTACTGAATTTGGTTATTACATCTAGAAGTCTCTTGGAGATCTTCTATAGGGAGTATCATGTCATCTGCAAATGATAATTTAACTTTTTCCTTTCCTATCCTTATTCCTTTTCTTTCTTTCTCTTGTCTCATTGCTCTGGCTAATGTTTCCAGAACTATATTGAATAAGAGTGGTGACAGTGGACATCCTTGTCTTGTTCCTGATTTTAGAGTGAAAGTTTTCAGTTTTTTGTCCATTTAGTATGACGATGGTTGCTGGTTTGTCATAGATGGAATAAAGATCTTCTATTCCAATTTTTTGTAGGGTTTTATCATGAATGGGTGTTGCACCTTGTCAAATGCTTTTTCTGCATCTGTTGAGATGATCATATGGTTTTTGTCCTTGGCTCTGTTAATATAGTGAATCACATTTATTGATTTGTGTATGTTGAACCATCCCTGCATTCCTGGGATGAATCCTACTTGGTCATGGTGTATAACCTCCTTGATGATTTGCTGCATTCTGTTTGCCAGTATCTTATTGAGGATTTTTGCATCTATGTTCACTAGGGAGATTGCCCTGTAGTTCTCTTTTTTGGTTGGATCCTTCTCTGGTTTTGGTATTAGGGTAATGCTTGCTTCCAGGGATAAATTTGGGAGTATTGCTTCCCTTTCAATTTCATTAAAGAGTTTGAGAAGTTGCAGCATTAGATCTTCTCTGAATTTCTTGTAGAATTCATCAGTGAATCCATCAGGGCATCACAATCCCTGACTTGAAATTGTACTGCAGATCTACTCTGATAAAAAAAACACACAAAACCCAGGGTCAGGGATTTAGCTCAGTGGTTTTGCTGCCTGCTGTGCAAGCCCAAGGACCTGAGTTTGATCCCCGGAACCAAAAAAAAAAAAACCAAAACAAAACACAAAACCCAGGGCCAGGGATTTAGCTCAGTGGTTCTGCCACCTGCCTCGCAAGTGCAAGGACCAGAGTTCGATCCCCAGTACCAAAAAACAAAACAAAACAAAACCCAGCATGGTGTTGGCAAAAAAAACAGACCTGAGGATCAATGGAATAGATTAGAAGATGCAGAAACAACTGCAGACATACTCAGGCACCTTATCTTTTGTTTTGTTTTGTTACCGAGGATCTAACTCGGGACATTGCACTTTTGAGGCAGGTGGTGGAACCACTGAGCTAAATCCCAGGCCCCTCAGGCACCTTATCTTTGACAAAGGAGCCAAATAGTTTCACTGGAAGAAAGATAGTCTCTTTAATAAATGGTGCTGGCAAAACTGGCTTTCCACTTGCTGAAGATTAAAACTAGACCTATATCTTTTACCATCCACTAAACTAAAATTGAAATGGATCAAAGATCTAAATATTAAAACAGAAACACTTAGGGGGGATGGGGATTTAGCTCAGTGGTTCTGCTGCCTGCCTCAAAAGCGCAAGGTCCTGAGCTTGATCCCCAGTACAAACCCCCCCCCCCCCAAAACCCAAAGAACCAAAAAAACCAAAACAGAAACACTTAATCTGCTGGAAGATAGAATAGGTAGAATTCTTGAAGACAATGGTGTAGGCAAAGACTTTGTGAACAAAATCCTGATTGCACAGGAAATATCACAAAGAATCAACAACTGGGATCTCATCTTATTAAAAAGCTTTTGGACAGCAAGAGAAACCACTGAAAGAGTAAAGAGACAACCCATAGTGTGGGGAAAAAAAAATTTGCCAGCTGTTTCTTGGACAAAGGACTACTATCTAGAATATATAAAGAACTCAAAAAAAAAAAAAATCAGAGCTCCCAAATTTAAAGACCCAATCCAAAATTGGGCATCTGAAACGAATGCAGACTTCTCAGATGAAGAAGTAGAAACAGCAAATAAATATATAAAAAAGTATTCAACATCACTGGTCCTTCAAGAGATGCAAATTAAAACAACTCTGAGATTCCCCCTCACCCCAGAGAGAATGGCTGCTATCAAGAAATCAACCAATAACAAATGCTGGCAGGGCTGTGGGGAAAACAAAGAAGCCTTTTCCATTGTTGCTGGGAGTGCAGATTGGTGCAACCACTGTGGAAATCAGTGGACAGATTCCTCATAAAACTAGAACTAGAGGTTCCATTTGACTCAGCTGTTCCCCTTCTCAGTATCTTCCTGAAAGAAGTAAAAGCAGCATACTACAGGGATATATGCACACCCATGTTTATAGTGGCACAAGGTGTAATAGCTAAATCTTGGAAACAGTTCAAATGCCTATTAGCTGATGAATGGATAAAGAAGATGTGGGTTTTTTATACAGTAGAGTACTACACTCCACCATAAAGAAGGTTGAGCTTGAGACATTTATACCTAAATGGATCCACCTTGAGACCACACACTCAAGTGAAATAAATCAGCCACGTATGTTTAAATACCAGATTGTTTGTCTGCTGTGAGAAACTGAAAGTGGAAATAAGGACTAAAATGTATAACAGATATTAGGAAATGGGAAAAAAATGTTCAAATGAGAAGGAGAACACAGGAGGGGCAAAGGAAGGAAGGGACAAGGAAAAAAAGAAAAAATAAAAGGAAAAAATGGAAAGAAAACTTTTGTACACAAGGAGGGGAGAGGGGTCAACAGAGGGGAATGGGGAAGGCAGCAGCAAGGCATACCACGCACAGGTACAGGCTCCCTATGGTGAGCGTTCTCATCATGTGTATCTAAAGTGTACCAACAAATGTTTTGCTCCAAAATTTTTTAATTCAAAAAAAGAGATGGTCTTATTATGGCTATATTGGGTTAAATAAAATATTTTATTAAAATTAATTTTACCAGCACACCTATCATCCCAAACATCTGGGAGGCTGATTCAAGAGGATCACACGTTGGAGCCCAGCATGGGCAACTTACCGACTTAGCAAGATGCTGTTTTGAAACAAAATATAAAGAAGAAAAAAAGAGCAGGGAATGTAGCTCAGCGCATAGGCCCTGCGTTTAATTCTCAATGCTGAAAAAGAAAACTGCCTATTGTCTTTTATCTTTTTGTAAAAACAATGGCCACTAGAGAATTTTAAATTGCATTGGTGGCTCCCTTATATTTTTCTTTTTTAAAATTAATCTTATTGGTACACTTAAGGTGTACAATAGAATGACATCCATCATTGGAGATTTGCACCTTTGCATAATCTCTCCTGGTTCTTATTTTTCCCTTCCCCTGCCCTCCCTTCAACCCTCCACCCCTCCCTATCTACAGAGGCTTTGTTTCCATTTCCTCCTATTAATTCCATTCCCTTCTTTCCTTTCCCCTACCCCTCCCGTTCCCCTTCCCCTTGGCCCCTTTTCTTCCCTCACTTTGTATTTCTACTGGGTAGTGTTGGGCTACATTGACTAGGAATGAAAGGGCTGGGGACAAGGAACAAACTAAGGGTGTCCCCCGGTCCTGGGACCCACCCCAGTGGAGCCCTGGTCCTCGCTTCCGAGGAAGGGGAACAGCCCTTCTTTCTTCGATGGGGCTGAGGCGGGGACTCCAGGAGCTGCCTGCTCTCTGTTCCCTCCGGAAGCCCAGCCCCGATTCAGCCACGCAGGGCAGGGGCCAGGTGCCTGGGGTGGGGCGGAGTCCTGGGCCACGCCTGAGCTTCCACTCTCACAGACTCCTCCACGGGGCCTGCAGACACACGCACGACCTGTCGGTGCACACACATTCCCTGTTCCCTCGCCCAGTCCCCAAGCACGTGTGCATCTCGCTCTGCACCCGTGATGTCTTCCTGCACACGTCCATGTAACATGCGCTCCCACGCCACATAGCAGAGCGAGGCGGGCGGGATGGGAACAGCCGTCAGCTTGATTCATGGCGTGTGGTGTGTGTCCAGGGGAGCACGAGCTAACAGTGCCCCTCCCCAGGCTGGGCCCAGAGGACTAATTGCCAGTAATGAGCTAAAAGGAGCTCAGAGTTGGCCTCAGGCGCCAGATGAAGACGTTTCCAGAGACCAGCCGGAATCTGTCCTGCTGTTTTGTTGATAGAAAATCCTTCTCCCTCGGTGTCCCCTCTCTGTCTCTGTCTTCCCTCCTGTGGCTCCTCGTTCTGCAGCCTCTAGAGTCCAGCCGTACTCCTCGCCTGCCTCTCCTGTCAGCCTCTCTGCCTCTCTGCCCAGGCACCCACCCCACTGGGGCATCCCCTCTCCATCCTGCCTCCCCTCTACTTCCGGATGGAGGCCTAGCAGGTGTCTGCTGCTGAGCAGGAGCAGATGCCCAGGGGCTCCGAGGAAGCTCCAGGGCTGACGGGGGAGGCTCCCAGGAGGCTGGCAGCAGCAGAGGGCAACCTCTCTCCTGAACAGCTCTGTCCAGTGCTGGAGGGGACAGGGCACTGCGCTGCCCACAAATGTTTTCAAGTAGACCACTGAAAAGTCTGCAGAGAGACAGGCCTGCTGCTGGGGAAGTTGCACAGAATGACGCATGAGGCCTTTTCTGGGATTATTATAGTTGCTCATAAATTACTAATGCAAGCATTCACAGATATCAACTATTACAGCTACCACAGGCCAAGCACCTATCAAATGCCAGGTACTTTACATTTTTAATTATCTCCCTTCATCTTCACAGAATCCTTGCAAGGTAGACATTATCCACACCTTTTTTTTTGACAGGGTCTCACTATGTAGCCCAGGCCGGCCTTGAACTCACCGGGATCCTCCTGCCTCAGCCTCCTGAGTGCTGGGGTTACAGGTGTGCACCACCATGCCAGCCTTGTTATTTACATCTTAGAGATGGTAAACTGAGGCTCAGAGAAGCTAAACTAGGTACCATGTCACTTGGTAGTCAGTCATAGCTGGGATTTAAACCCCATAATGACTCTACCATCCATGCTCTTTTCACTAAAACTCATTCAATCTTTCCACAAACATTCATTCATCAAACTGAGATCCTATGATATTGAAAGTAAAGACTGAAAAGGTTAGGAGTCCTTAAATATAAGGGAATTTGGGGGAAGTATGGTAGTGGGAACCAGGGTCTCAGTTTTGAATTGGGGAAAAACAATCCTCACAAGAGACCCTCTGCCACCCCCTAAGTGGTTGTGCATGTCTGGTTTACATGTGTGCATGTGTGTCTATGTGGGCATACACAGTCATATGTATATGACTCTGCCTGGGACACTGAAAGAACTAGCAGCCAGAGAGCCCTGGGGTGGGAGAGGACGCACTAGCTCAGTACCCCCACATTCACACATTAGACTCACTCAGCCAGGGCCAGGCCTGGGCCAGGGAGACTTTGGGAGCAGCAGGGTCTGGGGGTCCTGTTGGTACACCCAGGTCCTCTCTCCATCCTCACCCTGACATTTGGGGCAGGGAGTAAGCACTCCTGAGGGAGGGAAGGGAGGGAGGGAGGGAGGGAAAATGGCTAGAGGGGGCGGCACCCAGAGATTTGGAAGCTGTCTATGATGCAAATATGTGTAAAAGCTCTGCATTGCCTCCCTTGAGAAAGGAGCCTAAAATTGAAGTCTAATTATAACGAATGATTGTTAATGAGTTGTCTAAACATAATAGATGGAAAGAATTAAACGCCCAGAAGAAACAGGGTTTCATTAACACACAATAAAGAAACCACAAGTGGGGAGAACAGAGCCCTCCCCATCACAGAAGGCACCCCTTTTCCCCAAGGAGGGCCTGGCACGTGGGAGCAAGGCCAGGTCCCCATAATGCGAAGCTTGGGATTTTTAGGTGACCCTGAATGTTGGGGTGCCCTTTGCAAGGTGGGCACTGCTGGCCCCATCTTGGCCCCATGTGCCATGTGTGGGTGCCTCCCTCGCACACACACATGGGCAGACCTTGGAAGCCGGCCACCCTGAGCTACAGTGGCTGAGTGGGTGGTGGCACGTGGGGTCTCAGAAAGGCTTCTAAGTCAGGAGAGCTGTGGTGGGCTCTGGGGGCACTGCTGTGCTGCCTCTGCCTCTGGGAGGGAAACCAGCAGGAGAGAACCCACACACTCCTGCACACATGTGTGCTCACTGGAACTCAGCAGATCAGAAGAGAAGGACGTCAGGGATCCCTTAGTCCAACCCATGCGACCCAACACAGAGGAGGACATTCAGGCCCAGAGAGGGAAGGTGACAAGGCCAGGGTCACACAGCTGAGGGCCAGGCACTCTTGTACTAGTCCAGGGTGCCTTAGGACAGGCACTCTTGACACACATATGGCCGGATGCAAGGCCACGCATGTGAAAAGATGGTGTTCTGTGAATGCACGGCCACACACAGGCAACACAGGGCCCAGGGCCTTCTGGGAGGCAGCAGCAGCCATGCTAGGTGGGGGTGCGGGAGAAGGCACAGCAGGGGCTCTGCAGGGAGGGCAGAGCGGGAGAAATGGGCTTTGATGGACAGGTTAATGAAGCGCTTTATACCGGCGGTGTAACAGCAGAGGCAGGCTAGAAGGGCCTCCCGCGCGCACACCCACACAAGCACGCACACCCGAGGGGGGCACTCAGCGGGGCTCGCACCCCAGGCGCCTGCTCCACACCAGCGCCCTCGCTCCAGGGCATCTGTGCTTTCAGGGCTCTGTGCTCCGGGTGGGGTGACCTTCCCTCTCAGAGCAGCGGGGACAAAGGTCCGACGCACTCCGAGGGGCAGCCCGAACACCGGCCGGCTCCTCGGTGGGAGTCCCGCGGGAGGCCTTGTGGGTGCTGGGTGCTGGGCCTGCAGCACCCCGCCAGGCTGGCTACCCTCCCCCACCTTTTGACCCGCCCCCCTTGGAGCCAACCCTGATTGGCTGCTGTGCAGGCAGTGCCGGCCAACCAGCCCCCGCAGCGCCAAGAAAAGTTAATTTGGAGTGCTGGTCTTCTCCCAGGATGCATTTGGGCGGCCGCCCGCAATGAGATGCGTAATTGCAGAGGCCTGCCAACAAAAGCAGGCTGGATTTAATTGAGTGGACGCCGGCCATTAATAACGTGACGGGAGCCCCGCCCCCGCCGCCATCATCTGACCCTCGCAACCCCCAGTTCACCATGCTCCCACCCCGGCCCGGCCCGTCGGGGGAGGCAGGTCTGGCAGTCCTCGCTAGAATGCCTCCGCAAGCCTGCCCACCCCTTTCCCCCGTGTAACACACTTCGGCCTTCGCCTGTACCCAGCTGGCTCTGCCCGCTCAGTCTCTGGGCGAACACATCTGGAGCTCCAGCCCTGGGTGGCTTTGGGACTACAGCAGCGGGCGCAGACACCGGCGTGCCAGCCTTCATGCTGCTTCCCCACGGGCCTGCTCAGAGCTGGGATTCGCAAGGCTTCCCATAAGGCTGGCCTTTCACATCCCAGCCAGACACTTGTGCACAGCCTCTCCGCGTCTGTGCCCCATACATGTTCTCAGATGCCTGTCCTGAGTCCACAGCCCCGCACCTGCCTGCTCCGCTGGGCCCTTCTCCTGCCATCCATCTTTCCTCCTCGTCCTCCTCCTCCTCAGCCCGCCCCCCCCCCCCCCCGGCCAGGCTCCAAAGCTCGCCTGCACGCCCATGGTGCGCCCGAGTCCTGGAGCTGACCCTGCAACTTTAAAATGGGGACGGCAAGACCGAACGCCTCGTGGGGTGGTTAAGCACGATATTATGAGATAACCCAGAATCAGCTCAGCACAGAGCCTGGCTGCTCGTGGTCGAGGTCGGCCGAGTGCAGGTAAACTGACACCCCCCTCCCCCGCACATGCGCACTGACCCTGGGCCGCCAGGCTGCCGGGTGAGCTGTGAGGAGCTGAGTGCGAAGGGCGATTCAGGGCCAGCGGGGAAACCAGCTTCTCCCTCCCGGAAGGCGCCCTGCTCACATCCTGACCGTCTGCAGATGTCTGTCTGCCCACGATTCCCGGGGAAGTGGGGACACCTAGTGCCGCTCAAAGTGGGCGTGGGGCTAGGAAGGAATGTGGGGGCTCCTCTCCCAGCCCTGCTCTCCCTCCGGATCTGCTCCGCAGCGCGGCAGAGGCCCGCCGGGCTAAGCCTCGGAGCGCTGGGAGGGAAGTTCCTTAAAAAAGCCAGGACAGGGCCAGGATGTAGCTCAGTGGTCCCGCCGCCCCCCGGCGGGGGAGGGACGCCGAGTGCGGCGCTGAGCCGGGGCCTGAGCCCCCTCCGGGCCCAACCAGGCCCGGGCAGGCGGGCTTCCGGGAGGAGGCGTGGGCTGCGCTCTGCGGGCGCTGGCGCCAAGTCCTCCGAGAATCCTCGTCACCGCCGAAATCGCCGGAATTGGCTGCAACTAGTAAAGATGCCAGGAATTTGCACCTTGCTCTGTGACCTAAAGCAAAAATGACATGAACATTGACAAATTTGACAAGGAAATTTGTGCAAAAAACAACTTCTATTTGGCTAGCCAAGCAGCAAATATGCCGGATGATACGCTTTATTAAGCAATCCATTTCTCAGCAATAGCGGCGCCATCTGCAAAGGTTACCGCGCATCAGGCTCGGCACAGAATTTCATCTGCGTCTGCAGTCGGGGCCGCACGCGGACACATTTTTCATGTACATGCGATTCCGGATGCAAATGGAATCCGTGATGAAGGAGGTCACCTTCCGGGCCGAGCCGCGCGCTAAAGTCACGCGCGGCCCGCGGGGCGGGGCGAGCGCGCGAGGCCCTGCGTGGGGCTGGCTGAGGGCCGTGGGCTGAGGGGTGAGTGGGCCGCGGTGGCGCGGGGAGGACCCGCACGCCTCGTCTTTGCCTTTGCGTCTGGAAGGGATCTGGGGGAGCATCGGCCCAATCTTCTCGCTTTACAGAGGCGCAGACTGAGGCGCAGGCCCGGGAGGCGCGGGTCAAGGTCACAGGTGGTCCACAGGTCTGGAGAGAAGCCGCAGGCTCAGGGCATCCACCCGCCGCTGCTTACTGTGACCTGTAGCAGAGCAAGACAGCGCTCTGGGCCTCAGTTTCCGGGTTCGTAAAATGAAGGTGTACTGTTGCCCACCTCGTGCCTGTTATGAGCACTGAGCTAATGCGTGCGTAAAGTGCTCAGAACGGCGGCTCGCATCTAAAAGATGTCTTCCCATCAGCAGATGTGTCCCTCTGCCCTTCCTGGCTGACTGGGGTAGGGGGTGGGGGGTGTTTGCTGAGTACAAAGCTCTAGTGGAGGAAGAATGGGTTGGAGCCAGCACCGTGCACGACAGGGGCAGATGCTTCATCCCTCTTTCTATTGGCTTAGTCCACGGCCCCTCCCCTCAGGGCAAAGGAATAAACGACCTCTTCTTTTCCTACCTCTTGTCTCGTTCACACCTACTCCTACTGTGGCTTTCGGGGACCCAAAGGCCTGTCTTTCCGATTGTCTGCCTCCTCCCGCGTGCTTTCAGTTGTCACTGCCCACCCTTCGGCTTTCTGCGGAGGAGGGGCCCTTGGCGAGGAGGGATGAAGTCCCCTCGCCCTCCAAAAATGATCTAACTCCAGGCGTGGCAACACTTCCTGCTCTGAGGTCTGTCGGCAGTCCTCACTCCCCATGATTTCCCCTTTCCTGCCCCTCACTCTCGGGCCCTCTTTGTGGTTTTCAGGGCCAGAGGGAGGGGTCCGGTACCAGCGCCCCTCGCCCCGGGGTCTGCAGCAGACGAGGCTGGCTGTGCTCCTCACACGCGTCTCCCTGTCATCCCGTGGTCCTCTCCTAAACGGGAGAGGCGTGCGCTGTGGCAGGCCGGGCCTGGAAGCCTGGCTCCCAACTTCCCACAAGATGGCCTCGTCACGTGACCTCTGGACTTTGGCTTCTCACCTGTGAATGTAGGATATTAAAGGTGGCCAATTCAGGTTGTTGGACATATCCATGAGATTTAATGTACTAAATCAATGCGGAGGGGGGTTGAAATAGGGTCTCGCTACGTGGTTCAGGCTGGCCTTGAACTCACTGTGGAGACCAGGCTATTCTCGAGCTCTGGCTATCCTCCTGCCTCAGCCTCCCGTGCTGGGTTTATTTATTATATTAAATAAATCAATGAATTTCTTTCCTCCATTTTCCTTTGGGTTTCCCCTCTGGGGGCTGCTTAATCTCTTCACCCCTTCACCACCTCTCCATGCCTGTGTTTCTTCCAAAGGGTCAGGTTCTCCAACAAAAGAATCCAGTCCAGCGCCAAGTCTTCGCCCTGGGGGCTAAGCACCGCTGGATTATGGAGCAAAAGTGGAAGCTGTTTGTCGGTTTAAACTTTGCCGAACACCTTCTCAGTGCTGGTGGAGCTGAACTCCCCGCGGGCTGTCGGAAGCTAAGGTCTCCCACCCTTGAAGCAGCCGCAGTATGGCCAGCCACACCGGGAGGCGGTACTGGACCGCCTGGGCCTGCAAACACCCGCAGGCTCGAAGGTTCCCACCTGGCAGGACCCTCCAGCGTTCTCCAGTCGGGAGAGGCGCTGGTCTCCTGGGGCGCGTCCAGCACTGGGATTCCTGGTGGCCACGAGGCCACACCGAGGATCCGATCACGAGGCCCACCTAGTCGGCCGGGGCTGGCCAGGGGTCCAGAGGCCCCTGGTCCAGCTGGCCCCGCCCCCGGCCGGTGGGTGGCGAGCCGAGGCCGGGGGCGGGGCCGGGGGCGGGGCCAGCACTCCGTCCGCCCGCGCCCGGCCCGGCACGCTACAGTAATCCAGAATGTGTATTTCTGCAGATGATTAAATCAATACAATCCTGACAGGACTTGTTGGAACATGCTTCTTTATTTTGCACAATTCCTTCCCCGCGTCGCCGGCATTTATCACCCGCTCGGCTGTCAGCGCCGAGATTGTGCGGGGCGGGGCGGGGCGGGGGGAGGGGTCTCCGGGCGCGGGGAGCGAACCTCGACCCCAGCGGCCACAGTCCGTGCGGTCGGCCACGCCCCACCCCGCACGGCCCCCGGGTCGGGGTCAGGGGCCCAGGGCGATGCCCACCTTCCCGGCCCCCACCCAGGGCCCACTCGAGGTCACGGCCCCAGAGAGCGAGACCCCCGCGAAGCCTGTGTCCCTCCCCTGACCTTGGTCCCGGCAGCTGGGGCCCGAGGCGGGCGGGAAGGGAGGGGAAGCGGGCTCCCTTCCTCTGAGGTGGCCTTCCCCGGGCAGACAGGTGAGCCCGGGCTGCAGGCCCCAGGGAGGAGGGGGGGAGGGCGCCGGGGGGAGGGCGGCGGGGGGCGGCCGGTGACAGGTGCCTCGGCGGGCGCCCTCGCAGACGTGAGAGCCGCCGTGGCTGTGCGCCGGAGCGTGACTTTACAACTAATCCTGTTGTAAGTTATTATTTATCTTCGGGAAAGTTTGTCAAACTTGGGCTTTGATTTTTCGCCCTGATTTCCCTCTTGTGGCGCGCTCTCGCACGCGCTCCCATATAATTTATGACTGCCTCTGGTCCTGATGACAGATTATTAAAAGTAGAATTAGTTTTTCGCGCAGAATTTTTCCACTGGGAATTGGGAAGGCAGCGCTCTCCGCGGAAGGTCTCCGGCGAGGTCTCCATTACTAATAGAAGTTTTTTGATGGGGTGAGGAGACTAATGATTTGAATTTACTGTGGCAGCAGTCACGTGGGCGGGAAGGCATCAGCCGAAGAGACAAGAGGTTAACTTTCTCCCTGTGGAGAGGTTTATTGGATTGTTTAGCAGCAGAAGGATAATGTTTTTGTCATAGACTGCTGGTGCCACGCTGCAGTGCGGTGGCCGCCAGCGCCGGGAGAGGGAGAGGGAGGAGAGGGAGAGGGACAGGGAGGAGAGGGAGACGCACGCACGGACGCACGGACGGACGCACGGACGCGGCCCGGGAGCGGGGCCCGAGGGGACGCCGAGTCCCCGGGTCGGGCGTGGGGGCCCGGAAGAGGCCAAGAGGCGGCCCCGACACGACCAGGGAGGGCGAGGGTCCCCGCTGGGGCGACCGGGCCGCGGCCAGGCTGCCCCCGCCCGCCGGCGCCCGCCTGGGCCCGGGCGGGCTGGGCGCTGGGCGGGGGCCGGCGCGTTCACCTGGCCGTGCGCTCGCTCGGAACTGGTCCTCCCAGCATGCCTCGACCACGGGGAACCGGAGGGGAGTCGCTGCGCAGCTGAGAGCCTCGGCTTAATCTTATGCACCATTAAGCACTCAGCAGCAAGCCCGTCCTGTTCATATACATCATCCACGCTTAATAAACATAATGATGACATAAGATGTAATTCTAGATGAATTTTCATTTTATAGGGAAATGGAGAATTCCTGTAGAAGGGAAAAAAAGTAAATTATCTGGGAAGTGCAAAATAAATGATGTTGCTCCCAGAGATGAATAGAGGTGTTAGAGGGAGCGAAGGAGGAAGGGAGCGGAGGGAGGGAGGGACAGAGGGAGAGACAGAGGGAGGGACAGCGAGGCGGGGACGGGGGGGGGGGGAGGCGACGGCGACCAGGCCTTGGAGCAGGGGCCGAGGCGAGGGCGGCGGGTGACGGACGGCCCGGGCTGGGCGGCTCATTCCTCACGGGAAGGATCAGGGGCCCGCGGAGTCACTTACGGGCGGAAATTGAATTCTGATGGAAGCGGAGAGGGCGGGCGGGGGCCGAGTTCCCAGACTTGCTGCGGAGGGGCCTTGTGGGGACTCCAGGCTGCAGCCCACGCCTCCTTCCTGCCCGGAACCCACGCTGCCCAGCCCCTGCTCCGGCACCCAGCGGGCTATGTGGGCTTGGGGCAGTGGCGGGCCAAGCCCGCTGCGGTGGATTTGTGATGCCAGGTGCTTGTTCTGCCAGGGCCTGGCGGTGTGGGCCGGGATGGGTCAGAGGGCAGGGGGGTTCAGGTGGAGAATTAGTGGGCAGGGGATCAAGAAGGTTAATGGAGATTTGGAGGTGGGACATCCAGGAGTCGGGGACTGAAAGGGTGGGCTAAATGGGGGGAACAGAGGGTCAGTAGTAACTGATTGGGGAAGACTGGAGGACCTGGTGGGGGGGCTGGGGATCCTTGCTGGGAGGCCCGGGTGTACTAATACCAAAGGCAGGCCCAGGAGAGAAGTGGTGCTGTCAGCGCGTTAACTGCAGTCTCCCCTACTGAGAAGGCCTTCCTTAATGAGACTAGCAGCCTGCAGCACGGAGGTGTGTCAGTTCCATCTAGAAGCTCCTTCACGGCTATGGGGGCCTCCTCAGTAGCAGGAAGGCCCAATCCTCTCCTGCAAAGGGCATGAGGTGGACATTTCCTGAGGTCCCAGAGAGAACTGGCCCAAAGAAGAGAGCCGTGGAGGACTGGGCTGGGACCCCTGACACAGCTCCCAAGCCTGTGGAGCACTCCACGTGCTCTGCTATCAGATATCACAAAGCCCCGTTGTCAGCTGCCCTCTCCCTCGCTCAGGGCTGCTCAAAGCCTTGTGCTGAAGAGGATGGCACCCAACAAGTCTGGTCCTCAGCAGGCGAGGAGAAGGACAAGAACTCCCTACTGCAGAGGTGGAGAAATCAAACTCCAGGAATCATTGCTCGTACTGGTAGTAGTCACCGTGGGGCCGGCTTGAAGGTCCGGGAGCAGTGGCACCAAACCTGGCCTTGATGAACCTTAGGATTCCAACAGGCAGGAAGTAGGATGGGGAAAAAAGAGAAGAAAGTTGGGGAAATATCTAGTTTCCTTATGTGGCTGCATGCAGCATGGGAGGTCTGTTGAGGGTGCCAGGAGCATCACTGAGAACCATGCCTGGAAGAGCAGGTTGGTAGAAAGGGAGGGCCAATTGTGCAGGGCTTGGGTTTGTCCACAGGCAGAAGGACTATGGACTTTGTTTTCTGGGCAGTGGGAAGCCATGGGTGGCTTCTGGACTGTGGAGGCAGACCTCAGAGTTGTGGTTTGGGATGTTTCCGTGGATGGCAGAATGCACGACGGAAAAGGTAGGTGGGGAGGGTGCATGCCCGGGAGGCCACTTTGCCCCAGGCCTGCTCCCTGAGGTCTCCTCTCTCACCTCTCCCAGGAAGTCTCCACTCTTAATGACCAGGTCTTCGGCATTTCTTTTCCTTTGGATTTCACCTAAGAATGATCCTCTTCCCCAGACCTTCAGCCAACAGCTGGAGCTTCTGCCAGGGGCCCCGACAGCCTCCTGCAGTGGCGAGCCTGCAGAGGCTTACTGTCTGCAGGTCATGGTGTCACTGTGGCTGTGTTCTGCCCAGGCTGAGCGGTCAGCTGGAGCAGGGGCAGCAGAGGGTGGCCATACTGGTGAAGGCAGCGGCACCCACGAATACAAAGACGCACAGACATGCAGGGAAGCCATAGCACTCACTGTTTTGCCGCGAGAGCTGGAACTCTCCGAATCCTAAGGCCCAGCCAGCCTCTGGTGAGGATTCCAAGGTCATTGGGAAGGCCTGGTGGTGGGCCCGTTTTCCTGCCCTCTCAATGCCCACTACTCTTTCAGGGAATCCCATTAAAGGCAATGTGCAATTGGGTTCTGGGCTCAGTACCAAAGTGACCCTCATGGCCTGGCCATTTGGAACTAGGGGAGGTGGCCCTGGAGGGGTTCTTCTGCCAGGCCACTCAGGAGCACCTTTGTTCACACTCCATTCTGTGAGCTGGAGTTGTAGGGAGTCAGTCACCCTGCAGGCCCACACTGGGTCAGTGGGTGATATCGGGGATAGAGTGTCAGGACGTGATTCCACCCTGTGGTCACAGTGCAACCAGCTGCTGGAGGGCGGAGGGGCCATGCACCCCCTGGGAAGGAGTAGGCCTCGGTGAGACAGCACTGCATAGACACCTTCCTCTCCTCGCAATCCGTGTGCTCCGTGTGACCACCCATCCGGACACGTGCAGCATGCCCCACACATAGAGCAGATCCACACATACACTGGCAGGGATTCTTGAGTAAACTTATGTATATAGCCACTTGTATTTGTTATTGCAATGTGTGTCTGTGGGAATCATTGTGTTTCAGTAGTCACAGGTGATTGTCTATCAGTTTCACAAGTACTCATGAGAACACACATGAACATATAGAAATATATGTGCGTGCATGGAGAGATATGTGTGCATGTAGATGTAAATTCATATAGTGGCCACTTAAATATACATGAACAAACACAGCATAGCCTGTTCTTGTACCCCAGGGTGTTCTCTTTAAGAAGAAGAAGCCAAAGAGGGCAAGAATTTGATGGGGACAAGTGGAATGGGGAACATGGTGGGGGACACCTGAAACTGTAAAAACTGCAGGGCAGTAATGAGCTGAGAAACCGGCGCCAGCCCCCTGCTGCCCCACCCTTCGCCGGCCTCCCAGCAGGGCAGCACTGCCCTCCCTCGGCTCCCTGGAGCCCGAGTTTTAATTCGGGCGGTGTAATTTTGGCGCTAATGGTTGGGCGCTTTTCGTTGGGAAATTGGGAGGAATGCAAACAAGATTTCACTTCATTAAACAGGGGCAAACAGTAGAGAAATTGCACTTACTTATGGAAATGACTTTTAAACATGCACAGCATTTACTGGCACTGCCCAAGCTGAAATTCCACGAGGATTAGACATGTGAATAATTCACCTCGGGCCAATTAGAGCCTTGCTGTCCCCCCAGCCCCTAGCAGACTGCATCCTGCCCCTTGGTAATGGGGCATCCTGCTCCCCCCCACCCCCCACCCCCGCCCGCCACATCTCCAGGCTTTTACTTTGGAACCCAGCGGAGAAGGAGGCTATCACACTCTTTAGGAGACACTTCAAACATGATGGTACTAAGTATTATAACACCTCAAGCCTGCATACACACGCACATGCGTGCGCGCAAACACACACACACACTGTGCCAACTCACAGAGTGAAACGCTAATGCTTCAATACGGCAACACACACATACACTCTGACAAGCCAAATATGTTACATACATTTTGATGATCTAACAATTGTGACAAACAGACTTTGTAACATTTCAAACATAGCAGTGCACATTGTGACAACTTAAACATGATATTCACAGACACACATTTTAAGACTGTAGCAGTAAATAGGGACATGGGCTTATACACGATAATAGACACTCATACGGTGTGATATTAAAACACAATGATTCACACAGACACATATTGTAACAACACAAATGTTTGACACCTCAAACACAATGGCGTATACAGTGTGCCAACTCAGAGAGAGGCACACCATGTTATAATACAGATATATTGTCACACAAAGGTAACCCATAATCACTCAAAGTTGGAATTATACACAGAGACACATTTGGGATGATTCAGACCTGCTACTATAATACCTTCATAATTTGGCAACAATTTCTAAAAAGGTGACATAATTACATACATTGTGTAAACTCAAACTGATTGCATATGTGATAGTGCTAAGAGCTCAAGCCAACAACATCTACAGTCTTACACCATGACAACGCAAACAGTGATACACTCATGGTGACAATTTAGACAGAGCACCAGCTCACATTCTGCCCACTGGCATGCGGCTCACTACATCTGAACACATGTGGCCATTTGGACCCAGTGAAATAGATTGAGGCACACATTATCCCAACCAAGATATCACGATAATCTCAGTGCGACAACACACATCTTGGCATTTCCACTGTAATGCAGACCACTCTGTGGAGTGTCTGACAGGATGGTATTCACATTGTGACATATTAAGTATTCACAGGGCTGGGGGTTTAGCCCAGTGGTTCTGCCACCTGCCTCGCAAGCGCAAGGACCTGAGTTGGATCCCCGGTGCCAAAACAAAAGTGTCTGAAGTATTCACTTATTTGCATGTTATATGAAGCCAAACAAAGTGACACAAGTTCTGAGACAACTCAGACACACTGACACACAGGAGAGGGTGAGACATGTTCACAGAATATGATACACACAAAGACAATGTCAAAACAAAATACTCTGCCTTGATACAGAATTATAATTAAAATAGCATACACGAACATACTCTAATTCATAGACATGCAAATGACCCAGGGACACCACAATGACAAGAAACCGAGATGCAGTGCTTCTCATGGCAGATAAATGATGACAGTTGCACACCATGCACTGTGGCGGCCATACCATCACTAGCAGGTATGCCCTGACCCCTGATCCCCCAAACCACCAACTTCCCAGGGACAGTCTACTTGAGAGGACAAAGGCTGTCTTGGTGGCAGCAGGCTGCCCCATCAAGAAAGAGAGGAGGGCTCTGAAAAAGGAGGAGACCATTGGGTATGATGGTGGAAGTCTGTAACCCTGGCATTTGAGAGGCTGAGGCAGGAGGATTGCTATGAGCTCAAGGCCAGCCTGGGCTGCATAGCGAGACACTGCCTCAAAAACCCAAAAATAAATAATAATAAAAGGAAAGAAAAAACAGGTGGACACAGTGTGAAGATATCCCCTTGAGTCCCAGACAGAACTTACACCAGGGAGAATAATATGAATCGCAGTGGCTAATACTCCCAGAGTGCTTGGCCCTTAAGCTGTAGGGAAGGGACAGACCTCGTCTGTGGACTCACAGCTCCGGGAAGAGGAGCCCACCAGGGCTCGGGAGCATTCACAGACAGGCCCTGGGCCAGCTCGTGACAGCTTTATTGGTGGATGGACCATGGAGGAGATGAGGGTTGAGCGGAGCTGGTCCACACCTGGAACCCTGATGTAACTTCCTGAAATGCCGCTTAGTGACTGTAACCAGCACCTGGAATTGAGAACAGTGCTGTGGCCTGGCTAGTCTCTTCTTTTCTCTTGGCCTAACCTCTTCACTCTGCAGAACTCCCTGGTCAGGCTGTCATCTCTGCCCTGCTCCAGACTGGACTGAAAGTAGGGCCCAGTCTAGCAGATGAGCAGACAGTCTTCCCAGTAAGGAGGGCGCTTACTCCAGCTAGGAGGTGCCAGGAACACTGGATGGGCTTCCAGCATCAGGAGGGCAGGACAGCGCCTGCAGTCACGATTAGAATGGGCTGGGATTTGTATATTACTAGAAATCAATGCTATCTTGGGCCCAGTTGTGTCCAGGTGACTTTTGTTCAGTGCTGGGGTTCAAACCCAGGGCTTTGTACATGCAAACAGATAACATTCTGAATATTGGAGTTTTGGAGTGTGGATGAGGCATTTACGTGGGCTCCTGGGGAGTAACTAGGTCTCAGTTTGATTGTCATTCTGTGCATATTTACACTGCTTTAACAGTATTCCTGTGGCTGTGTCATCTCAGAGAGAGATGCATGTGTCAACCTGTGTGTATCACACGCCATGTGCAGGCGATGGCTCAGCAGAGTTTTGCTGTCACATGCTGCAGTCCCTTCTGGTGGGACCTTGCGACCAGTGAGAACAGAAAGACCATCATGTTTCCCGTGCTACAACCGGTCACCCTGCCGGGGCCCAGAGACAGAGACCACAAGGCTGACCTCTCGGTATGCCTAGCTCTAGCTGGAATCCTGCTCCCAGGAGCAGTCGGCTCCTTCCGGCCATTCCCATTTCACAGAAAGAGACAATGAGGTCACATAGCCAGCAAGGTCAGGCTGAGTCTGGGAGGGAAGCAGGGCAGAGGGGTGAGATGCAGGGCCTCACTGGCCCTTCCCGCAGCTGCCCTGCTGCCCCTCCCTGGCACCAAGTCCCAGTGCCAAGCTGCTCCCCTCCCCAGTCCCAGGCCTGCCCCTCCTCTGTGCCCGCTCCCTTTCTGCCTTGCTCTCTCCCCCTCCGACTGGCACAAGTCAGAGAACATTATGTGCACCGCAGATTTGCATAATTCGAGAAGCATCAAATTAAATTTGCATAATTCCTTTGATTACACTTGTTATTAAATGTAAGTGACATTGATTTACAAAATGGCCCAATATAAGGTTAATAGCAAATGTCACCTTCTGACAGGGCGAGTGTGAGCGTGTGTGAGGGGCAAGCATTCGGGAGGACAGACCTGTCTCCTAGCTTTTCTTTTCTGCCAGGCTCAGCCCCTCCCGGGAGTCCTTCCTGCCCTTCCTTTCAGCTGCCCCAGCTTTTACCTCCCTTCCCCAGGCTCCAGATCCTGCCGCAAAGTCCAGGCCTCCTTTTCCATCCCTTTCTTCCGGGGTGAACCCTTTGGGGTTAGGGTGTGGGTAGATGATGCCAGTCAACAGGGAGAGCTTCAGAGTTGTAGGTTAGGATCAGATTGTTGGGGATCTGAAGCTGTGAAAGGGGGGAGGTGCTTTGGACTTTCCCCAAAAAGCATTAATAGTGTAGGGCAAATCAAGAAATGGATGTGGGGAGCTTCTGACTGGAGGGAGACCCAGACGCTCAGTGGGGTGGCCAATCATGAATGGACTGAGGGCCAAGGCTCAGATGCAAAGGGTAGGCTGGGCTGGCCTGAGCAACAAGGAGACCCAGGTTCAAGAAACTGAGGAGACAGGAGGCCAGCCGGGAGGGGCCTAGCGAGCCAAGACTGGAGGTGGGGTCGGTCCATGTGCTGCCTGAGGCCCCCAGGCCCACCTTTGAGCACAGGGAGGAGAGGGCCAGGCAGCTTCTTCAGAGCCCCTTGGGGAGACACAACGGGCTCCTCCTTCCCACGACTCCGAGGAGGGCGAGCACACAGGACCTTGACCTCTGTGAAGGCCAAGGACGAGGATGCACGCAGAGGACATAGACACGCACCTGCACACCTGCACCTGCACCTGCTCCTGCACCTCAGACACGCGTGTGCCCCAGCAAGGGTACAGCCACACAGGAGCAAGGGAAGCATAGAGGCCCCAGTGCACCTGGATGTCACACATGCAGCTGCATGGGTGGTGGTCACCCAAGCACGTGGAATGGACACTCACACGGACACGCCCTTCAGGCACATGACGATGAGAACGTGGCCAGGCGTACTCTCCCGCTTCAAGCAGGCCTCCAGGGGCTGCTGCAGCCCAGAAGCTGGCGGTGCCCAGAGGAGCGGTCTGGGGGCAGCTGGAGGGGCTCAGTCGGAGAATGGGCCCCTTCTGATGTCCCTGTGCAGCCGCCTCCAGCATTGCCCTCCTCCAGATGCGCAGTGGAGGGTCCCTTGCCTCTTCCTCACTTTGCTGCAGTGTGTGTGTTGGGGCGAGAGCAGCCCTCACCATCCATCCTCTTCCTGGGTGAGAATATTGACAAGGCGGTGACTGATCATTAAACCCACTGGCCCCTTTAAACAGGAAGGAGAATTATGGGCAGGACGGGGGGCAGAGACCCTGTCACGGGCCCTCTGAGTGGGAGGTGGGCTCAGGGTCGAGCCCCGAGCACACCTGAGAGCCAAACTCAACCATCATTGCCTGAAGCAGAGACAACCCGGAGAGCCCAGGCCTGGGCACGGGTGCGGAAGAGCACGCACACCCACAAACACACAGGACAGACCTGGAGGCACGCTGTTCACACGGGCGTGGGCACGCACACACAAGGACAACACAGACACACTCCTGAACACACAGATACACGCACATGACAGCAGGACGGACACATTATGCTCCTTTGCTCACTCACCCCCAGATTCACACGTTCTTGAAGAATAACAGCAAGAGGAGGAGAGAGGGGAGAGAGAGAATGCGATTGTTCTAGAATTACAGGGAGCTGGGTTCAAATTTCTATGCTGCTAATTTTCCAGCTGTGTGGGCTTTAGAAACTTACTAAAGCGTTTGGATTTCCTATTTCTTTCTCTTTTTTTTGGTACCAGGGATCGAACTCGGGTCCTTGCGGTTGTGCAGCAGGCAGCGAAACCACTGAGCTCAATCCCCGGCCCCAGGATTTCCTATTTCTTTATCTGAGAAGGAATAATAATGGTGCCTGTGCATGGAACATGGAGCTGCTGTGTGACATGTCCTAAATGGAGAGCGCCGGGCACGTAGCAGGTGCCAGACACCTTGCACTGATTGCCTCACGGGGAGCCCGGTTGTTGGTGATGCCGTTACTTCCAATCCCACGTGCTGATCAAACGCCTCCTGAGTGCCAGCCCCTGCTTCTGGCCTGGAGGGCACAGTGGGGACTCACCTGGACCTCGGGGATGAAGACAAGGCCTCGCCCCTCACCGAGCCGCCCAGGGCCAGGGGCAGTGGGGCCCTTGACAAGTGGCCTCTGGGGTCTGAAGGCTGGGCACGCCTGCCCCCTGCCCAGTGCTCACTGTCCTCCATCCTCCATCCTCCAAGGCGACCCCCAGGGTTGTGTGAATCACTCTCCCCTTCTCGAGCTGCTCTTTTGCCCCTGTGCCTCATCCTTTCCCTACTTGCAAACCCTGAGTCCTGACTGGTTCACCCCTCCCACCATGCTTTTATTTCATTTTTTCTTCATTTCTCACAGATCAGCCAGGTCTGTGCAGGTCAAAGAGTACAAGAGCCTTGTGCACACGGGTAGGGACACACACTCCTTGTCTTACTTAGTTCTTTGCCTGCAGTTGGCCCCCCTGGCATCCTCCTGCCCTAAGCAGGTGGGGACACTGCTGCCGGCCTCCTAATTAGCAAATCCACAGGCTCCTTCCAGTATTTCTTCTCTCCACCTCCTAGCATTTGGCAGCAGCCCCATGCCTCCTCCTTGAAACTCTCTCCTCTCTTGGTTTCCGTGACATTGCACCTTCCCACTCTCCTCCTCCAACTCTGAAGTGCCTTTTGGCCTCCTACCAATTCCTCTCCTTTCTCCCGGCCTTGCCTGTAACTGCATCCCATGGTTCTGCCCTCAAACCTCTTCTCTCTTCTTTGCCTTTACACAAGCTGTCTTCCTTGAATGACTTGTGATCTCTCTGGAAATAAATACACAACTGAGATGTCTAACCCCAAACTCTATCCCCCCACTGACAGGCTTGAATTTCCCCCTGCCTGTTTCAACTGCTATGTCAAATTCTCTGCCTGCAAAACTGAGCACATCTGCTTCTTTGGCAAGTACTCTGTGACACTTATGATTGCCAGACACTGCCACGCACTGAGGCTACCGAGGGAGGAACTCGAGTTCTGCCCTCCAAGAGCCTAGGGTCCGATGGGCCCCTCTTCCTGATCCCCCTCCTCACTCCCTCTGCTAAAGCCTTGGCATCATCTGAACGCTCGTTCCAAAGCCCACTTCCTCCCCATCCTGCTAAGTGTGGGCTCCTACGAGGGAGGTGGCAGAACCACTGAGCTACATCCCAGCCCATGTGTGAGCACCTATGAAATCTTCATCTCAGGCTGGGAATGTAGCTCAGTAGGAGAGCATTTACCTAGCAAGTGCAGAGCTCTGGAGCAACCCCCAGCACTGTAGGGAAAATGCCATCACCTCCCATTGTCAGTAGCCCACGCTGAGCCTCATTGCCTGCTCCTGAGCATCTTTTGTGACGCCTGTGTTTCTAGGGTGAGGTTTGTCCCCTCATCTCTGCTAACTGATCACCACCCAAAGCACCGCTCTGAACTTTGCTGTGCTCTCCTTACAGCCCTTCTTCAAGTGTGGTGAAGCCCCCATCCTCAGCACTTGTGAGTGGCAGGGTTTTTGAAACAGGGTCTAATAGATAGAATCAGATAGAAGTTAAGGTGAGGCCGTACTGGAGTAGGAGGGCCCTCAATCCCGCGGGACCGGTGTCCTCATCTGAAGAAGAGGTCATCAGGGGAAGATGGGGACACAAGCTGAGT
Source organism: Heterocephalus glaber (assembly GCF_053883595.1). NCBI lineage: Eukaryota > Metazoa > Chordata > Mammalia > Rodentia > Bathyergidae > Heterocephalus > Heterocephalus glaber. The sequence goes on from NW_028258321.1 coordinate 7,456,020, forward strand.
GAGTGGCACCACCTGGTGACCCCCACTCGGAAGGCTGACACAGGAGTCTGAGGCCAGCCCGGGCTACACAGCAGGACACTGTCTCAAGCCCCACTGCCCCGAAAGAGAGAAGGAAAGAAAGAGGAAAGAAGGAAAGACAGACAGACAGACGGACACAGTGGGCAGGTGGCCATGGGAAGGTGGAGGCGAAGGTGGAGGCGGAGGTGGAGGCCGAGCGGGGCCGCTGCCAGCCTGGTTAGTGCTTGGATGGGAGGAGGGGCCTCTACCGCAGCAAGGGGGCTCGGCCTGCCGGGGCTTGGATGTGAAGCAAGTGCAAGAGCACCAATGGCTGTGCCAAGCTGGGCTTGCAGTCGGCGGCGGCAGCCCTGGGCCCAGGGCAGGGCTCGCCCTCCTCGGCAGTCTGCCTTGAGCGACACTGGCACTCGCTTCAGTATAGCGCTTATGCTTTGAAGTACTTTTCATTTATTATTTAACTCAGTTTTCACCACAGCTGTAAGCAGTAGCCACTTTCACTTTGTCTCACTTTACAGACAAGGGAGCTGAGGCCTGAAAACCCCAGCAGGGTGTCAGCACTGCAGCCCTTGGGCCAGGGTCCTGCCGTCCGCACCCATAGGCTCTAGGCAACTTTGTCTCCGGTTCAGACTGGCCGCACATTTAAGAAAATTGTTATGATACTAGGGACTGAACTCTAGGAGCACTGAGTTATACCCCTAGCCTTTTACAATCCGATCTTGAGACAAAGTCCTGCTTAGGTGCCCAAGCTGGCTTCCAACTTGCAATCCTCCTGCCTCAGCCTCCAGAGTATCTGGGGTTAAAGATGTGTACCGCCATGGCTGGGTTCAGACTGGCCGCAAGTGTATTGCTCTGGTGGAATCTCCAGTTCCTCTTGTGCTCGCATCCTAAGGTTTGGCCAAACAGGGCTGATTGCTGATCCTTCAAGGAGCAAGGCGAATGCCACTCCCCTCACTGTCGTCTCTGGGAGGTCGATTCTTCAAGATCCTTGTTCACCACACAGCACTGTGACCTGACATCTCCGACTGCTACACGTAGCAGGGCAGCACCTGGCATAAAAGAAAGGTTCACCTTTCTCTGAGGAAATGGGCATCACACAGGCCATAGGCATGGGCTTAGCCTGGGGCTAACCAACCCGAATCTCAGTTGACTCATCTGTAAACTGGGAAAGTAGCAGTTGCAGTTAGACTGTGGAAATTGAAGATTAGAAAGTGGATGTGCCACTGAAGTCATTTGTGTCGTTGGCCAGGCACCATGGAGAGAGGTGGTCTCTTCTGGGAACCGGAGTGTGCAGAGGGGCTGACACACAGTAGAAGCCCCAAAATCGCCAGCTCCCTGCCCCGGCGAAGACGCTAGTGTGACCCTTGAGTCCCAGAGAGGGTGGCTTTGGGGTTGTCGCCCACAGGAACAGAACTGCTGCATGCTTATCAAGTCAGGAAGATGGGAAATAGCCTGGCTGGGCCTGCTGCTCAAAAGGATCCAACCTGCCTGTCACCATAAGGCTGCAGAAAAATCTTTCCTATCTTGTGATTACTTGCAAAAGTAAGTTATAAGCAAAAGCAAACTGAGCTAAAATTTAGAGACAGAGAGAAACTTATAAAACCAAGAATATGGCTTGGTATTGATAGACAAAGACAAGATTTTGAAAATCGTTGGCAGTGATAAACTTGAGAAGGAAGGGAATCTAGATGATCTAGAAGCTGGGATCAAGGGCGGAGTTCCCACTTGGGTCACAGTGTGGAGAGCTGCTCAGAAGTCTCTGTCACCCTGCGGCCGCTCCACAGAGCTGTGCTCAGGGTCCACAGTGGCCTTGCCGTGCTGGGCAGGGATCAAACTCAACCGCCTCGTGTGCTCACTTAGCCAGCACATATACTAAAACCCAACTGCCTCTGAGAAAGGAAGTCGGTGAGGTTGCTGTTCTGGGGAGTTCTCACACTCTACTTTGCGTATTGTATTTCTGTGTTGTTGCCCTCTTTCACTTTGAGCTTGTATTGTAACATAATTGAAGCCGCCCAGGGAAGGCAGGCACCTGCTGTGTGCTCCTGTGGCCCGTTCTCCTGCCTTTGTGAGGACCTTGGGAGCCCTGCTCTTCCTGTTCTTCCTGCTCTTCGTCCTGGGCTCATCCCAGCCCCATCATCCTGGGTACAAGCTCCCGGCTGGGCTCTGGTCCTCAGCTGACAGTGCTGCCTGCTGCAGTAGGGCCCCAGGACTGAGGGAAGCGGGACAGCTCCGTCTGCTTCCCATATGGGGACTGGTCTGTCCCTGCCCGCGGGCCACCTGCCTCCTGCCTCACATTGTCCCCTGCTGTCTCCTGCTGGCCCAAGCCCGCCTGCATCTCCCTTTCATTAGCCTCCTAGTGGTAGCCCTGGGCAAGACGCAGGGGCTGGGGCTCTGCTCACATCCCCAGCCGGGGGCCCTGGCCAGCTCACCCTGGACTCTTCCCAGCCCGGCGTCTCAGCCCAAGCACCACACTGTGTCCGAGGACAGGGCCCCTTGCTGGGCAGGGCCTCGGGTCGCTCGACCCTCCAAGCCCCATGCCAAGCCTTCACACTTTAGAAATCTGAGGCTGCCTCTCTGGGGGCAAATTCAGGGAGCATGGGGGTAGGCGGGCATCCCCAGCTCTGGTAATTTTGGGCCTTTCAAGGGATGGTCACTGGGGTTTATCTCTTTTTTCTGTACTGGGCATCGAACTCAGGACCTTGCACCTGTGAGGCAGGCAGCGGCACCACTGAGCTGCATCCCGGGAGCTGGGCTTTATCTCTCGAGAGAAATTCCCCAGAACCTCCGTGTACATTTTCAGCGACAGACTGGTTCACAGCCTATGGCCTCTAGGAGATATCAAAAGACACTCCCACACCACTGGCTCCCTTCAACTCCCACCCTAGCCCGACCCCCCATTCCAACAGCCAGATACCTAGCTTGTCGAGCGGGCCTCTGTCTCCCCTTCCAGAAGCTTCCCCCAGTGCCCGGGCCCCCTTCCTGGACCCCTGCCCACTGCCTCTGACTCAGGCTGAGTGATGGGAGAGCTTGCCAGGTCCACGTGAGCGCATGCAGTGGTCTGGGACCACAGCATGACAACCACCGGCTTGGCGATTCCTCAGAGGGCAGCAGGAGGAGCGAAGGAGGGCTCAGCCCCGTGGGCACCAGGCAAAGCCTCCTTGGCTAACAGGGCCACACACACTCGGGGTGCCTGCTGGTCAGCGGGGAGGACATGGAACGGAAAGTTGGGGCTGGGCTCTCTGCTCTCACGTGCTCGCTGGCTGCCAGGCTTGACTCAGACTGTAGCTCTCTTTCAGCTTCAGCTGCCTCGTCTGGAAGTGGGGCGGTAATAATCCCAACCCACAGCTGTGAGACGATCTAGTAAGATGACGCGTGTGTATTAACACAAGCCTTGTGCAGACTCTAGGAGCTAGCAGGCATCGGTTTACCAGGTTGTGGGGTTTGCTGCTTGAACAACATTCCTCTGTGTTACACAGTGGTTTGGAGGCTTTGTGTATTTAAGTGATTTAACCACAGTAATCCTACGAAACAGTCGCTTGTATCAGTCTTACCCCACTGTAAGACAGGAAAACTGAGATTACACGCTCTTCTCAAAATCACACAGCCAGCAGTCTGCTCCGCCTCGCCACACAGTGCCCTCCTTGCCTCTCAGTGCCCGCTCTGCAGGCGGCGACCTTTTTCTGTCGGAAGGTGCATGTTTGTGTCTGTGCCTGCACTGCCAAGTGCATGAGAGGTTGACTGTGTAAGAGCTTGTGAATGTGTGCAAAGCGTGCAGTGATAACAGTGTAGGAATCAGTTACTGAGCGTTCCTCTTGCCGCAGGGCTGCGCTAGCCGTGACTGCTGACTTGCCGTGACCCAGCATGAGGAGCCATTGTTGGACTCCTCTCCTGTCAGGAGTGCAGAGCCAGGTCCACTTGGGCCTGTAGGCTGCGCCTCAGAGGTGAGTAGAGAGGAGCAGCGCAGGGCAATTGCAGCCACCCGAGCCTTGCTGCTCAGCCCTCAGCTGCACCAGGTGTCTTTATGTTCCATGTGGGACATGCGTGCAGGGGTGTGTTTGCACAGGTCTGTCTGTTTCTGTCCAGCCATCCACCCGTCATTTTGTCCGTCCATCCAGCCACCCCTATTTCTTTTCTTTTTAATTCTTTTATTGGTCCATTTTAGGTATACAGTACATTTACATTTATCTTTGGGTGATTGTACCTGCACATGATGCATCTTGGTTCTTATTTTTTTCCCCATTACCTGTGTGTCCTTCACCCCTTCACACTTCCTTACTTACATAGACTTCGTTTCCATTTTTTTTCTTTCACATAATTTTTCCTTTCCCTTCTTCCCTTTCCCCTTCCCTTCCCACCACCCCTCCACCTTTGGACCTTTTCTTCCTATTTCAAATTATCAATTATTCATTTTAATCATTTCTTCCTTATTTACGCTCTCAGTTTCTCACACCAGAAGAACTATTCGGTATTCACACATGTGTGTCTTATTTATTTCACTTAAGAGTATCTCCTCAATGTGCATCCATTTAGCCATAAATGTCTCTAGTTTCTTGTTCTTTATGGCTGAGTAGTACTCCATTTTATACAAAAACCACATCTTCTTTATCCAGTCTCCAGTTGATGGGCACTTGGGCTGCTTCCAAGCGTTGGCTGTTACAGGCTGTGCCGCTATAAACATGGGTGCGCATATATCGCTGTGGTAGGATGCTTTCAGTCTCCACCCCCATTTCTCACTGGCAGCTGAGGTCATTGCCCTGGCTCAAGCTTTTGGAGACTCAAGCTGTGTGGACTGGTGGCAAGGTAAGAAGGGAGCCATTGCTCTTCAGTTTCCTTAAAGCTCTGGGGATGAGTTCCCTCGAGTCTAGAGTGATGCAAGGATGAAGCCCTGCCCGGGTGTGCAGGGAGAGGGGCCTCTCCCTGAAGGGTGGATGCTTCCTCCCAGCCCAGTGGCACTGAGGGGCTCATCCTCCTGCTCAGAAGGCAAATGAAGCCCTCTCCTCTGTGTGCTCGTGCTCACTCACCAGAATCCAGATGAGCGTTATCTTCGAGGGATTTCCTTTGTGTTTCTCCCTAACATTTATTCACTTTTTCTGGAGGGATTGCTAAGTCTGATTTTAAATGGATAGAAAGCTGAACAGCTGAGCCAAGTTGCTGCTTCAAGGAAGGTGAGACCAGTGAGTCAAAGAATTAAAAAAAATTGGGAGACAAAAAGGAACAAATTGGTGTGACTAAGTTTCTTTTTTTGGGGGGTGGAATTACCTGGCTGTAAGAGGTAAGAATTACTTTCTATCTTGAAGAAAAATGTGCAATGTTTATACTGTCTCAGAACAAATAGGCCTGTGACTGATGGATAGTTTGCCATTTATGTAGCTGGTTTCATGTACTTTTGACAGCTCAATCAGGATTCCAACAGTTATAAAAAATGATTTTCTTCCAGGAAGTTGCGGAGGGGAGCAGGTGCCTGTGCCCCTGCCCTGTGCCCATTAGGCACCATAACTGTGGATAATGAAGGCGTGGGTGGCATCGAGGGGCAGGGATTGGGGAGACCCCAGGTCCTCCAGGTTGGCATGGGGTGCCTCACTTCCCAAGGACTGCCTTGGGACCATTTGGCTGGCTGAGGCCTGCAAGGGGATCTAGGAAGCTCCACAAGCCCCTACCCTTAGAACTGGGGTGGGAAGGGACTGGACCCAGGGAAGAGAACACAGGCCCACCAGAGACGCAGAAGAGAACTGGGCAGATGACCAGCCGAGAGCTGCACGGAAGTCTCCCCCTCGCTGCCTGTGACCAGCCTCTCTGTGGACCAGCTACCACGGAGATAGGAAAAGTGTGGCCCTGCTGGCCCCCAAGCGGTGGCCTAGGGAATGACAGTAGGCCCAACAAGAAGCTGGGAAGTGGGGGCCAGTATTTTGCCACTGTGAGTGTGCTCAGGGGCATTTTGGGTTCGGGATTTCACCACAGAAAAGTCCAGATGTGTGCCTCAGATTCATCAGAGGCTGATGAGGTGGTAAAGCTGAGAGACAGAAAGCCCCTAGCTTGAAGATTTTGCCCGCCCTGAGGCAGGTGATAGGCTGGGCCCTCAGAGCTGGCACTGCCTTTGCCCGACGCAGACCTGCCACCAGAGACGTCCTCCAGCCTCTACAGTCTTGCCAGGACTAGGGAGGTGGCCCCACGGGCCCAGGAGTCTCCCTGAAGGGCAGGCGGTTCATGTATTTTTCTCAGTGTTTCTGGAAACCTAAGTGGACTCTGGAGTCAGATTTCCTGGGTTCGAATCCTTTCTCCCACTTTCTAGCTGTGTGCTCTTGGGATAGCCACTCAACTTCCCTGTTCCTCAATTTCTGCACTGAAGAACGGGCACATATTACAACAATCTCACCAGACTGTTGAGAGGACTCAGTGAAATAGCACTGTATCTACGCAGCACATGCTCGGCACATTTCGAACACTCACCGATAATTATTTATCATTCTTCTTTTTCATAATTACCACTCTATTATTACTGGCTATACACTGGCATAGCTTAACATCTGCTTATTCTAAAATGTATAAACATGAAGCACTAGAGTAGGTGCTGAGGATGCATCAGTGGATGACAGTTACAATATTACCTAACATTTATTAAGCACCTGCTCTAGCCAAAGTTCTATTAAATTCTCTGCGTACAGCATCATTCACAAAGGCCCTTGCCTTCTGCAGCTTTGCCTGTAGTAGCTATGTCGTCCTTGCTAGAACCCCCGGGGGAGGTATGTTGCCCCCATGCTACGGGTGAAGAAATTAAGACTGAGAAGGGTCAGGCTGGAGGTAAAGGGGCCTGCGTCCACCCCCAGCTCTGTGGCTCAAAGCCTGCTCTTTCTACGGTGCCATGCTGCCGTCGGCCCCCACGTGGCAAAGTAGTCACCAGTTAATCGCCAGGTCCGTGGCAGTGTGGGTCAGGGCGGCTGCTCCCGTGTTCGGACACCCAGGCCTCAAAGCACTACTGTGACTGAATGCTCCATGAACAGGTGCAGGGGATGTGTGTGATTGTATTCCTAAATCCTGTGCCTAAGGGAGACTGCTAGCGACCTTGTGTGGCAAGTACAGCTGTGGTTGGATTCTGGGCAGCATGACGGGTGTGGCTGTGTTCCGATGCCGGTGGCCTGTGTGCCTCTGAATGGCCCAGGCCCGTGTGGGTTTTTTGGGATGTGGGGCCAGGTGAGGTGGCCCGCTGGGGAAATGCTTCCGGGTGGGATGTCCCCAGGTGTGGGCCCTGCCTGCTGGCTCCGTGACTCGGGGCCGGGTTTCAGGTCGAGACATGGAGCAGCTTGGTTTCCTTAACCGCTTCGGACTGAGGGCCTGCAGTGGGGACGAGCGGAGGACATCCTGTCGCTCATGTTACAAATCAATTCATTACTGGCTTTTGCGGTCGCCTCCGATCTTCAAGGATCGGGGATTTGATGAAGAGGATTCATTTCAAGAAATAAACCTTTTAAATTAACCATGAGATGAGAGAAATTCCTTTATTTAAAAAATGCTCAGGCCTTGCTGGCCCTGTTTTCTCTCTTATTAGCATTGTTATTAGCACCCACCTTGTCTGCAGAAGAGTCTCTGCACTGCGGAGGGCAGAGCCCAGCCCAGGCTGGGTCTGTCTGCCCCACCAGCTTCCTGGTTCCTGGTTCCACGGTGGGGCCCCTCCAGGCTCCTAGGTCCCAGACAGACTCTCAGAGGGGCCATGAGCCTGTCCAGCGCAGTCACCTGAGCCCTCTTTCCCCTCAGCAGGGTGAGCACAGAAGCCCCACTCTCCAGCTGGATGTTGAGGTGAGCAGCTCAGCCCTGCACATCAGCAGGGTGCAAACAGCCCGGAAGGCCACTTGGGATCTTGGCAGAGGTGCTCCAGCCTCCACCTGGAAGCAAGCCTTCAGACTTGGGGTCTGCAAGTTATACATTATCTCACTGGGCGTGTGCCAATAGTGTGTCAGCTGTGTGTTATTCGCCTTGTCTTACAGGTAGGGAAATTGAGGGACTCTAGGAATGCACCTCTCGGACTCTTGGCAGGAAAGCCACAATGTGCCCTGGCAGGCAGTGCAGAGAGCTGAATAGAGTGAGTATTCAGGAAGGTATGGGAAGGGTTAAGAAAAGCACCAGTAGCCGGGTGTGGTGGTACCCACCTGTAGTTCCAGCACTTGGGAAGCTGAGGCAGGAGGATTGCCATGAGGCCAGCCTGGGCTACCTCGTGAGTCGTCCTGTGGCCAGGGACAGGAGGAAGCCATGACCAAGCTTGGTCTGAAAGGGACAAAGACGAATGGAAAGAAGCTACCGGGACCAGGAGACAGCACTGTGTGGAGAGGAAGCGTGTCGCAGTTGGCCTGCAGAAGCCTGGCGGGGAAGGAAGCCAGGAAGTGCCCTTTGGGTCAGTCCCAAGGGAGCAAGTCGGTGCGGATTGTTCCTCCCAGGGGCCAAGTGAGAGGCTGGACAGTGCTGTGAGGAGACAGATGCAGCTCAGGGGCGACCTGTGCGTGAATGACAAAGAAGTGTGTGCCCTCGGGACTCCTGGGACTACAAATTGCCTGAGTCCAGGCCATTGCGCTCTGATACCTGGCTCCTGCCTAGCATGAGCTCTTCGGGCTCAGGAAGGCAGGTTGGAGGTGTGACCTAGCACGAGGGACACCACCCTCCTCTGTGGCCACCACAGAGCAACCAGATGTAGGCATCCAGCAGGGACAGGTGTCGTGGCCTCCCGGCGCTGCACGTGTCTGGCAGGTGACTGGGTCCTGGGCTGTGAGGTGGACTTGCTGTGAGGGTGGAGTCTGTCAGAAGAGGCGGTCACTGTGGGCCTCACCTGGAAGGGTGTGTCTCCTCCCTGCACATCCCTTGGCTCTCTGCTTCCTGGCTGCCAGGACATGAGCAGCTTTCCTCTGCTCAGGCCCTTCCACTCTTCCTTCCTGCCTTGGAACCAGCAAAACATATCTCTCCTCCTTCAAGTGATTTTGTCCCAGCGACAAGGAAAGTGACTAAGATGACAGCACCTCGCCCCCCGAGGGGCGTGGATACACCAGAGCAGGGGTCTTCTGGGGACCCACGGCTTTGCCCAGCAGAGGAACCCAGAGCGAGACTTGGGACGAAGAAGGCCTGCCCTGTGAGTCTGCAGACTGCAGAGCCAGCGCAGGCACAGACAGGGCCGATGCCCACCACAAGCAGGAAGGTGTCCACCCAGGCCATGGTAACCCAGCACCTTAGGCTGGCTTCTTTACTCATTCGTCATTTCTTTATTTAGACACAGGGTCTCTACGCAGTTCAGGCTTGTCTTGAACTCACTGTGTAGCCCAGGCTGGCCTCAAACTCTCACAGATCCTCCTGCCTCAGCCTCCCAAGTGCTGGGATTACAAGCGGGCACCACCACACCCAGCTAGACTGGGTGATTTGCAAGGAACAGAAATGTATTGCTCAGTTTGTCTGGAGTTGGGAAGTCCAAGATCGAGGTGTCGGGAGATGGGGTGTCTGGTAAGGGTTTGTTCTCTGCTTCTAGGGTGACACTTCCTCACCGACCTCACACAGTGAAAGGGACATGGTGAAGTTCCTTCCAACCTCTTATCAGTGTGTAAGCCCTTCCCACATGGCTCCACTTCTTAATATTATCACGTGAGGTGTTAGGCTCCAGCATGAATTTGTGGGAGTGCCAGAATTTAGACCACAGAGGAGGGAGAGGCAGGGCCCAGCGACGATATCAGCCACCTTTCCACTGCTGGCTTGACGTGGGATGCACTGGCGGATCCTGGGGAAACGTAGATTAGGATCTCCTTTTTCCTTGTCTTTCCCCCAACACACAGAGGCCACACCAACAAGTGAAGATGCACAGGTGCCTGCAGACTTGCAACCAGGAAGACTTGGGCCTCCTGGTAGAGAGAGTGACCCAGAAAAGAAGAGCACCCAGAGCCTGGAGGGCACCAGGGAGTTTGGGGTTCTGCACCCTGGGAGAAGGGGGATGGGAGCGGACAGGGTGTCTGGGGGAGAGGTGGAGCATCACCAGCCACTTAAGCCCTACTTCCAGGTCCCACGCTAGCCGGCATTTGGCCCGGAGCTGTTTTCCAATGCCAGGACCACATTGATCAACCTTAGAGTGGGGTCTCGGTGGGGCCGTAACATGTCCTCCATGTGTGGCCTCCCAAACTCAGCCTAGTGGGTGTTTCAGCTCAGACGTGGCCTCCCCACCAAGGAAGGCACAAACCGAGAAGACTCCCCATCCGCCAGGCCCCTGGCAGCCCCGTTCCTCCGCAGGCGCAGGCGAGGCAGGAGCCAGGGCAGCAGGAGGAGGACATCGTCCCGCTGAGGCGCAGACCTGCCCGGGCGTGGGGAACCAGCTCCCCGCTCATCCACGTGCAGTTGTTTCCAGGGTAATAATCTTGCGTTAATTTCCCCTTAAAATATTGTCTTTGACCGTTAAATGCTCACACTGTTATAAAAAGAACGTAATAAATGATCTTGAAGCAAATTCTCCTGCCAAATGTCATAATTTATTTGCATAATTAGCTCTTAATTTTAATTCAATATGCAAATCCATGCTTCCTTTCCATTGCAGCCGCCTGTTTCCCAGCCAGGCAGCCATGAATTTCCTCTGCTACTCTCTCTCCAGGGCTGTCAGAGGCGGGGGCCGGGAGTAGGCACCTGCTGGGGGTGGTGCCTGGGTAGGGCTCCGACCCACAGACTCAGGTGGACAGGCTCCGACCCTGCTCCAGAGAGGCGGGCTCCCACAGATGGACCTGCGTGGAGCCAGAATACCGACACCTGGGCGGGGCACGTGCAGAGTCTAGCGGATGGAGGTCACAGGTAGAGACCCCGAGCTGAAGGCCGCACACGGGCACTGCTGAGACACATGGATGCACCTCCATGAAGTCACAGGGCCTCGCGGACACGGACATGCGGACTGGTGCTTAGAGATCTGGCATTCCCAGAGATGGAGAGCTCCAGCGCTGACAGGCTGACACACTGAGGCCTGGCCAACACACAGAGGTGCGTGGGCAGCCACAGACCTGCAGCCAGACCCCCATAGACACGCACGGGCCTAGACACGGCTGTGTGGTGCCACACTTGCTGAGACATACGGCCAGCCACAGAGATGTGCATTCATACAACAAGTCACACTATCCCAGACAGGAGCCAGGGCACTATGTGGATGCACACCCACACACAGGCGTATAGACACACACAGACACACACACAAGTTCTCAGAGCAGGGTTCGAGGGCACTGTGGGCTCACAGACAGCATGAAACTCGAGCCAGGAGCCCAGGCTCTGGGACCAGCTCTGCTTCTCACTCGTTACAGGGCTGTGAGAGCCACCTCATGGTTTGAGAAAAGTTACCGTTATATTGGAGTATAACTCACATGTCCACTGTTCACCTATTTGAAGTGGGTGCGCCAGTGGATTTTAGTATATTCGTAGAGTTGTACTACTATCAGCATGAGAAAGTTTTGCGCATTTTGTGCCCCAAACCCCCACACCCATCAACAGTCGCCCCTGATTCCACCACTTGTGCCCTGACCTCAGCCCTAAGCAACCACTAATTTATTTTCTGTCTCCATTTATTTGTTTATTGTGGACGTTACACATGTAAGGCATCATACCGTGTGTTTTTTTGTGATTGGCTTTTCTCACAACATATTGTTTTCTTTTTTTGTGGTGCCAGGGATTGAACCCAGGGCCTTGGACCTGCTAAGCGAGCACTACCACTGAGCTGTTCCCCAACATCGTGTTTTCAACACTCGTCTTAGGGTGTACATGAATCAGTGCTTTACTCCTCTGTATGGTTGAACAGTGTTCCATTGTACAGGCAAAGCACACTTTATTTATGCACGTGTCAGGTGGTGGACATTTGAGCTTTTGTTGTTTGGTTTTTGTTGTTTTTGTGTTTGCAATGCTGGAGATGGAATCCAGGGCCTCATGCATGCTAAGTACGTGCTCTCCCAGTAATCTACGCCCCTTGCCCTTTTTCTACTTTCTGACTATCCAGTGATAGTATTAGAAACATTTTTTTCCCCAGACAGATTCTTCATTTGTAACCCTTGAACTTGGGCTCCTTCAGCCTCAGGCTCCCGGATGCTGGGATTATAGGCATGCACCACCACACCTGGTGAGCATTTTCGTACAGTTTTTACGTTGGACTTGTTTTCACTGCTCTTGAGTTCATCCCTAGAACCGGAACCCCACCCATCTCTAGAGTTTGGTTTTCCTAGATGTAGAACACTAAGTTCATTCCAATGGGACCCTCACAGGCCTTTCCAGCTGCATTTGTTTGTAATGAACATGGCCTTTGCCAGTGGAGGTTGTGACTATTTTCACACAGCCGAACACACATGCACATGTGCACGCGTGGGGCCACAGTTACACCACATGGCCACAGGCTCAGCTGCTAACAGAGCCCCGGACACATACACAGCCTGTAGGCACAGACACGCCCCGACCTGGGGACAGGACAAAAGAAGATGGAGCTGACTGTGATGGCCACAGGAAAGAGTGTCCTGCCTCAGGGATGGTGCTGTCATGGCAAAGCGGGTGGGCGCCAGCCAGCGGGATGGCAGGCAGTGGGTGAGCTTTTAGAGATGGGGCCGTCTGGGAAGGGCCCTGGGGTCGGGGTCAGGTCTGGTCTGTGCACTGGGCACTGGGGTCCCACTGCCCTGTCCGGGTCTGCCTCGGCTTCACCCTCACCTAACCGGGGTGACTTTGCCCCCTGCCGCCACCCCCAGGAAACATGGCCCCACGCCACTCTTCACCGAGAACCCACAGGCTCAGGAGACAGCAGGGATCCTTTTTTGGGATAGGTAAGCCTCAAAGACAGCTGCCCCTCCCAGTAACTGACCGGGTCTGCCCTGGCAGAGCCTGGAGAAAGGCGGAGAGGAGCAAGACAGCAGAAGCCAGACACTGCCTGTCACACGAGTTTGATCTCTGTTTCCCCTTCTTAGGAGAAAGGTTTATGAAGTTGGGGGCCTGATTGGCAAGGGTTCTAATGTACTGTCTTCTCGGGCTCACCGCAGTCCCCGGCGTGGATGAGTGGAACTCAGGTGAGCGTGTGCAGCAGAGTAATTTGAGGTGTGGTATGCGAGCTGTGCATGTGCCTGTTCCCCCGCTCCCCCCAGCCCTGAAAGACTTCCTGCGCCCTCAGCCGAGTTTCTAACCTGGAGTGATCGCTTTCCTGATTTGCCAGTTTAGTACTCTTGTTAATGAATTTTTAATCTTCTTAATGACATTAAACACGGAAAGTAATTAAGGAAAACAAGTTTGAAACTGCTGACTTCAACCCTTTATTCACAACTATTTAATGTAGAATTAATTTGATTTTGCCCGTTATTCAAATGAACAGGCTACCTTCTCCTCGGCCCGGGTTTGTCCCCTGCACCCTCCCCAAGTGCTCAGGGACCCCTGTTGTGATCGCCCAGCTGTCCCTGACCTGAAAGGGGATGATGATGGGTTCGTGTGACGAGTCTGTGTCAGGGCCCTGCCTGTGAGAACTGAGCCAAGCCTCCGGACCGGGGCGGGTGGGGGGGCAGAGTGGCGGCTGAAGGTTTTCGGAAGTGGAGGGAAGCAGGAAGGAGTTGGGAGGACGGGGCCCTGAAGAGCCTCGCCGCCGCTGGAGGCTGCCCACCCTCCGCCATCCTTTCAGCCCTGTCCCAGTGCAGACTCCGCCTGCGGCCGCCAGGTGTTCTGTGCCCTGGACACCCAATGCGGGGTCTTGCCAGCCGTGGCTATTCAGATGTGTGGATATCTGTCCAGATTCATGGCTGTTTGGCATTAGAACACATGACTTTGCAGAACACAAAAGAATCTGTTTTCTGGAGGGTCCGATGGTGGGTGGCATCGGAATGGGGTCTGTGAAGAAGCTCCTCCTCAGACCTTGGGCCTCGGGCCGTTACTTAGCTAAGGCTGTGATGAGCAAGACTTAGCTGTGAGAAACTGGTCCAGCCAAAGCCAGATCCCAGGACAGACTGGCTTCTCTCTGAGCCTGGCAGGCTTGGCTGAGGCTTTCCAGAAGGGGCCCTGTGTCTGCCAAGGGGAGAGGGCAGGGGGTGCAGGGCAGAGCCCGGGCTGAAGGTGGGGAGCAGGCACCCCTTTCCCAGGCCAGTGTCCTTCAGACTGGGTGGGGATGCAGGAAGACAGCTGCAGCACTCCCCAGTGCTTGACCTTCTCTCCCGGAGACCTTCCCACCATGGCTGCAGACTCTGTCAGTGTGCGTGTGTTTGTCAGGCCACCAGGCCAGGGGGTGCGGGTGGCCATGGCCCCAGGAGGCAGCAGAGGCAAGGGGACAGCTCAGTCTTCCACCCCAGGTGGGTCTGGCTCAAGTCCTGACTCGGAGCCAGTCCTGACCTCTTGTTTGCTCCTTGATGAAGTGGGGAGATGGGCTCTTACCCCAGGTGCGGTAATGATCAGAAGCGCATTGCGGATGCAGCCCTAGCACAGCAGGTGGTGCGCCGCTGGCCTTCCTGTAAACCCCTGCCCCATTCCCCTCAAGGCCCCACTGAGGGAAGGGAGACTCTCAGAACGCTCCCGAAACGAAATCAAGGGCTTCTGGGGCCAGGGGCCAAAAGAAGATCCTCCGCTACCCTGAAGGTGAGGAAGGGACCGCTGTGGGAGGGGCTGGCCCCGGGGAGCCCCCTCTCCTACCCAGGGACAGACCCCGCGTCTCCTTCCTGGGCCCATCCCCGGGAGGGGCTTCTCTCCCTCCTGCCCAGCTCCGGACAGGCCTCCCCGAGCCCTTCCCTCACGCAGCCCTGAGCCTGAGCCGTGACTCGGGCCCTTCCTCCCACCGCAGCGACTTTATGGTCTGAGACGCTGCCGCGGGCTTGCTCACTGCTCCCTCACTCCTGCTCCTCTCCATCATCCCCACGTCCCTTCCTCCCTGCTCCTTCCTCCTCCTGCCAAGTCCTGCCAGCTCTTCCCCCGCTGTCTTTCTCCATCTCTGAGTCTGTCTCTGCCTCTCTCTGTCTTTGAACTTTCTTGAAATTCCATGGATTGATTCTACATGTACCTCCAGCTACAGCTGTCCAGGGCACCTTGTGAGAAAGGAAAACCAGCTGAGCCCAGCAGGGGACGCGGAAGGAACCCACCCTCAAGGGAGTCCGGGAAGGGAAGCCAGAGCTCTGCCCACTTCCCGTCCTTGCTGACGTCCTGGGATGGCCCGGGGGTTTCTACAGAAGGACTTGGCCAGCTCAGCATCCCCACGTCACGCTCCACCCTGCAGACCACCCAGCTCACACTCAAACCCTCCCACAAAGACCCGCGCTGTCACATGCAGCACACACCCACCCAGCAAACTTCTGCCTTCCCTCGCACAGCTGCACACAGGCACAGACACATATGGGTGCAGACGCGCGCACACAGACACACAGACCTGCAGATGCACGCACACACGCACGCACACACACACAGATCCCACAGGCACCCAAAAGCACAGGGCAATGATTAATGTCCCCTCAGAAAAAGAAATTATATCGAATAAATTAAACTACTGTGGCAGCAAATTGAAAAATAAGGATGTAAATGAGGTTTGAATACTTAATATTGAAGACAAGGGGGGACGGGGAGGGATGGCTGGGCCCCGAGAGGGGAGAGGATGGCGCCTCCTGCCCCGCCTCCCTGGCTCCGCTCAGGCCTGGGGGCGGCCAGGCACTCAGCAGCACGGGAGCCTCCGGAGGGCCACTGCAGAGAGGCCTCCGGCCTCGGTCGCCTCCCCTGCGCGTGGCCCCACCGTCTCACACGGGTGCCTGCCCTCAGGACCCCACGGTCGCTGCCCACCCAGAGCCTCGCGATCCTGCTCAGTCCCAGGCCCTCAGGCTCTCAGAACCCGTCTTCCCCGCCGGGCCCAGTGTACCCTAAAGCAGGACCCAAAGCCTGTCCCGCACCCCGCGCAGCCTGCGCAGCCTGCTCTGCCCTGTCCAGACACTGGCAGGTGCACACACGCAAACGCACCGTGCTCCTGGGGCCCACCCTGGGGTGGGGCTGTCACGCACAGTGGGGAGGCAAGGCTGGGCCCAGCCGCTCCGACAGGGCAGGAGCGAGACTTCCGGAGCTTTAGGCAGCACGAGTGTGCAGGCGCGCGCTGCCACGCGGGGACAGGCTCTCTCCGCCTTTGTCTGGACGCCGCTGCCCGTCCCCTCCCCGCAGCTGCGGCCCGGAGCAGCCCGCACCCGCCCTCCTCCGCGACGCCCGCTGTCGTCTCTGTTCATATATATTTAGTATTTATTTACAAGGCTGGGTTTTTTCCCTGGGCGGGAAGCCAGCCGTGCACAGAAATCCTTAAGATGCTATAAAGCTGGTGAGGTATAAAATGGAAAGTGGTTAGTGCGCTGTTTGCAGATATCTCACCGACGGCCCGGCCCGCGCCAGCCGCCCGCTGTAAATCTCTCGGAGTTTAGCGCGCTCGCTTGTTGTGGTGGGAGACGGAGGGGCGCCGAGGCGGGAGGGGCCGGCACCCTGACCCTGCGGCTCGGGCTCGGGCCCAGGAGCGCCACCGCCCCCCAGAGGGCCAGGGCGGGCGGGTGGGGAAGACTCCTTGCTGGGAAACAGGCTCTCCCCTGAGCCTCTCCCGAACTTCCCCACCTCCACGGTGGCCTGGAAATCCCGAAGGCCTCGCGGCTCTGTGCAGCGCCCACGCAGGACCTTCCAGCGCCCCCACCAAGAAGCTACCCTACTGCCCCAAAGTCGGTCCGCTGCAGGTGGCCGAGGCACGTTGGGGGCTCTCACGGTGTCATTTGCCTCCTGAGCCTCAGCCCCCCTTCCTGGCAGGGACCCTAACATTCCTGCTGCAGGTCTGACGGGAAGAGCAGCCTGCCGATGCGAGTCAAGGGCCTGGCCGTGCCTGGCCCTGCCGGTGCTCCGTAAAGCTTGCTTCTGCCACCCACCCCAGTCTGCCCCTCAGCCTGCTTGTCCACACACCCGCTCAGTGGCTCCGTGGCTCATTTAGGCAGCCAGGTGCTCTTGGCCCTGGCTCCTCCGTTCTGCAGCTCTGAGCTGTGCGATGCTGGGCTCTGCTGTGGGGAATCTTCACCAGGGAATGGAGGAGCTCGACCGAGTGGGGTACAGAGTCTTCCCCAGAAAGATAAGAGAGCTGCTCGTGGGCTGAGCAGCCTGTGCCGGTCGGCCCATCAGTGACTGCCATGGCCCTGCAGGCCCCACGGTCTGAAGGCCACAGGAGGACAAGTGGGCCCTGTCTACCAGGGGCATCCAGACTGTGAGCCTCAAGGGCAGCTCTCTCCCACTCGCTCCATCCCGTGTGCCAGGGTTGGCTCTCGGGGGTGTCAGCAAGTGCCTTTGATTGATGACATAGGGAGGCTGAACTCTGCCACGCTCCCCTCTTGCTCTGCAGGGATGACACACCTGTCACACAGCCAGCACGCGTGCATCCCAGCTCACCTGGACACATGTCCGGAGGCCAGGAGTGGGCAGGGAGCTCTCGGGTGTCACTGTCCGGGCTGGGAGGCTTAGAAGAGCCAAGTGTGTGTCACAGAGCTAAGTCCCAGCCGGGTATGCCGCGTGGGTTCATTCACTCGTTCACTTGTTACTGAGCCTCCCGAACAAGGGGCCACAGATGGACACTGCTTAGTCCTGGCTCCAGGAAGACACAGTCCAGGGCCGCTGTGTGAAGAGCATACAATCAACAACTGCAGGGCCAAAGGTTTAGCTCAGTGGTGCCGCTGCCTGCCTCAAAAGCGCAAGGTCCCGAGTTCGATCCTTGGTACCAAAAAAAACCTGTGCAAACAACTGCCTCAGGAAAGCCATGACCAGAGGCAGGAAGGCTGCAGAGCAGGGTAATAAGGTTCCTAGAGAGAGGAACTGCTTGTGGAGGTGGGAGTGGGGTGGTGGCAGCAGGCAGCGGCTGCGGGGGATGCTAGGAGACAGCTTGGCTCGCGTCGGGTCTGGCTGAGGAGAATGTGGACAGGCAAAGGCCAGAGGGTGCTGGACACCGATGCCATTCCAGGAGCGAGTTCAGGCCGGGGGCGGGCACCAGAGGGCACGCAGCGTGCTGGAGGAAGAGGCTGTGGGAACCCCTGCAAGTCCAAATCTGCTGACAAGTGTGAGCAAGAGGGAGAGCGACGGGAAGGCTTGGAGAGAGCTCCAGGCAGGGCCCAGATCGCAGAGGCCATGGGTGTCAGAGTAAGGAATTTGTGCATTCTTTAGTCGGCAAGGGGGAGCCATTGAGGGCTTCTGAGCAGAGGAGTAACATGATCAGAGCTGTACTTTGGGAGCACTTAATCTGGCAGCAGCATGTGGAGCGAGTGGAACCAGTAGGACTGAGAGACAGGAAGGTGGCGCTCAGTGAGTGTGCTGGCTGGACTGGAGCGGCCGGCCCAGCAGAGCGGGTAAGGGGCTGCACAGGAGCATCACAGACACTGGGAAGCATCTCTGACTTTGTTCCTCAGTTGAAGGCGGGAAGAGGAGGGAAGAGAGACATAGAGGCCCAAGGTTTCTGCGACAGAATGGTGCAGGATGAGGCCACTTCCACCGGAGTGGAGCGAAGGCTGTGTCTGGTCTGAGGACTCGGCTGTGCCCTGACTCCGTGGTGGGCTGGGACTCGGGAAGCTTGGGCAGGGGTGAGGCTGGGAGTGTGTGGGGCTCCGGAGAGGCTCAGGGTGGAAGCAGAGAGCTGAAGACTAAGCTGTCACTGTCCCCTCCTCTGGGGAGTGAGAAGCGGAGGAGACAGGGAAGGAGCATTAGGGTGAGGGAGGAGCTGGGAGTCTGAAGGAATGAGTTTCCCCAAGGTCCCTTGGGCTGGAGCTGAGGGCCCCGTGTGCTCAGATGGTCAGGAGGCTGGGCACAGGTCGGGAGCTGGAGGAGGGAGGAGGCAGCAGAGCAGGACGGGGCCGCTGCAGACGCCAGGTTAGGGGCGCTCCTGGGTGCAGGGGACATCAGCAAGCATGGCCTCCGCTGCTCAGCCCGACCCGCAGACTGGCCATTTCTCTCCTGCCCTTCTTCTGGATGGAGTGGCTGCCAATTTGGCTGGAGAGGAAGGTGGGGGTCAGTGAGATGGATTTGGGGACCCAGCACCCTCAGACCTCGGCACACCTTGGGACTTGTGGGGGTCGCACTCTGCAGGACTGCAAACCCATGACCATGCCTGCTTCTGATGCAGGCCACCGAGCTCCGGTTGTCCCAGAACTCACTGGTCTGTCCTCATCCCCTGCACTGGGGGTCACTCTGCTCCATAGCCCGCGCCCTCTGTCCTCCAGTTACCCCAGGCCCCCAGAGCCCTAGAGGACAAGAAGTGGCTGGGGATCGGGGAGCGGAGGGGCCGGGACCAGAACCTCCTTCATGTGGGAGGAGAAGGCACAGGAGGTGGTGTGTGCCCCCACCCTCCCGGAGGGGACCTGCAGTCCTAAATGCCCCTGTGCCTTCTCCATATTGTGGGAAAAGCTGCCACATCCATCACTGTCAGGCGCCGAGTTTGAATAAATTTGAATGCACTGAGCCGTGGGCTGCAGTTTCTATAATATCACTTTCCAGTTTGAATATTTCACTTACTTTTTTTTTCACATTTCTTTTTATCCCACAGTTTCCCCTCCTTCTCATGTACCCCGCTGCAGCCAAGATCAGGATGTGCAGAGAAAGCAGTACCTCGAGGGTGCTGGCACAGGAAGAGGCCTCCTTCCCCAGCCTGGGCACCTCTGTCCCCCAGCCACGGGCCCCCTGGCATGCAGACTCCTGCTCGTGAAGAAGGGAGAAGGCAGCCGGGGCACCGGGCCCGCCTCTCCCCACAGGGCCGGGCCTCCTCGGCTGGCCCCCTTCACACGAGCCCCCACATGGTCCGGTGCATTAGCTTTTGCCCAGGTGCTGATGGGTGATCGCAACTTCCCGCTGGCGAGCTTTGCCCAAGGCTTCCAGCCACTGTGCCCCTTTCCTTCTGAGTCAGGCCCCGGCCCATCTGTGCTGTCTCCATCCACCAGGGCAGTGAGGGCCCCACCGCCATGCTCCTGGGTGAGGGCTGCCGGGAGTGAGCAGGAGGACGCACTCCAGAGCTGCGAGCCCGTGTGCGAGAGAATTCGGGGCTGGGAGAGTGGACGGGTGCGCGGGAGAAGAGTGCCCTGGGAACAGCTGAGCTGGGGCTGTGTGTGTGGTGGAGCCCGAAGGAGACGCACGGGCAGGGTGAGAAGGGCCTTCCGGGCCTCTGCGGCTGCCTGCCACGGGCAGGTCCAGCCACCTTGGCCCTTGGCACGCCCGCCCCACCGACAGCACATCCCTAAGGCTCGCAACGGTGCTGCCGGTCGGGGAGGGCCCTCTGGGCCAGGTGCGCACCAGCAGCCCCGCCACCCAGATGTCACCCTGTGAGGACCCAGGGAGGCAGGAGCCGTCCAGCCCGCCTCCTGGGGACAACTCGCTCCGGCAGGAGCTGCCATGGCCGCTCCCGGCTTCCCACAGTGCCCCTCTCTGCACGTGGAAGGTGGCATGGCGAGGGAAGCGGAGGCAGACTGTCTCCGGGATTCATGGCTTTTTGGAGGTGACAGTGCAGCCGTGCTCCGTCCCAGCAGTGGGTGGTAGGCAGGGGAGGGGCTGCAGTCGAGCCACATCCCTCCCTCCGTCCGCCCACTTCCTCCTCCTCCTCCTTTCTCTTCTTCCTCTTCTCCTTCTCCCCTTTCCTCCCTCTGTCTCTCTCTCTCCCTCTCTCTCTTCCTAGACCCACGGGCACTCTACCACTGAGCTGCTACCGTTGAACCCAGCCTGGGTTCAAACTTGTGATCTGGCATCACAGGTGTGTGCCATCACACTAATGTTTACTTATACTATAACTGCATTTTATCATATTCAAAGGGGCTTGAGCCAGGGATTTAGCTCAGTGGTTCCAGCACCTGCCTCGCAAGTGTAAGGTCCCGAGTTCAATCCCTGGTACCAAAAACCAGAAAACAAACCAAAGGGGCTTGAGGGGATTTAGGGAGCACACACCCACACACGTGCGTGCACGCACACACACACGCACCCACCCACACAAGCACGTACACATGCACACGCACGCACCCACCCCCACACACGCACACACACATGCACACACCCACCCACAGGTACACAAGCACGCACCAGAGTAGCTGAAGAAAGAGAGAGAGGATATTTGCAGAGCACTCGCAGGGGGAGGGAGATAAAAGGCCAGATGACCTGCAGGGAAGTGTGCAGTTCGGGGTATGCAGCAAGGCCCATCCTGGGACTGGCGCAGCTCTCAGGGCTCCTGTGCTGTGCCTCTTGGGAGTCAGGGGGGGCTTTCTGGAGGAGGGGAAGCAGCCCGGGTGCGAGACCCAAGCAGGAGCAGCACCCCCGGCAGCAGGACCAAAGCGAGCAAAAGCGGGGAGACGGAGTGGGAAGCTCGGCCAGTGCTGGGCCAGCACGGGGTGGGCATGGGAGAGAGGGGTCCCATGAGTGACAGGTGAGGAGATGCCATGTGTTGGACACACAGTGGACCGGGACACCATGGAGGTGTGCGGTGGTCAGTGTGCAGGGAGTGCTTGGGCAGGGCCTAGAACCTGGCCCTGCCCCTACATCTCCTCTCTCGGATTCAAGCCCCAGTGCGCCGTCTTCCTGCAGCCCACCCTGAGCTGGGAGAGCCTACCACAGGGGAGAGTGAGCCGCACCTAACGGGCCGGGCGCTCAGCCCTCTGGGTGCCCTCGGGCCCCCAGCAGCAGGGACTGCAGTGTGAAGGGAGGCTCGCCTGCGAACCACGGCACATGATTGACTCGAAACAATATCTAAGGCGATCAGGATAAAGTGCTGGCCATTTCAAGGCTCAGCAGAATTCAGATTCTAATTAGACTTCTCACCACATTCCAAATAAAAATGGTTCCCCTGGCATCCTCTCTGCGTATCAGGTGTCTCTCCCAGATCGCTGGAACAAGACGCATAAAGAAAGTGATTAAAGCCATAACAAAGGCATAAAATTGGAATTATGGCTGCCACCACATCTGGGAGCACGGAGTGTCGCTGCTCTCCCCTCCCGCCCAAGCCCGCACACGCAGCAGTGCTGCCCCACCCGGCTCTGGGCTGGGCACCCTGTGATGCATGTGCGGTGGCAGCCAGGAGGCGGACGCGGGTGGGCTGCTGTGCGGTGGATCCAGGTAGCAGCCGCCACGCCCCATCCAGGCCTGTCCTCCTCGAGGGGGCCTGGGCACTTGCCCTGGCCTCAGGCCCTCAGGTGTGCACAGTGCACACACGCTCAGGGATCACAACATGGAACGAATATCAGATGGTGTCTGTCTCCCAGCGAGGCCCCTGTCCTGTGAGGAGAGCAGAAGCGATGCCCGGCCAGGGACCCAGTGTTGGTCCCTTTTCCAGCCTACTTCCAACAGAGGGCGCCATGTCTAGGGACTCCAGAGGGCCCTGGGCTCACAGTGCTGTCACCACCAGGGCACCCTCCAGAGACCTTAGTCCCCCTCAACACACGTGTGTGAGCGCGCGCGCACACACACACACACACACCCCATACACGGCCTGCAACAATGCCCGCATGCGGCATGCTCTAGGAACACGGGGAGGCTGCCCCTCTCAGGTGCCCTGGTTGGAAGGGTCTCCCAGGCCTCTGAAGCTCTCCAGCTTCTGCTGAAGCCCCTGTGTGGCCCACAGCAGCTTGGTCCAGTCCTGGGCAGCCACTCTCCCTGAGCGGGGCGGGTAGGTGGGCGGGAGGTCCGAGGAGAGGGAAGGAGTGGGAGCAGGGCCCTGAGCGGGGACGATATAAAATTAAAAGGTAAAAAGCAGGAACGCAAATGGAGGGTGCTTTCAGCTTTCACATTATTAATGACTCTTCAAAAAATCGGCGAGTTTTCCAATCTTCTCTGAGAAGCGCTTGAAGGAGCTCACAGATGAAACTGACCTTCAAAATGTTCTTTGGTCTTTAGTTAAGAAATTCGCTCGCCATTATGGCATCATTAGGGAAACAAGGATAAAATTACTCCATGGTTAATGACCTATAGTATCTCCCCACCAAAATTTGTTTCAGATCTAATAAAACTGTGCTTAACACACTCGGATGAGTTATGAGGACTGTTCTGCAGGGTATTAAAATGTGGAAAATAGATTTTCCGAAGCTGGGGGGACTGGACTTTTTGAATCAGATAGCAGAATGGAATTTTCTGGGCAATAAATTCTTCCATGTCTCAATTTCATCTCTCGTGCGCTCTCTCTCCTGCCTGCCCTGCCTCTCCCTCTCTCTCTCCCTCTCTCTCTCTCCCTCTCTCTCTCTCCTCCCTCCCTCACTGTCTTCCTCTCTCTGGCTCTCTTTTCCTAAAATCTTGAAGCAACGCAGAAACCCTTAGAATTTGAACCCTACATAAACTTTGAAAAAGCAAAGCGGCAAAGGCTGTGTGTCACAGGGAGGCTGACGTGCCACGTGTGCCTGGCCCGCCTGCCTCTCCAGAGCGGAGGCTGGGAGGCAGCTCCCGCCTCGGCTTCCCCAGGTGGCTGTGCCACCCCTGTCACCCCTGGCTGGCCAAGCTGGTGATCTCACCGTCCACCCCAGCCACAGACACGGTGACCCTTCCTGGCATGCCCGCTCCGGGGGCCTTGACGCACCTCCATGCCAGGCAGCAGCCTGCAGGGGAGTCCACCCGCCCCGTGCACCCCTGGTCTCGTCAGCTGACACCTTGAGACAGTCTGAGGACCCTGTTGTGCACAGATGCGTGTGCAGGGCCACGTGCTTACCCTAGAGGTAGGGCACGCCCAGGACCCCCGCTGGCCGGGCTGCAGACTGAGCCCTGAGCCCCGGACCCAAGCAGTGGCCGGAGGTTTTCAGGGACTGGATCCTGACGCGGAGAGAGGTGGCTGGCGAGGTAATGGCATTTTGCTCTCTTTAAACTTTAATCTTTCCTATTAATTCCCTGCAACTGGAGAATGTGTGAGAGTTAATGTTCCGTGAACGTGTTTCGCACTCGGCAGTCTCTTCGAGCTAATTACCTTCAGGTGCTAAATGGAGGGAAATTGCAATCCATTTGGATGTGAAAAAATTTCGCCTTCCCGTCCCCTGTGAGACATCCTTTTTCCTGAGTGCTGCAGAAAGAATGCTCTCTGGGTGGGAGTTTTTTTCCTAATGTTTTTTTTCTTCAGCCTTTCTCCCGCCCCTTTCCCGAAGAGCTTGGGCTTTGCAGGATGTGGTGGCTGCAGACCGGAGAGGCTAGGCCCAGCACGAGGTCTGGCTCTGGGTGGAGGGCGGTGGGCAGGCCTTGCACCCCGGAGAGGGGCCAGCCGAGAAGCCGCCCTCCCCTCGAGGCCCTGCGCGGAAGTGTATTTACACGCTTAATAACACGCTCATTGCCAGCGTGCCTCGGCTGCTGGGTTTTGAATACAGATATAACAGAATTGTGTAAGCCACATAAAAGCTGTCCCCCTTTTGGACCCGGAACTGGGGTGGCTAGGGGTGCAGAGCACAGACTGAGGGTGGAGGTAAGGAGATGAGGGGCTTGGGAAGGGAAGAAGGGAAGAAGGGAGAAGGCGGCCGAGGCGTGGGCCTTGTGGAAGTGGACGAAGGCCCAGGCCTTGGCCTTCCTGCCACGGGACTCCGGGAGCACCAAGGATGAGGGCCCGGGGCAGGGTCTGCTCTTCCAAGCCCTTGAGATGCAGAGAGAGAGGAAGGAGAGAGGCCTTGGCCGCTAACGCCCTCCCTCAACTTGAGCAAAGCCTCAGGAAGACAAAAGACACCTAAACCCCTGACCTGGCTGGCCACCTTCCCCGGTGCGGGCCGCGCCACTTCTAACCTGCGTGGGGCCACAGGCTGCCAATGCGGAAGGTGGTGCGCATTTAAGAGAGGACTGGGGCCTGCTCGGACCCCTGTTGGCCCTCGCTTTGCTGCACGCAGGCCCTGCTTGGGAAAGGCAGACGTTCTCCCAGCTGTAGAGAGCCTGCTTCCGGAGAGCACACTGGGAAAATACGGCCGCGGTTTGGGTTTATTTTTAAAACATTTTTACAACCTCCATAGATGGATCACTTTCAATAATGATCAACACGTGGCTGACCTCCTTTGTCTACTGTCCCCTACTCCCTCTCCCAGGATTGTTTGGAAACAAATCACAGGCATCAGTTGGTTCATCCACAAGATCCACAAGTATTTCAATATATTGTTAAAAGTGAAGGACTCTCGGTGGGCATGATGGCACCTGCTTGTGATCCTACCACTCAGGAGGCCGAGGCAGGAGGATCGCCATGAGTTTCAGGCCAGCCTGGGCTACACACTAAGTGCAAGGCCAGCCTGAACTACACAGTGAGACTATCTCAGAAAAAAAATGTTGAGATTTCTTAACCTAACCAAAATACTATCATGTTATCTAATAAAATTTATCAATCAATTGGGCATGGTGGCACACATCTGTAACCCTGCACTCAGGAGGCTGAGGCAGGAGGACTGCTATGAGTTCAAGGCTCGCTTGGGGTGCATAAGGAGCTCAGGGACAGCCTGAACTGCATAACAAGACCAACTCATCTGTCTTTCGAAAAGGCCAGGATTTTGAATGTTTTCACCACAAAGAAATAATGTTTGATGATAGGTTTGCCCTAATTTAAATATAATGGAATGTGTAAATATATGAAAACATCACGTTGCCCCAGAAATATGTACAATTTTTATGTGAGAATTTAAAAAATTTTTAAAGAAAAATGGAAAGAATTGACTGGAAGTCATTACTCTCATCAAATCACCATTCAGTGTTCAGTGTCCCTAAAGTGGGTTCTAATCAAGGCCTACGCATTGTATGCGACTGATGTGGATCTTAGGTTCTTTTATTCCACAGGCTACACTTTCTCCCTCCCTTCTGCTTTCTTTGAGATGGGGTGTCACTACATTGGCCGGGCGGGTCTCAAACTCCTGGGCTCAAGCGATCCTCCTGTCTCAGCCTCCCGAATTGCTGAGTCGATGGGAGAGTGCCACTGTACACAGCTTCTTTCTGTTTTCTTGCAGTTTATTGATGAAAATGTGGGCCTTTTGCCCAATGGGATTTCCTTCGGTTTGAATTTTGCCAGGGGCACCCCTGTGGTATTATTTAATACATTTCCCTGTCCCTTTAAATTGGTCGATTTTAGAGTTGCTGGACATCAGGCTTGATGTCCAATTTCTTTGGCAAGAATGTTTTACAAGTGCTGTGAACTTTCTCCTGCCTCACGTCAGGACTGCGCAATTTCTCACGCTTTCTCTTCGCAGCATTAGGGCTAGTCAGTGGGTTTAGTTGCTGCCAGCCTGATCTGTCCATGATGAAGTTCTTCTCAGCCTTTTTCCTCCATCAGCTTTCTACCTAATGATTGGAACAGCCGTTTACTATCACTGACTAAATCCATTATTTTACTATGGGGAGCTGAATTTGTTTTAAAATTGTTTATTTTCCCCAACTTTTTATTTTGAAAACAATGAAGCCTACATGATAGTTTATTGTCGTAATGAGCATCCATACACCCTGTCACAGTTCACTGACTTATAACTATTTCTCACATTTACTTACGTTTTCCTTTCTCCTTCTGAAAAATTGCTGTGTTAATTGCTGACAAAATGACATTCCACCCCTATGTATTTTAGCCTTTATATTTTAAGAACAATGACATTTCCTGCACCTCCAGGAAATTTAACATTTATCTGATACAGACTCCGTATGAAAACTCCTCAACTACTCCACCAGCAGCTTTTCTAACTACCTCAACCCTAACCCAGGGTGTTGCACTGCGCTTAGTAATTGTGTCTCATTAATCTCCTTTATTCTGGAATGGTTCCTCGGTTTTTTTCCTTTTTCTTTGCTCTTTTCCCTCCCTCCCTCCCTGCCTCCCTTTCTCCTCTCTGTCTTTCACGAATTTAGAAAGCCCAGGCAGAATGTCCCCTAGTTTGGACTTGTCTGGTGTTTCCTCATGATTAAATTCAAGCTAAGCATTTTGGGCAGGAATATCATCACTTCAGTAATGCGTACCTCTTAGCTCATCACATTGGGAGGACAGGACTTCAGTTTCTGCCACTATTGGTGAAGATAAGTTTGATCACTTTTAAGGTAGTATCAACTAGATTTCACACTGTAACAGCACTTTTCCTTTTTTTAGGGTTAGCGTGTTATCTGTGGGGGACTTTTGATGCTGTGTGCATATGCTGCTCCTGGGGCACCTTTCCCCCAGTAGTTTTAGCATCCACTGATGATCTTGCCTGGATTAGTGATTACAAAGTGGTGAATTTTCTAATTCTGCAAATGGGTGTACCTTCACTCATTGGCACTGTTCTGCAGTAGTGTTCACTTGTGAGTGGGAGCTGTTCTCCACAGGAAGTCTTGCTAAGAATGAAGCAGAGGTGCCGGGTAGGCAGGATGACCATGCCCACAGCAGCAGCGACACCAAGCAGCAGCCTGCATGCCTGTGGCCCCAGGAACACTTCCCCACAAGGCCAAGTAGCCCCATGGCTATACAGAACCCCACCCCACGTAATTGGATAAGTTCTGGTTTCCTGGATCAGACACTCGCAGGACCAGCTACCTCCAAGGTCACTGAGAATCCTACCCAAAGGGACAGGTGAATTCAGGTGCATGGGGAGTACAGGTAGAGGCAAGATCAGGCACACCAGAGTCCACAAGGGACACACTCCACAGGACCAAGTGTAGCCAGTGTCCCCGAGAGCCCTGCCCCTGGATGCACCTCCAGAATGCACAAAAACTCACAGCTTTCGTCCCGATCCCTCAGTTTGTTCTTTCAACACATTTAAAGTCCTGGAGTAGTTTACCAGTTGTTTGGTCTGGTGCTATTAATGGTGTACCTCCTGCCTCTGGTCTAAAAGGACTCCACGCTGCCTGTTAGACATGGAGAGCCCAGGTCAGAGCCGTCCAGCTACGAAACCCGGGATGAGTGAAACAGTGGATGACAGGCAGACTCGGCCCCTGCTCTGCACTGGGCTGACCTGCCACCATGGTGAAGCCCTTAGGGCACAGTGAACCAGAGCTCCCACACTGGCAGTGGAGTCACCAGGAGAAGACACTTGGTACTGAGGAGGAGATTCCTTCCGTAACTGATCTATTTTAACAAGGCTGCAGATGGCAGAAAGTAACTGAGCTAGCTTAAGCACAAAGGTATTTTTACTGAGAATATCCATGACTTTCTTGCACAGCCAGGCTTGGGAAGGGCAGGAGCCAAGCAGCACTGGGCTTTCCCTCCTGATGCCACTGGCATGACTCTTTTGTAAGTGTCCAGGTCTCAGGCCCCATTGGTTCAAATTCCCAAATCCCAAAAGCAGGAATCTGATTGGTTCACTTTTCATGAGGTATCTGACCGTGCTTCATCAACTGTGACAAAGCATGGCTCAGGGACTCTACCTCCAAGGGTGGGGAGAGCAGCTCCCAAAGAGGCTGGGTGTGCCCAGTCAGGCAGATACTTCGAGATGCATGTCACAGAAATAAACCCACAAACGCTCCCAAGGATGAGCAGACAGAGGTGCCTACGAAGGTACACAAGAGAAGCAGCACGCGAGTCTCCAGGCGCTCCTGACACTGCCTAGGACCTAAGGCCCTCTCCAAAGCCTCAGCAGAGGCCCGGCCCCGGCTGGACTCGAACTGCTGGAAGGGGCTCCCGGGTCTGCTGACCACCACATCTCCTTACGGAATTCTTCCTTTCACAGTAAGGCACGCCTGCTTCGACCCTGTGAATGCTTCTGCTCTTGAAGTCTCCTCAGAAGGGGAAGCAGACCGACAGATGGAGGCAAGGGAGGAAGGGAATGTAAAATACAGAAGGTGTGTTATGTGCAGGTACCACCTCCCCGTGGGAGCTGGTGATCACTACCTACTGCAAATGGGTGCTCATAAAAGTAAAAATTAAAAAAATTTCATCTGATATTGATATTGCTAGTCCAATTTCCCTTTGGCTAATATTTGCCTAGCATATCTTGTTCTATATCTGCATTTTCCTCCTTTCTGTGACTTCCTGTTTTGTTTTTTTTCCCCTTTGGTACCGGGGATCAAACTCGGGTCCCTGCGCTTCTGAAGCAGGCGATGAAACCACTGAGCTAAATCCCTGGCCCCACCTCATGTTTTGTGCAAGTCTTTTGTGGACAGCCTAGACCCGGATTTTTAAAAAATCCAATTTGAAAGTCTCCTTGACTGAGCCACTCCTGATATCCACAAGTTTTAGGACGGATACACTTCTGTTTTCTATTTACCATGCTTTATTTTGCTTTCTCTCTTACCCCTCTTTGCTTTTTCCTTGTTCATGTTTTCTATAGCACCAATAATCTTTTATTTTTTTAAAAACACCCTTCTATCCGCCACCTGCCTTGCAAGCGCAAGGACCTGAGTTCAATCCCCGGCACCAAAAACCCCAAAAGAACCTTCTAGTTGACTGATGTGGAAAACACAGTTTCCTTAGTGAGGACTAAAGCCAGCTCACGTTCTGTTCTTTGACGGTGAAAGGGCCCTAGGGTGTGTGGACCCGTTCTGTCTTCCGTGTTACTTGATACTATTTTAATTGTAACCATACTTTTATGCTCTTTCAAAAGAATCAGCATCACCATTGCCATTAAAACTTATGTATGTGTTTACCAGTTTCTTTGCTTAATATTATTTCTATTACCTCAATTTTCCCTTTTGGGCTCAATTTCTTTCTTGCTGAAATACATGTGTTAGAAATTCTTTTAATGAAGATCTATACATAGCAAACTCCTTTGACTTTATTTCACTTTTTCTATTTCATTTGTCCAGTGCTGGGGATGGAACCCCCTGGTGCATGCTAGACAAGCACTCTAACACTGAACTATATCCTCAGGCCCTTTTAATTTACTTTGAGACAAAATTTGGCTAAGTTGCCCAGCCTGGCCTCGAACTCGTAGTCATTCTGCCTTAGCAGACCAAGTAGTTGGGGTTATGCGTGTATGCCTACCACCATGCTTGGCATTCACCTTTTCTATTGATCGATAATTGTCTTGGTTTAAGACTTTAAATTCTTTTTTGTTTTTATTTTTTTATTAGCACATGTTTGTAGTACATAATGATCACTTTTCTTTTTCGGACTACTGGGGATCGAACTCAGGACCTTGCGCTTGCGAGGCAGGCGGCGGCACCACTGAGCTAAATCCCCAGCTGGTCTTTTCTTTTTGTTGCTCTGCAGTCTCACCACAATGTGTCTAGGTGTAGGCCCATTTTTATTTATTCCTCTCAGATAGCCAGCCACGTTCCTTACTGAGAATTCATTTCTGCATTCAATACTGAAAAACTCTCTCCCAGCCCATCTTCACATATTTCTTCTCTGTTCTCTTCTTCCACAAGTTCTAATAGCTCTACTGGGCTTCTTATTTTACTCTTAATGTCTCTTGACTTTCCTTCATATTTGCCATGACTAACTCTGTGAGTTGTATTTGTGGTATTTTCTAAATTTTCTCTTCAGTAGTGTTGTCAACTATGTAACACTTCCACTGAATTATTTTTATTTAAACATTTTTTCTAGAAATTCTATTTGATTCTTTCTAAGCTCTGTGTTTTCTCTCCCATTTTATCTTATTCTTTCCTTTCTTTTTTTGTTTTGTTTTTTGTTTTTTGAGGCAAGGTCTCACTGTGTAGCCCAGGCTGGCCTTAAACGTAGTATGTAGCCCAGGCTGACCTCGAACTCAAAGGAATCCTCCTGTCTCAGCCTCCCGAGTGCTGGGATTACAGGCATGCACCACCAGGCCCAGTTCTTTCCTTTACTTTTTGGAGAACACTTTAAATGCATTTATTTTTATTCCATAATCCCACTGCTGGGTATATATTCAAAGGAAATAAAATTAGTATAACAAAGATATATTTGGACTCCCAAGTTTATTGCAGCAGTATTCACAATAGCTAAGATGTAGAGTAAACCTAAGATATAGAGTAATCCAGCAACTGAGGATTAGATAAAGAAAATGTATATTTACACAACTAAATACTATTTGGCCACAGAAGAGAAGGAAATCTTGTCATGGCAATAATATGGAAGAACCTGCAGGTGAAATAAGCTGACACAGAGACAAACCCCTCACGCTGTTGCTCAGATGTGGAACCTAAAACAGTGGACTGCATAGCAGTGGAGAGCAGAACAGTGGTGCTTTGGGGCTGAGGACGGTGGCGGGGAGGAGGAACAGAGAGAAGTTAGTCAGCAGGTGCAAAGCTACAGTTATACAGGAAGAGTGCACGCTGGGGCTGCCTGCACGGGAGGGTGGCTGTGGCCACTACTGTCAAAATAGCTAG
Organism: Heterocephalus glaber; assembly: GCF_053883595.1. Classification (NCBI taxonomy): domain Eukaryota; kingdom Metazoa; phylum Chordata; class Mammalia; order Rodentia; family Bathyergidae; genus Heterocephalus; species Heterocephalus glaber. Next base: position 7,487,160 of record NW_028258321.1, read on the forward strand.
AAGAGAAGCTTCTAAGTGTTCTCATCACAAATAAATGAAAAATGCTTGAGTTGATGGATACTCTAAATACTCTGATTTGATTGCCACATATTGTGCACGTGTGTCAACACATCACACTATGCTTCATTAGTATCTACAAATATTATGTGTCAATACGAAAAACAAAACTAAAAAATCCCACACATACATTTTTGGGGTCTTTGCCTATATAGTTATTTGAATTAAGGATGACTTCCCTTCCACCCTCAGGCCCAAAAGCTGGCAGCCTCTCCACCAAATCCCTGTCGGTGAGTGGAGATTTCCAGCTCCTATGTGGATAGGTGACTCTTCGTGGTTCCTAACTTCATGAAGCAAGGTCAGTTCTAGTTCCACTCGTGGCAGAGGCCCGGGGCTCACGCTTCCATCCTCTTCTCTGTGAGACCCCAGCTCTGACAGATGCCTGACTTCCAGGCCCCTGAGCTCCCATTAAGTGCTTGGGCTGCAAGTTTTCTTCCATTCCTGGCATTAGGGACTTACCGATATTGTTTTAGAATGTGGCTCTGTACTTTTTGGTTGTTTTGTTTTATGTATTTGAAAATATATCACATATAATTATCATAAAGTTCGTATTTCTGGAGGGGATGTCACCCTACAGTAGCTCAGTGTGCCACATCACTGGAGTCCCTCCTGCTTTCCTGTCTGTGATCTGCTCTCTCCCCTACTAGATTATGAACCCCTGTAAGGACATTTTTACCCCAATTAAGTGCCTAGTCCAGTTCTATACCAACTGGGTCCTTAGTAAATGCTGTCACTATTCTTTGTATTGTTTCTCTTTTGACTATCTCCAACTTCAATGTTCAGAGATGACAGAAAATCAGATTCTGGATCTGCTACAAGCATTTAAGGTATACAATCAGGCTGTTCAGCCTTTGGCATCACTCATCTGAATTTCATTATTCATGAACAACATCTTCTTCAATCATCTTCAAGGGCAAGTCATCGTCTATTAGACCAATGTTTCTAAAAGCGTAAGTTGAAATCCATTAGCAGGTCATGAAATCACTTTAATGAAATAGAACAAAATAGAAAATAAAATACCAGAGTGCAGTCCATACGTAAGTATAGGTACTGCTTAATGAAACTTTAATTTCAGGTGTGCGTGTGTGTTTGCTGGGTCACCGTACAATGTATATTTCTGGCTCTGGGTCAGGGTAAAACTGTTTGAAAATCATTGATTAAACAGCAGTTCACGTGTCCCTGAGACCCCATTCAGTCTACCACCCATTTCTAGTAGGCCTATCTTTAGGATCCAAAATCACATGTCAAGCCAGGAAAACTCAAGGTTCATCTTTTCCTCACGAAGTTCTTAGAGCACTTTCGAGCCCAGAGCAGATGGAGAGTCCCACACACTGCTCTGGATTGGAAGCCTTGCAGTCAGCCAAGGACCTCAGTGAGCCCTTTGAGTGTCACGATTTTCAGAAAGTCCCTGTGTTCTGGGCTCCTGCACTTCACCCAGTTACACATTCCTCATCGCCCTGGACAAGTCTTTTGGCTGATTTGTAGCAGGCCTCTGGGTCCCTTCAATGTTGCTTCCCAGGGCCTTGACCCCTAGGCAGCTCCTCAAGTGTGGCTCTCAAGGCCTCCATGCAATGTCCAGGAGGGTATCTAGAGCCATTCCCTTGCACTCAGTTCCCAGGGAAATGGCCATCTGCAGAACTCTGTGCTGTCGTCTAGAAGGAAGAGTGTCAGCTGTAAAGACTTCATTCTAAGCGTGAGCATTGTCATTGAGAAGAACCAAGCACTTTTCCTCCTCTGTGGCATCGTGAATGTCTGCAACTGCAATGAACCCTAGCATGAAGGGATTTGAGCCTCATTCAACTTCCATACTCAGTGCATCCCAAGCTCCAGAGTAAAAGAAAGCCTGTGCTGGGGGCTGTGGCACATGCCTATAATCCCCGCTATGTGGAAGGCTGAGGAGGAGGATCATAAGTTTGAGGCCAGCCTGGACAACTTAGTAAGATCCTGTCTCACAATGAAAAATTAAAGGAGTTTGGGGGTGTAGCTTCCTAGCACTGAAGGAAAAAAGCAACCTATTATCTCTCTTTAAAAATTGAAATATAGGGCTGGGGATTTAGCTCAGTGGTTCTGCTGTCTACCTGGCAAGTGTAAAGTCCTGAGTTTGATCTGTAGTACAAAAAAAAAAATTGAAATTTGCAGTGTCTGTTGAGCTCCAGCTATGTGTCAGACACTTTCACATGCATTATTTCACTCGAACATCACAGGTGAGTATGATTGTCCCACTTTACAAATGAGGATTGAGACGGTCACAGAAGTTAAACAATGTGCTGGACTCGTGGTGCTGCAGAGTGATTGCCAAGCTGGGATTTGAACTCTGGTTTGGCAGATTGTTGGCCTGGGCACTTAGCCACTACCCTGCACAGCCCTTCAGGAAAGAGGCTTCTTTGCAGCAAGGACACAGACCCTAGGCCCAGCTCCTGTGCTGCTGGTGCCTTCTGTGCACGACTGGCCTGAGACGCACCAGGCTCACTGTGTGCTTGTGCTGACTTCTCTGAGCCTCAGAGAGCCATCTGTACAAAAACTGGCCAAGGAGACACAGCTAATGACGAGGAAGGGTTTTGGAAACCGCAAAGCGCTATGCCAATGAAATGGCTTATTATACAAAGCCATGGAGCTAATTAGCCAACTGTTCCTGCATTTTCCCCTGGGAGTCCCTTCCCTGGCTCCCGCTGCTCTTAGGGTAAAACTCAAAATATCAGCTTGACCCGTGAGGCCAGCACGATATGGCTGTTCCTCCCTGTCCCTTCCTCATTGTGTTCCGACTTTCCTGGGCCTTCTGTTCCTGCTTCCAGGCCTTTGCACATGCTTTTTTTCTGCCTGGACCACTTCCCATGTGCATCCACAGCCCCCATGCTTTACCCACACCCTGTTAACTGATTGCTCCGTCAGTGAGCATAGATCAAACCCCCTGGCATGGCCTTGTACAACGCTCCTGTGGCCTACTCTGTGCTTTTCTTCCACAGCACCGCAGAGTGTTTGCTTTCTGCGCAGTGGCTGTGGCTGTCACGATGTGTCTTTTCCATGTCAGACATCGGTTGGACACATTCAAAAAGTCCGTATATGTGCGGAGAAACTGCCTGACTCATATTTGAGCACCTATTAGACTTGTAACAAAAGCTTGCTGTACTGTAACCGCCTTTAGATTGGCACTCCGGAGCATGAGGCTTGCTACAGTCTGATTGCATCCCCCAAGGCTCGTGTGTTGAACACTTGGTCCCCAAAGTGGCAGTGTTGAGCAGGAAAGTACTGCTCTCAGGAGTGGACTAACGCCCTGTAGCAGGCATGGGTTCATTTTGACCCCTTTCTCTCTTTCCCACTTCTTTGCCCTTCTACCATGGAATGACAGAGCAAGAAGACAGCCCTTGGTCTTGCACTTAGCACTCTCCAGCATCGTGAGCCAACGAGACTCTGTTCATTATAAGTTACCCAGTCTGTGGTTATAGGAACAAGACAAGGCCCAGAGAATGTGCTATGGTCTGAATGTGTGCCCCCCACTCATATGTTGAATCCTAAATCCCTGATGCAATTGTAGGTGGGCCCTTTGGGGAGTGGCCAGGTTGTGAGGCCTGTGCCCTTGTGGATGGGATTAGTGCCCTTACACAGAGTTGGAAAGGAACTGCCTTGTTCCTTTGCTATGTGAGCAGAGAGAGCAGGCCCTCGTGACACTGAATGTACTGACGCATTCCTCTAGGATGCCAGCCCTCACTCTCAGCGGTATATTTCTATTGTTTAGGAAGTGCCCAGTCTAAGGTATTTTGTTATAACAGCCTGGGATTAAAATAGGTATTACACTCCAGGCATGGCTGCCACCCCTGGAATCCCAGCTACTTGGGAGGTTGAGGCCAGAGGATTGAAAATTCAAGGACAGTCTGAGTGACTTAGTAAAACTCTGCTTTAAATTTAAAAGGCTGTGGATGTAGCTCAGTGCTGGGTTCAAACCCCAGCAGTAGGAGAAAAAAAGCATTGCACAAGAAAATGTTTCTGTAGTCAGTCAAATAATGTGGGGAACAGAAGGTTAAACAAATGTAACAGATTTTAACTGTCAAAATTGAAGCAAAAAACCCCAAAGGACTTCTTAAAGTAATGCCTAGGTCCCCGAGAGATGACAATGCAAAGTAGCCCGGCCTTGACATGCATATTGTGAGAAATAAACCTTCCTCGCCGTCATGGCTCCCTAACCTAGGCTGTCCTCGAGTGTGCCCATCTACATGGAAGCCAGAAGCCACAAAGACAGTGCCCACGGGGAGAGCCGAGGGTGGGGCGGGGGCAGCTCACTCCAGAGGGTCAGGGGCCAGAACTGTCCCATACAGCGGGTGGGGCATGAGGAACGGCTCAGGCTTTCGAGTGTCTAATCACTGATTCATCTATGACATAGACAGCATTTATTGAGAGCCTGCGGCATAGCAAGCACATCGATGCACAAGGCCCTGGCTCTTGGGCTCAGAGTCCAGAGCAGGAGATCTACAGGTAAGGAGTTAGTGTCAGTAGAGCCTGGAGAACTAAAAAGACACCGGGCACAGATATGGAGTTGGAGAGTTCCAGAAGGGACCCTGAGCTGTGACCCAGAGGGTAACTGAAAGCAGCCGGAGGAGAAAGGTAAGGAAAGGAATGCTGGGCAGAGAAGAGCTTGCAGGAAGTGGGGAATCTTCTCGGCCCTGGGAGTCTAGCAGGAGACTGGGGCTTTCGGGGAGCAGAGCATCACCTCCATGGTGCGGGGCAGAGGAGAGAGCTTGTCCCAGGCACAGTCTGGACTGAGGAAGTCAAGCCCCCCAGAAACCTGGCTCCAGCGTTGCTGGCAGCAGCAGAGGCGCTTCAGAGAGCAGGCTTCATGGAGTTTCACAGGGCAGCCCCAAATGAGCTGGGGGGTGGGAGGGGAGTGCAGCCTGAGGCCGGGAGTCACCTGGGGCGAGAAGCAGGTGAAGACAGACAGGGAGGGAGGGGTGCAGCAGCACATCCGGCAGGGAAGAGCCAGGCCCGTCCTGAGGGGCAGGAAAGGGCCGTGCAGAAGGAGGTCTGGGACCAAGGCTCCTCTGGCCCAGCCACGGTGCCAGTCTGAACCCACCATGCTGGGTCCCCTGAGGGCTGAGGTGGAAATGGGAAGTGCTTGCTGGCCACAGCAGCCTTGCTGGGGTGTGGCTGCGCTGTTACTCCGTTATTGTCTAGGCATTGAAAGTGCAGCTTTGGTATCTACCCTGTATTTTGTAATTTTGTCTCTATTTTCTTTGGGGTGATAATTGCAGTTGTTTGGAAGCAGTTAGCACGTTGCCTGGCACCAAGGAAGCACTCGGGAAGTTTTAGTTGTTATCGCTGATATTAGGACAGAACTTTGAAAACAGCCTGCATTCACCTGGCTCACTGGCTGAGGTGACACCATTAGCCCTTCGTAAAACACACTGGTTTATACTCGTGGCTCATCAAGTGTTCACGGCTATGATGCCATGAGGTTCTGCTCCCTGTTTGGTTGAACTGCGCTTACCAACAGTCATTTGCTTTTAGCTCAGCCTGTTTATGCCAGCTGCACATATTATTCTTATATAATTTAACTAAATGTTACATAAACCAGTAAAATATGAGGGAAAAACTAATATTGCTAATTGGAAAGATTCAATAACAGTACATTGCTTAAAATTTTTGTTATCAAATTACATATTGGTGGGCCAGGGATTTAACTCAGTGGTTCCACCGCCTGCTTCGAAAGCACAAGGTCCCAAGTTCGATTCCCGGTACAAAAAAAGAAAATCACATATTGGTGAGAAAACAGGAATAAGGGGAAACCATACAGAATTGAGGGAGTACAGTCAGATTTTTTTTCTTACATATGTTTCATTTCTCAATGCATGTTAAAGAAAGCAGAGCTGAAACGGCAGTTGAGGTATTCTGTGTAAGCTAATGAAGGCCAGAGGATGGTGAAGTGCCAATCCACAGACACATCGGAAATGCTCTCTCATTTTGTAATTGTGATCTAAAAAATCCAACCAGATTCAGCTGAAATGAAAGCAGACAGGACGGAGCTAAGGGGGCTCCCGTGCTTGTGACCAGACACTGGGATAGGCGATGGTGGACACGCTCCAGCACCAGGTGGGGCTGGAGACCTGAAGGAAGAGAGCTCCCATCCTCCATCGAAAAAGTGAAGCGTAGCTGGGGATTTAGCTCAGTGGTTACGCTGCTTGTCTTGAAAGCTCAAGGACCCGAGTTCGATCCCCGGTGCCAAAAAAATTAAAAAGTGAAGTGTAAATATTCCTTTACTTGTCTTCAGCTAAAATAAAAAACCTTCCTGGTATGGGAAGGCAAACTGAGAGGTGATTCTAGTCCCTAAGAAACATGGGGTTGGGCCAGGGATTTAGCTCAGTGGCACGGCACCTGGTCCTGAGTTCAATCCCTGTACCAAAAAACCCCCCAAAAACATAGGGTTTAAAGGGGGAGACAGACAAGTAAGTCACTGGTCAGTGGACTGTAATGTCAATGGGGCACATGGGTTGGGTGTTCCCCTCGGGTTACTGTGCGGAGGAGCCCTGGAGCCTGTGCTCCCGAGCTGCCTCTGTCCTCCCTCAGGAGCGCCTCTCAGGAAACTGTCCTCTCCTACAAAGACCTGAGGCTTAGCTTGAGGCTCCGCTTCTTTTTTTTTGTTTTGCTCCTGGGTACCCACTCGCTCCAGCACCACTTACTGAAGATGCTACTTTTCTTCTGTTGAACTAGTTTGGCATTTTTGTCAAAAATCTGTTGGTGGGCCAGGGATGTGGCTCAGTGGCACCGAGCCTGGCTGGCAAGTGCAAGATCCTGAGTTTCAGCCCCAGTACCGGAAAAAGAAAACCAGTTGGTATACTTGTGTGGATCTTTTATGGGTTCTGTGTTCTGTTCCACTAATCTATGTGTCTATATCTCTACCAGTATCACAGTCTTGGTTATTATAGCCATATAAACCTGGAAATTGTGTAGATCGACTCCTCTCACCTTATTATTCTTTGTAAAGTTATTTTTTTAACTTATTCTCACCCTCTCACCTTTAAATTTTAGAATAATCTCACTTATATTCACAAAAAATTAGGCTGAGATTTTCACAGGAATTTTGTTAAGCCTGTATATTAACTTCAGAAGAATTGACCTCTTTCCTCTACTGAGTCCCAGTTTGTGAACATGATATGCCATCTTTTTATTTATTAGATTTTCACTTATTTATTTCCTTATTTTTCAGATGGGGTATGACCTTGAACTTGCAATCCTCCTGTTTAGCCTCCTGAGTAGCTAGGATTCAGGCATATGCCACCATGCCTGGCTTCTTTGATTTCTTTCTTCAGCATTTTGTGGTTTTCAGCCTACAAGCCCTGCACATGTCTATTAGATTTACATCTGAACATTTTGAGTAA